>NC_060271.1:4205839-4534610 GCF_021613505.1 Equus quagga | reverse complement strand
TTCGCCCGCCGCGCCGCCCGAAACACACCGCCCCGAGCCGGAGCTCAGCCCGCTCACGCTGGACCCAGGTCCCTCCGTCTCCCACTGAAAGCACTCCAAACCGGCGGAAATGAATTCCCAGCCCTCGCTGAGCTGTCCTTCCTACAGGGACCGGCCACCTGCCCCCCCAAACCTGACTGAACTCGACCCACTCTCACGCTGAAATCCCCGGAGTCCGAAACATATTTTCACAGCCTGAACTCTAAATCCCAGCTCCCTCTATGAAAACCTCCAGGACCGCACACTGCATCACCTCCCTGCAGCCAGAGGCTCGCGGGAACACCGTGGACCTCCGCTCCCCGCCTGACGCGCACCCACCCGCCCACACTTTCTACTCCAGCCTGTGGCTCAGGAGTCCCTCTCTGCTGCTGCCCTTTGGGAAGGGGGCCCACCGTGTTCATTTCTGTCTCCCGGCTTTCCTCTTCCCCTTTAGGGCCTGCTTGCTTTCCTTTTTCTTTCCACCTTCAGCATTAGCGCTCAGGGGCCATATCTTTAGTCCCCTCGACTCCACCACCTCAGCCCGGGCCCTTGCTGTTTGCCCCCTTCAATTTCCTTTCGTTATGCTTCTCGTAGGTTCTTTCCTCACCCTCTCCCAAGGTCCTAATGCTTTTTCCTTGTCTCACTACATGCTTGCTAACTTAGTTCACCTCCTAATGCCCTCACCCTGGTTTCTTCCAGAACCTTGAAGTCCATCAACTAACCTTTTTTCTCTTCCCATCAAACCCCTCTTATTGCCAATCCAGCACACGCTAAGGTCCCCACTATCCCAAATCTTAAATTAGTGGGAGTACTCAGAAATTTTCCCTGGCGTCTCTCTGTTAGCAGCTTTTTCCCCCGGACCATGAGCCCTTCTTGCCCGGTACTTGCCACCTGTATTTGTAAACACCAGCAATTTGATTTACAGGGTGAATTTATCACTCTTCTTTACATTTAAATGAAGTTAGTGTGTTTGTTGTACCGATTAGAGGCTAGATTGTATACCAAAGACTAGGCCTGGTGTCTAAAGGAAGTCGTCTCTTAATTTGTGAATAAAAATAGCAAAACAGTCCTTCTTCTTCTTACATTCCCGAGTGACAGCAAAAAAGAACCTGCTGTGATTGGATCATGTCACAGTGTATATACTGAAATAAAATTTTACTAAGTGCTATCAACTTCTAGCACTTTATGCTATGCACAATGACATTTTAAATATTTATCTGTGGCAAATTAGGAACAACAGTAATGTAAATCAACCCAAGCAGCCTGTCATAGAGTATATGCCAAGATATTTAATATATTCAGCAAATTTATACTGAGTACTTACACACAGTGCCAGGTACTGTTCTCGGCATTGGTGATGCAACAGAAAACTAAGCAGATAAAATTTGATGATGGCATTCAGTTTTGCCTTCTGTGTTTAAAGAGTTAATTCAGTGACCAAGTTAAGAAGTGAGTTACAAGAGAAGAGAAAGTAACAGGTAAAGAAAAAATTGTTTGCCACTAAAATTCGAAATAGAACCCAAGAGGTAATGAGACAGAGCTGACCAATTCAGATGGCACAAAGAACTCATCAGCAGTGGCAGGTTCATAGAACATGACAGAGGAAGCTGTGCTGAGCTGAGAAGAGGAAGCAGAGAAGGAAGCAGAGAAAAACAAAGTCTGCAATGAAAACTGGAAAGGAGCCACAAAAGGCTACAAAAAAACAAGGAGGGCCGTTTTTTAACCGGATCCCGGAGTGACTGAAAACCCAGAGTGTCATTTGAAGATGCAAGTAGTGTAATCACACTTTTTTTGCATGTAAGAAAGCGAGTGAGCACTTCAAACTGTTGAATTTGGGTAGCAGGGGAGGGACCTGTGGTATGAGTATTCATACTTTCACTTACATTTTTATTTATTTATTTTTTCTTTGTGTTTAATTGCAGTAAAATCTTGAAAATGTTAAAAGGATCAAAAAAATATATAACAATTCACATTTGTCCTTCTCTAGAGGCTTTTGGAAGAATTAAAAAATAGCTGGGTCTAGAAGAGAGGTATGATGGATTGTCTTGAAGACAAGATAATGAGGGTTTTCTAATATTAATAAGTAATTCAAAAAATATTTAGTGAGGATCTATTTTGAGCCAGGCTGAGGACTAGGGAGGCACCTGTGAGCAAGACATGTACATTTCTGCCCTTTTAGAACTTCCTGTCTTTAAAGAGAAATAGACAAATAAGCAGTCATCATAAAGTATGATAGGTGCTTTGATAGGGGAATCTCAAGATGTAATGGACAATTTCTTGCCCTCTGTAGGGGAAATTGCTAACTTTGGAATTCTGGAAAGTTTCCAAGAGGAAATGATATTTAAACTATAATCTGACAGAAAGTGGAAAAGGCAGGAAAAAGAATATGAGATGAGGGGAGAAACTTCATAGGAGTAGGAACAACATTTGCAAGGACCCTGGAGAGGGTGAGAGGAAAGCAACTTGGAGGAATTCAAAGGCAGGGGAGTGTGGCTGGAGTGTGGCCACCTAGAGAGGCAGTAGTAAGAAGGGGATCTAGACACCAGGCTTGAGGCCACTTGAACTGAGATGTGGGGTTTGAACTTTATTCTGAGGGAGCGGGAGCCTCCCAGATGCTTATGTGGAGCAGGGGGTGATGTTATGTAAGTTTCAGAAAGGTCGCTCTAACAGCAGTGTGGAGAACAGTCTGGAAGGGAGGAAGAGTAAGGGTGGAGAATCCAGTTACGCGACAAGACCAGTTAGCTTCCTACGTAGCCACTTTGAAATGAAGAGTTGAGTTTTGTGTTCTTATCCAATCTACAGTCTTCGTCCTTTTGTTCTTGGTTGCCAGCAGTTTTACTATGATATGTCTGGGTTTCTTTGTATTAATCTTCAGTGGAGTTTGCAGAGATTCTTGAATGTGTGGCTTGAGAACTTTCATTAGCTTGGAAAATTCTTGCCCATTGTTTCCTTACGTATTAATTTGATTTCATTCTCTCCTCTCCTCGGGAGACTTCAGTTACTTGAATGCGAGGCTCTCTTCGCTGAATCACGTCTGACTCCTATGCTTGCTTCTATATTTTTTATTCTTTTGTCTCTGCGCTTCAGTCTGGATATATTTTCCGTCCTCTCTTCTAGTTCATGGATTCTTTCTTTTGCTACATCTTTCTTATCTGTTCTTAAGTCTATCTATTGAGTTCTTAATTTCAGTTATTGTATATTTAAGCTCTATCATTTCACTCTAATTCTTATGGCTTCCATATCTGTGCTGAAACTCTTTATCTTGTCCTTTGGTTTCCTGACCATATTAATCAGTTAATTTATGATCTGTGTCTGATAACTTCTATATCTAGATTTCCTATGGGTCTGTTTTTTCGGTCTGCTTTTTCTCTTACTAGTCTCAATTCTTATAGTTTTGTAAGCATGATTTTTAAGAAATTTCTGGGAAATTTATTTTGTATATTGTGTATTGTTTAAAAACAATATGGATGACCTGAGGTTGTAGATGGTATCTTCCTTAAGAGAGGATTTATTTTAGCTTTTGGCAGGCAATTTCGAATAAGAATGATGAGCAAATTAACCCAGTAAAGGATTAAGTTTTTTTTGAAGCCAGACCTCAATCTTTGTGAGGATTGGTCTATTTTTGGTTCACCCTTACTCCTAGCATTCTTTAGGGTTCCCAACTGTTTTAGTTACTTATTACTGTGTCTCAAACCATCCCAGTGCTTGTGGCTTGAAGTGAAAATGATTTATTATTTCTCATAAACCTCTAGGTTGACTGGACAGTTCTGCTGCATTTGGTGTTGGCTGGGGTCACTCGTAGAGCTGTGTTCACCTGAGAACTTGGCTGAGGCATTTGGTGCTCTTCCACATGGCCTCTCTCTCCACGTAGTGTCCCATCCTCCAAGCCTTCTCCATATGGCCTGTCTCTCCACTGGGAGAACTTAGACTTCCTTAAGCATGGAGGTTGGGTTCTAAGAGGGAGAATTCTAGAAGTACAAACCTCAGCGAGCAACTGCTTATCAAATCCGTCTTTGTGTCACTTTTATTGATATACTATTGATAAAAACAAATCACGTGGCCAAGCCCAAAGCCAATATGAAGAGGACCATCCAAAGGCATAAATACTGGAAGCTGTGGTTCGTTAGGGGGCCACCAGTGTAACAGATTACCATACCACATGAAAGCCTAGGGTGTTTACCAGGGCACTCCCTCTTTAGTGGCCTTTGATCTGCGATTTTTGTCATCTCAGCCCTGTAAGACTGCCCAAACCTCTCCTCAGCTTCTCCGCCTCTTGGTTGCTGATTGAGAATCAGCAAACACATCAAAGGGAAAAGCAATGCCGAATGCTGGGCTCAGCTCTCTGTAGTACTTCCTTTCTTTGGGATTTGAGAAGCTTTCAAGTTCTCACTAGGAAACTTTCCAAGGCCTTCAAATAGGTATTTCTTCTATTCTTCCCAGCTTATCTAGTTGTTCTCACTAAGGATTCTCTTAAACAAGCAGATCTGTCATTCCTGGAAGCACAAATCTGATAGAAGGGAAGAAGTTGGAGTAAAGCACTTCAAGGTTGGGGACAAAAGGTGCAGGCCCTGACAGAGAAGGAGATTTTCCAAGACTAGGAAGAGGTCAGAACTTTGGAGATTCCCTGAGCAGGAAGAGCCCTGCCCCGCTGCCTCAGTGCCCCAGAAGCAGAAAGAGGTTGAAGAAGAATGACTGCATGGGTCCCAAGATTTTCAGCGTCCACAAAATTCTCCAATCTTTAGCAGGGCCAGGAAGCAACAGAACCAGCTTCTCTCAAAGGACCTTAGCCTGTGCGGGCTTGGACTGGGAGCCTTCTTGTGTTAACTATACAGACCAAGGACCAGAGGGCCCTTCCTGAACTCTAGACTGCAGAAGATGCCTACGGCTTGTATAAATGCCCCCTGCAGGAGGGGAGGGAGCCCTAGTTATGACTGCAATTCAACATCTCAATACTTTGGCAAATGGGGGTTGAACTGAGCTTTCATTTGTCTCAGAAAAGATAAAATAAAATGATATTTAATGTACCAGATTTTGATGGATGCAAATTCATACCCATTATATATGTTTAAAAAACAATAAAAACAGCCACCAGAGATTGGCATCAATTTTTTTAACAGCTTTATTGAGATGTAATTCACATACCGTACAGTTCACCCACTTAAAGTGTACAATTCAGAGGTTTTTAGTATATTCACAGATATGAGCAACTATCACCAGAGTCAATTTTAGAATATTTTCATCACCTAAGAAAGAAATCCCACCACCTTTAGCTGCCCATCTTCTATCTCCTCATTCGCCCCGGTCCTGAGCAACCACTGATCTTCTTTCCTCTCTATAGATTTGCCTATTCTAGAAACTTCATGTAAGTGGAATTTTATAGTATGTCATCTTTTTTGTCTGACTTCTTTTACTTAGTATAATGTTTTCAAGCTTTATTCATGTTGTCTATCATGTATCAGTATTTCATTCCATTTTATGCCTGAATAATGTTTCATTATATGGAAATACCACAATTTGTTTATCCATTCATGAGGGACATTTGAGTTGCTTCTTTTTTTTTTTTTGAGTTAATGATAGGTTACAATCTTGTGAAATTTCACTTGTTCATTAATGTTTGTCAGTCATGTTGTAGGTGCACCACTTCACCCTTTGTGCCCACCCCCGACCCCACCTTTCCCCTGGTATCCGCTAAACTGTTCTTAGTCCATAATTTTAAATTCCTCGTATGAGTGGAGTCATACACAGATTCTCCTTCTCTAGCTGGCTTATTTCACTTAACATAATTCCCTCAAGGTCCATCCATGTCATTGCAAATGGAATGATTTTGTTCTGTTTTGCAGCTGAGTAGTATTCCATTGTATATATGTACCACGTCTTCTTTATCCATTCGTCTGTTGCTGGGCACTTAGGTTGCTTCCATGTCTTGGCTATTGTAAATAATGCTGCAATGAACATTGGGGTGCATAGGACTTTTGGAATTGCTGACTTCAAGCTCTTTGGATAAATACCCAGTAGTGGGATGGCTGGATCGTATGGTAGTTCTATTTTTAATTTTTTGAGGAATCTCCATACTGTTTTCCATAGTGGCTGCACCAGTTTGCATTCCCACCAGCAGTGCATGAGGGTTCCCTTTTCTCCACAACCTCTCCGACATTTGCATTGCTTCTACCATTTAGGTGTTATGAATAATGCTACTATAACCATTTATGTAAAACTTTTTACGTGGGCATGTGTTTTCGTTTCTCTTGGGTATATTCCTGACGGTAGAATTGCCAGGTCAAATGTTGATTCTATGTTTAAGTTTTTGAGCAACTGCCAAATTGTTTCCAAAGTGGCCCAAACATTTTACATTCCTACCAGTAGCGTGTGAGGGTTCTGATTTCTCCAAATCTTCTCTAATACTTACTGTAAGCTGACTTTTTCATTATGGCCATCCCAGTGGGTGTGAAGTGGTATCTTGTGGTTTGATTTGCATTTCCCTGATGACTAATGATGTTGAGCTTTTATTCATGTGCTTGTTGATCATCTATATATCTTCTTAGGAGAAAGATCTATTCAAGTCCTTTGCCCCTTTTTGAATTGGGTTGTCTTTTAATTATTAAGTTTTAAGGGTTCTTTTATATTCTACATCCAAGCCCTTTACCAGGTGTATGATTTACAAATATTTTCTCTCATTCTATGGATTATCTTTTCATTTTTTTCTAGTGTCCTTTGAAGTACAAAAGTGTTTTATTTTGATAAAGTTCAGTTTATCTTTTTTTCCTCGTTTGTTGGTTGTGCTTTTGGTGTCATAACCAAGAAATCGTTGCCAAACCCAGTGGCCTGAAGTTTTTCAGCTGTGTGTTCTTCTTAGAGTTTTATAGCTTTAACTCTTACATTTAGGTCTTTGATCCACTTTGAGTTGATTTTTGTATATGGTGTGAGGTGCAGTTCCAATTTCATTCTTTTGCCTTTGGCTATCTAGTTGTCCCAATAATATTAGTTGAAAAGGCTATTCTTTCCCCATTGAATGGCCTTGCATCCTTGTCAAACATCAATTAAACATAGACACATGAGTTTACTTCTGGAATATCAATTCCATTCCATTGAGCTGTATGTCTATCTTTATGCCTACACCACACTGTCTTGATTATTGTTCCTTTGTGGTAAGTTTTAAAATCAAGTGCGAGTCCTCCAACTTTGTCCTTCTTTTTCAAGATTGTTTTGGCTGTTCTGGGTCCCTTGCAATTTTATGCATTTTAGAATCAGCTCGTCAATTTCTGCAAGGAAGTCAGCTGGGATTCTGATAGAGATGACACTGAATCTGTAGACAAATTTGGGGGGTATTACCATCTTAACAATATTAACTCTTTTGAGCCATGAACATGGGATGTCTTTCCATTTATTTAGATCTTTAATTTCTTTCAGCAGTGTTTTGTACTTTTCAGAGTACGTCTTATATTTCTTTTGCTAAATTTATTCTTAAATATTTTACTCCTTGTGATGCTACTGTAAATACAGTTGTTTTCTTGACTTCCTATTTGGATTGTTTGATTGCAAATGTATAGAAATACAATTAAATTTTGTTTATTGATCTTGTAACCTACAACCTTGCTGAATTTATTAATTCTAATAGTTTTTCAGTGGATTTCTTAGGATTTTCTATATATAAGATGATGTTATCTGTGAATAGAGATAATGTTACTTCTTTCTCTTCAATCTGGATGCCTTTTGTTTGTTTTTCTTGTCTAACTGTCCTTGTTAGAACCTCCAGAACAGTGTTGAACAGAGGTGGTGATAGCAGTCGTTCTTGTCTTGTTCCTGATCTTACAAGGAGAAATATCTAGTCGTTCACCATTAACAATGATGTTCACTATGGATTTTTCATATATGGCTTTTATTATGTTGAGATAGTTTCCTTCTATTCCTAGTTTGTTGAGTGTTCTTATCATGAAAGGGTGTTGGATTTTGTCAAATGCTTTTTCTTTGTTTATTGAGATGATCATGTGGTTTTTATTTTTTATTCTATTGATATGGTATATTGCTTGAATTGATTTTCAGGTGTTAAACCAATCTTGCATCCTAGGATAAATCTCACTTGACCATAGTGTATAATACCTTATATATGTTCCTGGATTCAGTTTGCTAATATTTTGTTTAAAAACACAGTGTTAATATTGGGGAAAGAGAGTAGTTACTTCTAGAGAAATCTACATTCTGTTTATTTACTGCAAAAAAACCAATATGAAAAATGGGGAAAGCTGGAAGAAGGAAGTGGAAAAAATATTTTTTAATTCTAAGGTTCCTCCCACCGCTTAGTAAAGAGAGTATATTGCCAAATGTGAAGTCATTTAAAAATTAGTGTGGTATCTCACTTCACTTAAGACGATGCAGCTGACTGGATGGCAGGCCAGCATTAGCTTTCAGCTCTTTTTCCAGCAGCAGCAATGGGTTTTCCTGAGCCCTCATTACTAACGGGCAGATCTATCTGCTGGGCATGCAAGTTGGTTCCACTGCCTTGACTTTGGAAGGCCTTCCACCTGTAGCGGATGAGCTGTGAATCCAGCAGTCCGCAACATAAAGAAGTGCATTCTACTGGATTGTCGAATAGAGAGGGGACCTGGGAGGTAAGGTCAGGAGTTTAACTACCAAACTGAGGCGTTTCCCTTCATTCGTTAGGCAATGGGCAGCCATTAAATGTTCTGAGTAAGGGAATGACGTGATTGAAGATGTGCTTTAAGAAGATTAAACGGGCATGAGCGTCTCGAACATAAGAGATCAAACAAGCAGTGGCGGGGTGAGAATGAAAAGAAGTATGCAGAAGGAAGATAGACCCTTCAGGATCTGGCAATTGGATTTAATGACCAAGGAAAAGGAAAGACTCCTACTTTTAAGGCTGGATGATTTGAAGTCAGGGTTTGACTGGAAGGGAAGATGATGACTTTGGCCTTAGGTGAGTTGGCATTTAACTAGGAAAGTTTGCCTGCATACTTCCCCAATCATATCATATGCATACAGTTGGAAATAAAACAGTTGAAGCTGACAAGCCCTAACAGGGAAAAGACACTGGGGCTATTTAATTTGGAAAGTGAAAAGATTTTACAAAAAGGGAAAGATGAAAGGACGTCTTTATTTCTCTGACGACCTAGTTCCTGGCCTTTAACTCAGCGAACACCCACGCTTGACACTATATGCCAGCTGAAGGGCACGAAGCTCATTCTGGGAGAAGTGCCCTAAACACACATTTCCATTTTCACCCCACTGCTCCTCATTTTCATGTCCCTGCTCTTGGGTAGCTTGTTCCACATTCAAGCTTTCCATGTTGCTGTTAGTCTCCTTGTGGTCTCTTTACCATTGTAACATGCGATGCCCCTCCTTGCATGTGGATACCTCTTTCCATGGGCTCAGATTTTAGCAATCTCACAGTTCCCAGTAAAAGGCTTCCTCTACCAGCCCAGACCCTCAGAAGCCTCCTGCTCAGGCTGACCTCAGCATTTCTGCCAGGAGGTAGAGATTTGGGCAGTTTATCTTAATTATATTAGCAGGCTTAGTTTCTCCAAAGCCACATTTTACAAGGAATGTATAGTCATGATGTAACAGCTTGCAATTCTCTGACTGAAAATTCTAATAAGGAATCTGTTTCCCTTGATGGCAATGTTGAAACTCAGTTGTCGAAAATAAAAGGATGGACTCCCCTTTCTTTAGCTGAAAAATCAGGATTTGAGGTTTTTAGTTCCCTATGCAATCAGGGGGACCTGGCTCTCAGGCTTTAACTTAATTCCAACATGATTTAGAAGTCTCTTTCATTTCCTGGATGTTGACTCACCAGGTTGGATTAATTTTCCAGGGTGTTGTGCTAATTATAGGCTAGTGGAGCTAATGGACTAAATAAACATGGAACCAGTGAAAAGTACCAGAACACTGTGGGTTCTGCTGGGATGCAGGGCTCTTTACAACTTCACAATTGTATGTTTCCTATTAATTAATTAGTTATTAAATAAGCAATTAATTATGGTGACCCGCCATTTTCAAAGGCATCCACCATCATTTTCCAGTCAATCTTCCCCATCCATTACTGCATTACTGATGACTTAGTTGCCTGAAGTCATGTCTGTGGTAAAACCAAAATTACACTTTAAATGTTGTGAATAATAATAAAAATAATACATTTGTGAAGTGCTTTGCAGCTGTCAAAGGGCTTTCTCCTTTGTCATTTCGTTTACGCTTGCTGAGCATCCATAGGAAGATCTCCTGTTGGTTTTCTGAGGATAGCAGAAGAGAAGGGGCTTCGGCTCTCAGCTGTCTGGGGTAAATTTGAACTGAATAAGAAAGTAAGGAACCAAGTTTTCAGGAGTCAGAGTCTGAATTGTACAATCTCTGCTCTCCACCTCTTTCTGTTGGGTTTTCTTGGCCTCTGAAGATCCTTAGGGCAAGTATTCGGTCACATTAATCTCTTGTTTTATAAGGCTCCAGTTTTGTCCCATCTAAAATGGAGGAACTCCCAGAACCTTGTGGCATCAGAAACTTCCGTTTAAGAAAGCTGAGATAATCCAGAGAGTGCTTATGCTAGAACGCTCGGATCGAATCTCCGGAGAGCGGAGCTGCTCTGTGGGCCTCCATGGCAGCACACCACTTCCCTCGCTCTCCCCGTGCCGCAGCCTGGGCCTTCCCTGGCCTTTGTAGGCCCAGAGTCTCCATACACTCTGCATTCGATCTTTCCAGAACCTTTCGTAATCCCACAGGCAGAGAACTGTACCATCGGACGGGTTCTCAAAGGTCATGGAGTCTGACATCGTCACCTTGCAGATGAAGACGCTGAGACTCAGGCAATTAAAGTGACTTTTCCAAGTCCCAAAGCTAGCAGTTGTCAGAACTGGGGTGAAAGCCTGTGGGACTTTCGTCCACGTAGAAAAGGACCTGGATGATGACAGTCAAGCTCTCACTGAAGCAGTGTTTACCACAGCACGTCTACGGAATTAGCCACATAGAGAGCAGCTCCCAAAATGTGTTTGGAGATGCTCCTTGACACAGGGTGCTGTGGTCATATTGCTTTGCCCGGTTGGAAATTTACGAGGCAAATCAGAAGACTAGAGCGGCCCGTTGCCCTTGCAGGACGGAGGGGCGCCTTCCTTGTGCTCTGCTGATTGGAGTCGCTCTCTAAACAGCCAAGGAATTTTGTTTAGCCAAGCATTTCTCAAATTATAGTCATGTGCCACGTAACAATGTTTTGGTCAATGACAGACCACATATATGACAGTGGCCCCATAAGATTAGTACCATACAGCTGGTGTGGAGTTGGCTGTACCATCCAGGTTTGTGTAAGTGCGCTCTGTGATGTTTGCACAACGAAGAGATTGCCTAACAACACAGTTCTCAGAAGGTATCCCCGTTGTTAAGCGTGGGATTTACGCATGACTGTATTTCATCATTTTTTCAACTCAAAGAAAACCCAGTGACAGCCTGTGTAATTAGTGTTCCTTGGGACACACTGAAGAACAGTAAAACATACCTGCCAGAATGTCAAAGGCAGGATGAAAGCTTACTGCTGGGTTCTCTACTGCCGATTGCTTTATCTTCACAGCACCTCGGGAGCAGGTATTATTCTCTCTCCTTACGCAACGGTTCCAGACTCGGGTTGCATGGAACAGACTAAATTCAAACTTGCTTAAATGAAAAGGGATGTTTGTCCGTTCCTGTAACCGAGAAGCTTGGAGCACTGAAACCAGCAATGTTCTCTTTCTCTTACCTCTGTTTCCCTCTGTTTCCCAAGTCTATTCACTTTTTTAGCCAGCCCTGGTGGTCCAGTGGTTACACTGCCTTGGCCCGGGTTTGTTTCCCAGTCAGACCGCTTGCCTGTCGGCTGTCCTACTCAGGCAGCTGCGTGTACAGTGATGCTGAAAGCTGTGCCACCATATGTTTCAAAGACCAGCAGGGTCACCCACGGTGGACGGGTTTGGGCAGAGTTTCCAGACTTCAGACAGAGTAGGAATGAAGGACCTGGTCACTCACTTCTGAAAAATTGGCCACAAAAACCCCATGAATAGCAGCGGAGCACAGTCTGATACAGCAGGGGAAAGGGAGAGGACGGCACAAACAGACGGGGCAGGGTTCCGCTCTGCTGGACACAGAGATGTTAGGAGTCAGAATCAACTCAATGGCGCTAACAGCAAATTCGTTCCTTTTACAGAAGGATGTCCTCATGAGAATGGAGATATGGGTGTACACAGCTTAGGTTCACACCCCAACCACTCTGAAGTCAGAGAGGAAAGTTCCCCCCACCAGTGCTACATAGCAGGATCCTGGAGAGGGACTCTGGAGAGGGGTCACATGCCCTTCTGCTGTCCATCTCTACAGCTAGGAACATGCGTACTATGGCTGTTTTAAGCTGAGTCTCATGCCCTCTCCTGTAAACTAGGAAGATGTGTTTTCAGAGGAAGACTAGAAAGGTGCTTAGACAAACAACAGTCAGTCTGAAAGTTAGGTAACCTGTCTTGAGTCACACAGCCAGTAAGAAGAACTGGAATTTGAACCCAGATCTGACCCCGAAGTCTCTCTCCCTCTCTCTCTTTTCCTCTATAGCTTGTTATTTCAATAAGATACAATGTCCACTCCTAAGGAAGGAATCTTGTGTAGGAAAGAGACACACCCTGTGGCAAGAGTGATGGAAGATGCAAACCCCGTGGGCATGCGGAGGACGGAGAGATGAGATCATGATCATATGATAATCTTCAGGCCAGGGCTACTAATTGTTTCGGGATTATGGGCAGCTTTGAAGATCCAGTGAACCTTGGGAACTCTTTTTTCCCCAGAATACACATGCACACACAATTTTGCATGCATTTTTGTGCATGCGTTTTAAAGATGCTGATGGACTCCTGTAAGCTCATCCTTGGTTCTCCAAGGTACTTAAGACTTTGCGTTAAGAATTACTGCTTTGGAAATGTACTTACCTAGAAGAACCAGTTCAAAAGATCTAGCCTTGCTGTAGAATGTTGGTCTTGCCAGCAGCAAACTGATCAACCTCAAATGTGGGTCTTTCAGTGTTAGCAAGGAGGGCCCAGAAGCCCACGTCAGGGCCACGTAGTGCGAGGAAAGGCTCAGGAACTAGTCCATTCCTTGCAACAAACTTCGGGACATACTCATAAACCAATAAATGGGACTTGTTAAGATGGGGCAATCACAAGCAGGGTGGGAGCTCTTCTTAAAAGTTAGACCACTATTTTTAGTATAAATAATAGAATGATAATCATCTAGTTTGACCTCATTGTTAAATAAAAAGAAACCTGGAAAGGGTAAAGAGATTTACCCAAAGACACACAGCTGCATAACTTCTGTAACAGTGCTAAACAGGGCTCCCTGAAGGCTCTTGTCCAGGGCTCACTCTTTGTTCCATGTCACCACATAATACGCCAAAAATAGAGAAGAGCATGAATATGAGTAACAGCATTCACATATCATAATGCTCACCCCACTTTATTATAACTTGCTTTAACTGTCTGTTTGCTCTACCAGACTGTAAATCCCGCCAGAGCAAGACCATATCTGCTGACTGATGCACTGCACGTCCCCAGGACCCGGCTCACAGTACATGCTCAATAAACACCGCCTCCTTGGAATGAGTGGAGAATGACCGAACAGCAGGAACTCCACCGCTCAAGACAGAATGCGCCCTCTGCTATTTGTATAATTTCTGATGTGGCTTCTGTCCTCCACCCTTGCTTTTTTCCCTCAGCACGTTCTGCAGCTTCCCAGTCCTGATCCACGCCCAGGAAGCCTCCGCTCTCCACGGGTAAGGAAGGCCCCGGGCTTCCGAGCCCTGGTTCACTGGCTGCCCGAGCCCGGAAGTGCAGTGGCCCTGCCATTGCCCTCCTGACCACGCCACGAGAGTTTTAGACCCCTGGGAAGCACAGGCCTCCAGACCCGTGAGAGAGGACCAGTCCACACCGCAGAAAGCACCACTTCCTCCTGCTGTGTAGTGGATGCCGCCACCTAGCCACAAGGAAGATAAATCTTTTCTTAATCTCTTTGAAACCCAGGCCAACTGTGATAAAAGGAAAAGCGTTCCCTGGGGTTTGTTAATCAAACCAACTGTCTTAGTCGCTTGGCAGAGACACGTATGGATGCTATGCTGTGTCTGTCAGTAGGCAGTTTTTGCCTAATTTATCCAAAGGAAATGTCTGTGTGATGTACTTTTAATTCACTGAGAAGGATAAGTGTTCAAACCTTTGCAAATTACGCTGAAGTTAGTTTTTCAAGGTCCACATAGCTGCAGCTCTGTCAAATCTTCCTTTAAAACATAGAGTGTGACTAGCTGTGATAAATTATACAGTTTTATAAACGTCATATCTTACAGTGTTGTTGTGAAACTTAAAGAGGATGAATTGGGAAGAGCACCCAGCAGCATCCTTGGCATATCAGTTGCCTTTCCTCTTATTCCCTTTCCAGCTTTTAGAGTAATGGAAGACAGAATAGATGAAATTCTTATTTGGGTGGATGAGGAATGGTTTTGGCTAGAAATAACAGAAAACTTAATATAAGAGTTTTAAAAATAAGAGCTTTTTCACTCACCTGACACTAAGTCTGATGGAACCTGTTGCTTTGGTTTTAGTTTGGGAGCCCAACAAATCCATAGCCAGTAGCTCTTCACTTCTCTTGGCCTTTTCCTCATGCATATTGCCTCATGGTTCTAAAATGGCTGCTGCAGCTCCAGACATCATATTCATATTTGAGACAGGAAAGAAGGGTAAGAGACCCATCTGGTCCTTTTATTAGGAAAGCAAAAAGTTTTTCCAGATCACTTTCTACCCCCTCAGCTGTTTCGTGTCTCACTAGGCACTCAGGCTCACTGGAACTTGAGAAAATGAGTTCTTAGCTTTTTCAGTGGAGGTTAGCAAGGGAGAGCCAGTCCTGGTGGTCTAGTGGTTAAGATGTGGTATTCTCACGGCCATGGCCCTGGCAATTTCCCAGTCAGGGAACCACACCACCCATCTGTCGGTTGTCATACTGTGGCGGCTGTGTGTTTGAAGCTGAAAGCTCTGCCACCAGCATTTCAAATACCAGCAGGGTCACCCATGGTGGACAGGTTTCAGTGGAGCTTCCAGACTCAGACAGACTAGGAAGAAGGACCTGGCCACCCACTGCGGACAAATTGTCCATGAAAACCCCATGTACAGCAGCGGAGCACTGTCCGATATAGCGCCGGAAGGGGAGAGGGTGGGGGCTCTGCTGTGCACCGGGGGTCTCCGGGAGTTGGAATCGATTGATGGCACCAACAGAGACAAGGGCGAGGCGGTCAGAAATGAGTCTCTGGTCGGCTCACTTGAAGCATCGCCACCTGATGCTCTCAGGAGGGCCCGCACTGTTCTGCAGAGCTGGGGACAGAGGGGAGGGCAGTGAGCAACCGCACGTTTGCTTTCTCCCCTTCGTCTACTGAAGACCCACCTTGGAGTAGTTGGATCCCATCTGGGGACATAAGCAGGTCTATGAAGCTGCACAGTCGGTGGGTGCTGGGCTGGCTCCTACATCTCGTGAGAGCCGATTGTTAAATTTTTATGAAAGTTATAGGCCAGCTGATAAATATAGTCATTATTAAAGTTGAATTATATGAACTTATAATTAAATAAATCATACTGAAAAAGGTAATGAATACTCAAAAAAAAAAAAACCCTCATCATTTCCTAATATTTTACTACACGTTACCACTGACTATGCTCTTGAGGTTATTTACGTCTGCTGTATCTGTATAGTATTTAAAAAATGTGCTGCTGTGCATTTCTTCCCAGCTCTGTGTTTAGTGACAGCATATTGGCAACTTTAAATTGGCCATGATGGGAGTACTTACACCACAGAAATCAGAAAATGCTGCAAATCTGGTTTTGGGGTTTTTTTTGAGAGAGAGTCAGTTGTTAAACATTTAGCAGCACACCATTGTGCACAGTCCTAGAAAACAGTAATTTGGAGAGAGGATGGACATGCACGCACAGTTGAGGTCTGTAGGCAGGCATCTCAAAATAATTTCCAGAGCCCTGCGTAGATGAAGCACGCAAAGAGATGAGCCCCTGTGTTTTAAACCAACACGGGAGGAATGCGTCCTACAGGTCGCCGACTTTTTCAGGCATGCAAAAAGGAGTGTAATTTCTTCAGCTCCTGGTGCTTAAGAGTCATTCTCAAACAATACCGTTCTCCTTAATTGCCACTATTATCATTAATAAACACCCACTGCATACCTACTACGGGCTAAATTCTGAGTTTAACCAAGCAATGTCAAATATGGTCTTTATTCTCAAGGAATTTATGATTTAACTGGAATATGCACAGAAAAAGTAAATGAAAGTAGTCTACTCTGAACACTCCATACTTTCTCTTCACAACTCTTACCTTGATTTGTAGCCCTCTCTGTCTGTCTATATAAAATAAATATCTTTATATATAGTCCATGCACTCATATACATATACACACAAATATAACACACTCACGTATATACGTGTATGAACCTTTGTTTAATGCTGAGTCCTTCTCTAAACTATAAATTCCATTAGGGAAGCCAGCTACATCTCTTTCATTCACAGCTGTGTCCCAGTATCTAGACAGTGCCTAAAAGATAGTAGGCACTCAATTAATGTTTGTTGAATGCATAAGTGGATGAATGAAATGAAATGAGCAGCTTGGACAACAAGAGGTGAGAGGAAGGAACGCTTACCAATGACTGGAATGGGTGGGAGAGATTTAAGGAGACTCTAGGACACGAGTAGGATCTTGAGGGAAGGGTAGCACATAAATAAGGTACATGGCACATTCAACACAAGGACTTTTATGGCTGGAGTGGAAAATTTATTCCTTTCCACTGGAGTTGGAGCCAACTCAGTGGAGCTGGGGAGTTATGATCAGCAGGGTTATATTCAGTTGAACTGTGGTGTTACCTGGACCCAAAGGAGGCAAATGCAATTCGAGAAGCAAATGCAGATTAAGGCTGAGGAGGGAGCTCGAGGTTGAGAGAAAAGAACCATATTTAACTAGTTTCCCGGCTGCCATTCCTGCCGTTTTATCCATTCTCCTCAAAGGAACCAGAGCAATCTTTTAAAAGCGTAAATCAACCAATATCTCTCCTGAACTTAGATGTAAAAATATCCAACAAAATATTAGCATATTGAGTCCAGCAATGTACAAAAAATTATATACTACAATCAAGTGGGGTTTACTCCAGGGATGCAAGACTGGTTCAATATTTAAAAATCAACCAATGCGATCCACCATATGTACAGGCTAACGAAGAAAATTCACATGATCATATCAATTGATGCAGAAAGAGCATTTGGCAAAATTCAATACCAATTCATGAAAACTCTCACAAACAGAAATAGAGGGAAACTTCTCCACTTGGAAAAGAGCACCTACAAAAAAAAATCTACAGATAGCATTATACTTACTGGTGAAAAACGAAATGCTTTGCCCCTAAGACCAGGAACAAGGCAAGGATGCTCGCTCTCACCACTCTTATTCAATGTAGTACTGGAAATTCCAGTCAGCACAATAAGGCAAGAGAAAGAAAGAAAGACATACAGCTTGGATGGGAAGGAATAAAACCGTCTGGATTTGCAGACGTGATTGTCTATGTAGATAGCTGCAAGGAACCTATAAAAAAACTCCCCAAACAAAACAATACAAATCCCAGAACAAAGAAGTTCAGCAAGGTAGCAGGTCACAAGAAGAGCACACAAAAAATTCTATATACCAACAAGGAAATGTGGAAACTGAAGTTAAAAACACAATGCCATTTACACACAACAGTATTCTACGTAATGTCGCCACAGAAAATGGAATACGTAGATATAAATCTAACAAAACGTGTACAGGATCTACATGCTAGAAATTATAAAATGCACATGAAAGAAAGCAAAGAAGATATAAACAAATGAGAGATATACTATTTCATTTACTGTTGATTTAGTGTTTATGTATTGAAACTCAACATAGTAAAGACGTCAGTTCTCCTGAAATTGATCTATGGTTGAAGAAAATTCCCATCAAAATCCCAGCAAGAGTTTTTATAGATTAGAGAACTTTATTTTAAAATTTACATGTCACGTTAAAGGCCCTAGAAGAGCTAAGACAAGTGTGAAAAGGAAGAGTAAAGTGGGAAGAATCACTCGACTTGATCCTGGGTTGGCTATAAAGCTACAGGAGGCGAGACAACGTGGTGCTGGCAGACAGACAGACACCCAGATCAGTGGCACAGAATAGAGAACCCAGAAATAGACCTGCCCAACTGATTCTTGACAAAGTTACAAAAGCAATTTACTGGGGGAAGGACAGACTTTTCAACAAATGATGTTGGGGCAATTGGACACCCAAAGGCAAAAGTAACAATAATGGTAATCGTAATCATGAAATAGACATAAAAATAAAAAAGAACCTTGACCTAATCCTCTCAGAATTAACTCAAAAGAGGTCCAAGATTTAAATGTAAACATAAAACCACAAAACTTGTAGATAAAAGATGGAAAATCTTCAGGACCTAGGAGAAAGCGAAGACTTCTTAGACTTGACACCAAAAGCATAATTCCAAAAAAGAAAAAAAATGATAGATTGGACTTCATCAAGATTAAATACTTGGCTCTGTGAAGACTTTGTTAAGAAGGTGAAAAGATAAGCTATAGATTGGGAGAAAATATTTGTAAATTACATATCTGGCAAAGGGCTTCTATCTAGAATATATAAGACCACTCAAAGTTCAACAGTAAAAATGGACAATCCAATTAGAAAATGGACAAAGACAAATAGAGATATTTCACTGAAATACAGCTGATAAATAAGCACAAAAAAAGATGTTCAACATTGTTAGCCATTGGGTAAATGCAAATTCAAACCACGAATAAGAAATTGCTTTCTACCTAGCATATTGGCTAAAATAAAAAATAGTGATAACTCCACGTGCTGGTAAGGATACAGAAAAACTGGGTCAGTGATCATACGTTGCTGGTGGGAATGTAAAATGGTACAGTCACCCTAGAAAACAGCAGTTTCTTTTAAAACTACACTGTAGTACAATGTACTCCTGGGCATTTATTCCAGAGAAATGATAACTTACGTGTGTGTAAAAGCCTGCACGTGTATGTTCATATTATTATAGCTATTCATAATAGCTAAACACTGGAAACAACCCAGACGTCCTACAATGGATAGTAAACAAGCTGTGGTCCATCCCTGCCATGGAATACTGCTCCACAGTAAAAAGGAAGGGACTGTTGACACAAGCAACACGTTAGATGGACCTCAAGTGAATTATGCTGAGTGAAAAAGCCAATTTTAAAAGGTTATGTAGTGTATGACTCCCTTTGCATAATATTCTTGAACCGTTGTAGTTATAGAAATGGAAAATAGATTAGTGGTTGCCATGGGGTCAGGGCTTGTGGGGAGGGGGTTGGAGTGGCTACAAAGGGTGACATGATGGAACAGCTCTGCATCTTCATTGCAGTGGTGGATATGCAAAACTAGGCATGTTATAGAATTGCCTAGAACTATAGACACACACACACAGACCTACCTGTCTCACTGGTGAAATCTGGATAAGCCCTGTGGATTGTAGCAATGTCGACGTCATGGCACGTGACTGTACCACAGGTATATAAGATGCTAACCTTGGGTGAGGAGGGGGGATGTGTTCATGAGACCTGTCTGTGCATTTTTGTGCAACTTCCTGTGAATCGCTGACTATTTCCAAATAAAAAGTTAAAAAAATGGAAGTCAGATCACATCAGATCTCTTACTTAAAATCATTAGAAGGCTTCCCATCGCAATTAGAAGAAAATCCAATTCCTCACCTTCTGTCGTCTGGTCCCAGCCTATCTCTCTGACCTCATCTCACTCTTCCTCTTATTAATGGAGCTGAAGCCACACAGATCTTTGCTCGCACACGCCGTGTTCTTTGTGTCTTTCACACCTCTGAGATGTTTCACTTGCTGTTTGCTTCCTGGAAAGCTCCTCACATGTTTCATCTGCAGGTCTTGTCATCACTCAGCCTCGCCTCCATGTCCTCACATCAGAGAAGCTTCTGTCCCCCCCCCACCCCCGTCTAAAGCAGTCCCCTCCCCTAGGGCACTCTCCACGCCATCGCACAGTTCCTTTTCTCCCTGACCCCTGCCTTTATCTGAATCTACCTTGTATCTTCGTTCATCAGCCATCTTCCTCCATTAGAAGTAGTAAACTCTTCTAGAACTGGGGCTGTGCTGGCTTACTCGTAGTGTTATCTCTAGGGCTTTCGCCAGGGCCTAGTGCTCAGCCCCAAGGGCCATCCCCTCTCCACACACACAATGAGCAGCACCTCCTTTCCTCTTTAGGTTCTAAACAATTTCAAGAAATATAATAAAAGAGTAAAGACAGGAGCAAAAATATCAGCTTTATTACTGATGGGGCTAATTTGGAAGCATAGCTTAGGCAATGCTAACTGGTTATGGAATTGGGCAGCCTTGCCCATTGGGTCCCAGCTAACTCTGGGCTGGATTAGCCCCTCTTCCAACATCTGGAACATAGGTGCATGCTACATACTTTTTTGAATGAAAGAGGGAAGAAATAAAGGCTATGAGGAATTCCTGAGTCATCTCTCACGATGGATTTGGGAATAAGACTCAGAAGTAGGCCTGCTGACTAAGGTTACAGAGCTCAGATGCAGAATACGGTGAGGAAGGGAGAGACACAGGTAGGAGGCAGTCTGTAGGATATCTCAAATGCCAGGCCAAGGCCTTGGCAAGCTGTTCCAGGTGAAGTTGCGAGTGGCTGTACGTCTTTTCGTCCGCCTCCATCTGCTCATTTGCCTGGGTGCCATTTCCATTGTTTGGGGAGGCGTGAGGGATGTCTTTTTCTGTGACTAAGCTCACTTCGGTACTCAACACAGGTACGGTATTAAGCAACCCATCAGCCTTAATAGAGTTTATGTCTTTACCACAACTCTCTTGCCTCAAAAATAATAAGAGGACGCCTAACATGTCTACTAGTCAGTACTATAAGGTGCCATATTAATCAGAAGTGGAATGAAAAAAAAGATAAATCATGAGTTACAAACCACTACCACAGCATTTCCTTTAATGGGAAAATCAAAGTTTTTGGGAGCCAAATAGATACATTGTCTGGAGCAGTCGGCTATAGCTGTGAAGAAGAGACCAAAAAAAGGTAGTTGTCAGCAGAGTCAGAGGAAAGGAGGACGGGTAAGGTGGAATATGGGACGTGCAGAAGAATGAGATGTAAACAGTCCCCTTGACTCCAGCAACCGTGAAAAAGAAAACCTTCAATAAAGCTGAAGTGATGTCTCCGCTCTCCACCACCGCCACCAAACGCCCACGTCGCCACTGCTGCTCTCACACACGCCCAGCTTTCTCTGGACGGTTTCCCCACTATTCTCCAGGGGCGTATGAGTGTGAGAGTGCGTGAGCGTGAGACACTAGGAGAAGAGAGGAGTGAGGGGTTGCTGTAGGAAAATGCAGCTGCGCTGTTTTGGCGTAGTTTGGGGATTTTGAAGAGCTTGCTGTCCCGTGGGAGGCCCCAGAGCGGCAGGCGGGGAGGGCCAGGGGCTGCATGCTGCTCGCTTCTGCCCTGCGCCTCTTTGTGGAAACTACCTCCCTGATGATCAGCAGACCTCTCCGTGTCAACCTGCGCTGCTCAGCGAGGCAGGAAAACGTCTAAGTCCACTGACCTTCACAAAGGGCGTTTAGTCAGAAATTTACCCACACTGGTAAAAAACATGGGTAGGAAACCCATGAGAAAGTGTTTTCGAGACAGATGTTGAGAATCCACTTTCACAAGGGAGGAAGGTGGAAACTGTAAGAGCGTCTGCTTGCTGGGTGCTTAAACCCTCCTCACTATTGACTTGTCGTTTAAGTTGTCGACTGTTCATCCCGTTCCCCTAAGGGAAGCGGGGAAGGGCGGGCGTCAGTCTGGGTCCTGGCAGGAAGCATAAGCGCTGGATGGAAGTCGGGAGCGAATCGGACGCAGGGACGACGTACAGAGATAAGGGCAAGTAAAGGAAACCACAAGGACTGAGGAGGCCCCGGGGCCTGGCCAGCGGGGAGCCTGGCGCTCCGTGGGCCTTGTGGAAGCTGCGGTCACGAAGCACGGGCTCCCGGAGGTCGGAGGTCGGGGAGGGGTGCCCCGTCACCAGAAGTACTGGGCGGGACAGAGCGGGAGGGGGAGCAGTGACCTCACACTCCTCTACCTCTCAGTCTCCCTCCAGTGTCTCCCACTGGCCAAACCCAACCGGAAGCCGGAGGGCGGGGGAGCCCTAGGGACACGGCCCATGGCATTAGGTCCTTGGGACACAGAGCAGGCGCAGGAGGGAGGTGAGTGAACCCGGGGGAGGGGGGCAAAAAGAGGGCGGTTTGCCACTTAACATCAGTGCGCTTGGTATTCCAGGTGGAGAAGAATCTGATGCGGCCGATTCCCTCTGGACGTGACCATTCGGGAGAGAAGGCGCAAGCCGGTGAGAAACTTCGCAGTTGTTTTTTTCCTCATAAAAAGCAATGAAATAGCCCAGACCTGAACTATGTGAGGAAGGAACGGGTGACACACTCTAGGCTGGTCTCCAGAGGCAGCAGGCAGCCCACATCTGAAGCAATTGCCCTATGTTTGGGGTAATTTCTGGCCCATTCCCACCAAAACATCGCTCCATTTTGCAAGGAATTCGGGCAAAGGTTGCTTTAGGAGGACTGACTTCTCTGAGATATGGCTGAAGAAGAGCTGACTGAGCTCGCCAGGCCTTCTATCCCAAGGACAAGCCTGCGGCATCTTCCTCCCGGGTGCTCCTGGCAGAGCCTGCTGGGCACACATAGCTGTCACGGTGTGCTGATCAGAAGTTGCACTGCTTAGAGCAAAGACGGATTATCTTGCCAGCAGGCTGGCTCCATGGGTGAAGGTACAGTTGACACGGGTGGGGGAGATTCGATGGAAGGTGAAAAGTGCTTTCTGAACTCCAGGGTTCTCGTTCAGAGACCCTATTTCTATCTTGTTTTTGTTACCGTTTTCTTGTTCATTCATTCAATAAGTATTTTTTGAGTGCAAAGGGTCAGGCAGGGCCACCACTTCGCTCAATTCTAGCACACCCCGACTTGAGCAACACCATAGCCCTGTTACACTCTATCCTTGGACGAGGGGTAGAAGGATGAGTAAAATATGGGATGTACCACAATGTACAAAATTAGGAATATACAGTGAGTGGGAGAGACAGACGATAAACCATGTTGCAACATTGGGAGTGTTGCAACAGACACAAATCAAGTGTTGGTGACAGAAAATAGAGCAGTTAGCTTTGCCTGGGGCAGTGTAATGACATCAAAACGTCTCACATCATCACAACTTGGGTTAAGTCATCAAGCATCCACATAAAAATGTCAATATTTCCTGGGAAGTAGGTGATGTTAACTTTATCTATTAACAATTTTCAGATTAATTTTATTTTTGTTTCTTTTTGGTGAGGAAGATTGGCCCTGAGCTAACATCTATTGCCAATCTTCCTCTTTTTGCTCGAGGATGATTGTCACTGAGCCGATCTTCCTCTATTTGTAAGTGGGATGCTGCCACAGCATGGCTTGATGAGCAGTGTGTAGGTCTGCACCAGGGATCTGAACTGCAAACCCCGGGCTGCTGAAGCAGAGCATGTGAACTTAACCACTACGCTACTGGCCTGGCCCCAACAATTTTCAGATCAATTTTACTGAAAATATTCAACCTCTTTCCTCCTGCGTATGTTTCTCTTCAGCAGTTAAGGATGCTCGAGCCTGGTACACCCCAAAGCCTTCTCCCTGGAGTTCCTCCCCCACCCCCACCCTGATGTCTCCCCTTTCCCTGCCAGGAAAACTTCTCCAAGAACTCTCTTCTTCCTGCCATCATTGTTTCCTCACCTCCTGGTCACTTCTCCGGCTTCCCCTCCCGTCATGCAATCGAAATGATCGTCACCGAGATTAACAATGGCCCCCAGGTTGCTTGCGCCAACTGGCAGCGTTTCCATCCTTGGCCTGCTCGACCTCGCAGCAGCGTTTGATGCTGTGGACACCAGCTCCCCTTGCTAACTCGGCGTCTATGAAACATTCTCCTGGTTTCCCTCCTCCTTTGGCTGCTCCTTCTTAGTATTGTTTGCTGGATTCCCTTCCTCTACATGAGCTTTAAATGTCGTCATTCCTAAAGGCCTTTTCCTAAGCCTCTTTCTCTTGTCGCTCTGTACTCTCCCCAGTGAACTCACCCGCGCTCGGGGCTTCAATGATCATTTATGCAATAATAACCCTCGAATGTGTATCTTTAGCCCAATCCTCTCTCCTGAGACTCAGATCAGCATATTTTGAAATTTCCACTGGAATATCTAAAAGGCATCTCAAACTCAACTTATTTAAAACCAGACTCCTGCTGTCCCGTCTCAAGTCCGGCCTTTCTACAGCGTCTGTTCTGGTGATTAACTCCGCTATCCATCCAGAAACGTGGCATCATTCTTCCACGTTCTCGCCAATCTCCCTAAACACCAAGTCCTGTTGATTTTGCTGGAGTATTTCTCCAGTGTGATCGTATCTCCCTTCTCCAGCGAGTTCTCCTGACTCGAATCTGCCATCACTTCCCCCTTGAACAGGGCAATGGGCTGCTAATGCGTTTGCATATGCTCACTCTTGCCTCGTCTCCAATTCATGCTCCAAAGGGCAGCCACAGCCATCTTTTCAAAATGCGTCATGACATTGTCTCTCCTCTGCCTAAAATCCTTCAGTGGCTGCCTGCCGCCCCGAGCAAGATCCTTCACAAAGCCTCCTGGCCCTGAATGACCCAGCTCCGCCCTCGCGCACTTCAGCCCAGCCTTTTCTTTCTTCCCCTTGCCAGACATGCCGGCTTTCTTTCAGTTGCTCCTCCTTCTGTGCTTCTGCCTCAGGACTTGTGCGGTGCTGGTCCTTCTTCCTAGAATTCCCCCTCCCCTCTTTTCACCAAATGCACTTCATCGACTTTTAGATCTCAGCTCGAATATTACCTCCTCAGGGAGTCTTTCTTGAATTCTAGACTAGATAAGGCCCCTCTGTTACATGCTGTCACACGGGACATGTGCGACATGTATGACCGCATACAGCACGCGCTGCCAGCCTGGACTTTCCTCTCTTAGCTATTGGCAGTGTGTAATTACATGATTATTTGATTAGTATCTGTCTTCTCCTTTATACTCATGATATCCAAGTCCATTTCTGTTTTCCTCGTTCTAGGACCCCTCGTGCTTAGAATGGTGTCAGGCACGTAGTACGTACCCAGTAAATATTTTTTTGGAAGAACGGAAGCCTGAAGAGACTTTGCGACCTGTAAGGGCCCAGGGGAGGGTGACCAAGGGTAGGTAGGTAATGACATTTGGAATGACTTGAGAAGGATGTAGGCAATTTGGTGGGCGGGCCACGACAGTGGTAACCCCCGGGCTAGAGAGAACCGAAAGGGCACGTCAGGGACAGAGCAGCAGGCCACAAGGCACCCTCTATGCCTCTGTAAGGTGGCACCATGGTCGGGGGGGCGGGCAAGCTCACTAAATAGTGTCAGGAGACCTGCTTTCCAGACCTGGATTTGATGTTAACCAGCTGTGTGTTTTTCCCTCTCGTTCTTAATTTCACCTGTAAAATAACAGGATTGGATTGTTATAGCAGTCAGGGGTCTTGTCGCAAAGAACAAATACTCTGGGCAATTTATGCAGAAAATGAACTGATTGAAAGGATATTGGCCTGCTGACAGGATTACAAGGAAGCCCAAAGAACCAGACCTGGAGAGCTGGGAAGAACAAGGAGGATGGCACAGGCAGAGCCAAGGCCAGAATCTCAGGAGAGGCCAGACTCCTGCGAGGCCACCACAGTGACTGTGCCGTTGAACACTGAGCGTCACAGCTTTCACCCCCTCCCAGGAGTGGGCACTGGACACCCCTGTTGACACCATTGGCTTTGCTGCCCTTGGGATCTGGATGTTGCTGACTTTGCTGCTACCCTGGGAAAGAATTTTCCTCTCTCCTTCCTTCTTTGTGTCATTGACTTCTGACTCAAAAACCAGAGCAGGTGCATCCGACTTCCTGAGCTTGGTCTTATGTTAGATTCCTAGCTGCTGGGTGAACTGGGAAAACAGAGCTTCCTAGAGAGGGAGGCAGGCTCTGTTGACCCTCCTAAAATGGAGAGTTCCCCCTCGGAGAAATCAGAGGGCTCAGATCCTGGGCAGCCCATCAACATGGCACGTCCAGCGTTGGGCGGTCTCTGAAGTCCCTCCAATCCTAACAATCCGTGTGCCTACCAGCAAAATGAGAATAGATGTGGTCATCACCTCATCACCTCCTCCCCTTTCCATTAACCCCAGCAACTTATAAAAGCTATGACACTATCGCTTTGCCAAAGAAAACTTATTCCATTTTACAAGTCCTTATTTCTAGGTACCTTGGAGACATACTCTGCATGTCCTTGTGTTATGTGTTTCATTGAGCCACTGAAGCCCGTCTGTTTTTCCTGGCTTCACAGCCCTAAAAATAGGGCATTATTGAATAGCCCAATAACCTGGTCAGAGCTCAGAGTGCAGCGGGCTCTGCGATGACTCATATTTTTAGCGGGCAGATGCTCTTTCTATTGGAGTATCTATTTTTAAACTTGCCAAATGTCAATTCTCTCTCAACTGTCAATTTCTGTTCTCAAAGACATTCTGGTTTGTCTGTTTGGGGTTTTTTCCTGGAGAAATTTACTCTGCAATGTGAAAGGCACACTTCAGTCACTAATGGTTCTTTTTGGACAGAAGTAACATTTATTTTCTTCTTTTTCTTTGACTGAGAACTAGGAGAATCGATGAAAAAGGAATTCTGGAGGGAAAGGGTCCAGGATCTTGGAGCTGATTTACGCACCTTCCTTTAATGCAGTTCTCACCATGTCTGCTTCCCTAGGCAAGAAGCTTGCATTTAAAGCAGGCAAGCTGTGGGAGCGAAGCAAGCTTTATAAAACCATTCAGTGTGAATAGCTGATTCCGGCTTAATTTGTTACTACTCCAAGGTAACGCAGAGGTGTGAATATAAAGTGATGTGACTGATGCTTTTAAAACTGACAGAGATCTTACACATCCAAATCAACGCGGGACTCCTCGAAGAGCCCCCTTTGGAAGGCAGCGTACTTGGTCTGACGTGATCTTTTTGCTCAAAGCCTTTCTGGAATACCTTTTTCAGAACTACCTGCTCAGGTGTGCATGGGGCTCTGGGGTTCTCCTCCGTGACAACAGCCCTCTGCGCTTGGGGAGCACGGGACACTCCCTCAGGAGAAGGTGCCGTCCCCTGGCGCTGGGTGTGGGGGAGGCGGAAGTGTGGTCACAGTGAGCCGGGCTTTGGAGTAAGACATGATTTGGGTTCAAACCCTCTCTCCCACCTACAAGCATGGTCAGGCTGCTCAGGGGCTCAGAGCATCAGGTGCCTTGTGTGTAAAATGCGGGAAATCCCGCCTTCCTTGTGGGATGCGGTGAAGATTAAAGGCGTTAACGTGTGTAGGGTTCTGGCGCCTGGTGAAAACTCCAAAGGCTTATCACCCTCCTCTGCTCCACTAATCTTCTGACACACTTTGTGTCCAGCCAAGTGAAGCTGCTGCTCTCCCATGTTCTTTCTTTGTCTCTGTGCCTTTACTAACGTTCTTTCCATCCTTACTCCCCATTCTGCCACCTCTGTCTGTCCAAATCCCATTTCCCCTTTAAGGTCTGTCTGGAATAAAAATAGTGCTAATGGACAGAGAGGTTAAGCAATTTGCTCAAAGTCTCACAGCTCTTACGTAAGTGATAGAGCCAGGCTTAGGGCCCAGGCCATCAGATGCTTGTGTCTACATTCTAAAATGTCTACACTACAACGTCAGGATATGTTATACCTGTGTGTATAAATGCCTCCACATTCAAATTCCACCTTTTCCATGCAGCTTTCCAGGTCCCTCACTTAGAAACACCCTTTTCTGCCTTTGAATCCCATATACTGCATTTACAAAACTTTTCTAATGAAACATCGTCTTTTCACATGATGTTATCATTGTTTGGTAACGAGTCTTCTTGCCCTGCTACACTCAGTGCTCAGTAGGTGTTATTATTATTTTCATAGTACTCTTCTTAGCCTCCTGCTTAATCTGTTACAGGTACATAAGAATATTTGTTGAGTGAATTACTTAAAAATGCAAATCTGGTTATGTCTGTCCTCTGCTTACAATGTTCCATTTACTTTAGGATAAAAATGAAAATCCTCGACACAGCCAGAAGGTCCCGAGTGGTGAGTGCCCCACCCCACTGGCCTCACCTGGCACCGCTCTCCCCTAGCTCACGGCCGTCCAGCTGACAGTGGACACCTTCTGCCCTCTTACTGCCTCAGGACATTGTCCCTTGCTTTCCCTCTACCTGGGAGGGTGGGCTCTCTTTCCCCACCTTGATGCTGGATCTGGTCATGACCACTCTGATGACCTGCCTTTGTTACGTTGCCTCTGGGTTCCTGGGAGAAGCACTGCCCTGCTCTGCTCGGGAGTGGACGTGTTACATCCCGGCCGGGCTGGCCAGCCCTGTGAGAGGGGACCCATCTGGCAGCCCTGGCTCTGCCCTCACTCTCCTGGTGGGAAAGCCAGGCTGGTGGACACTGGGGACTTGGGCCTGACCTCTGCAGGGGCCTCTGGGGTAACAAAGGCCCCTTGTCCAGTCCAGCTCGCCGTGTCACGGAGGAGGCAGGCTCTGACTCCACACCAGAGACTGACCCTGGCAGTGGCCTTTTCTGAAGGGAAGTGTGCCCTTCACATCCCTTGGTTCAGACATGCCAACTGCCATCAGGCCTGGCTCACAGCCATCTGCAGAAGGGGAATTTTTGTAGGCTGATTGGTTTAATTTTGTTTTTTTTCTCAAATTTCTATCCTTAGGCAGAAATAGTCTCCAAACAGCTTTTGTACCATGGGGGATAGGATAGAGACCACGCAGGGGGGGAAAGAGATCAGGGCAAGGACATCTAAGTTGGAAATAGGTTAGTTTCTCATTAAATAACACTATGTTATTTAGTTATTTTTTAAAATTGGCACCTGAGCTAACGTCTGTTGCCAATCTTCTTTTTTTTTTCTTTTTCTTCTTCTCCCCAAAGCCCCCCAGTACCTAGTTGTATATTCTAGTTGTGAGTGCCTCTGGCTGTGCTGTGTGGGATGCCGCCTCAGCATGGCTTGGTGAGTGGTGCCGTGTCTGCCCCCAGGATCCGAACCAGTGAAGCCCTAGGCTGCCGAAGTGGAGCGCATGAACTTAACCACTCGGCCATGGGGCTGGCCCCACTATGTTACTTTTATAATAATAGGCAACATTTATTAGGCGTCTACTATGTCCTGGGTATTGTACTAGGAATTTGTACATATATCAGCTCATTTAATTTTCTTAATTATAGCGCTTTGAGTTACCTTCTATTATTATTCCCACTTTATGGATTAGAAAGTTGAGGCTTGAGGAGGTGAAGAAACTTGCCTAAGGTCAATGAGTAGCAGAGGCGGGCTTGTGGTAAAGACGGGGGAGCCCTTGCTGACATTTTTGCCTTGGAGGTGAGAATGTCAAATTACACCATGGTTTCCAGCGCAGAGGTCCAGCAAGAATGATAATCATAAGGGCAGCTTCTAGAGGGATCCAAGGACAACCCAGGGTATTCCCCAGGTGTCCACCTGACAATGATCGCTTTTTAGATGCTTCTTCCAGTTCCCTGGGAGGCAGCCTGGTGTCAAAGAGGGAACATGAACTCTGGAGTCACACAGACCTGGCCTGAAACTGAACTCAGCCTCTTCCACCTGTGCAGCCCAGTGCACTTGATATGACCTCACCGTGACTCAGTTTTCTCCTCTTTAAAATGGTCGATGTGAACCATAACTCACGGGGCTGTGAAGATTCTGTTTGAAAAATAATAAAGCTCCTTGTGTCTGGCGTGGAGACAGGGACAGATAGATGGTAGATACTAAAACAGCACTTCTGTGAAGGGAAGCCCCAAATACTGTTGTCAGCCTCCCCTCCCATGATTTACTCTTAGCTGATAAATTCCACTGTTGACAGTTGAGCTGAGGCGTGCTGTCTCTGGGGGAGCTGATTAAAAAGAAATACCTTAAAGGGAAAACACATTAAACTATGATCAATCTAAATTATTGTCTTAATTAATAATTAAGCCATTTATTGTGCAAGCGGGAAAGTAGGACGGTAACTCGCAAAAAGCCCTAAATTAGCGGTGCTACGTACAACAGCTACCTCCACTCAGGGAGGGTCTGCTGTGGGGGGGGATGTCTTTTATTGGTAATCCTTGTGACTACCCTGTGGGGACGGTATTCTTATTTGATTTATGAGGCTTAGGACGAGATTAAGGATCTTGTCTAAAGCCAGCTGAGAGTCAGTGGTAGGGAAGGCCATCTGTACAGGCCTGACTCCAGGACCCATGCTTTCCTGGTTATACCTCTCTACTCTCGGACCTGGCAGCCCCACTTTTGGGAAAATATCCTAAGTAAGTAATTTAAAAAGAAAAGAAGGTCAATTGTTAAAACAAAAGGCAAAAAATATTTATAGCTCACGTTTGTCACGTAGCCTTATAGCCCCAAATTGGACGGTGGAGAGGAGGGCTCCCCCGCAGGAACATAGTGTATCGAACTTCAGAAGACAAATGCATGAGTCATGTCAGTCGAGAACATCTGAAACCGTATTTCATGAAAAGGATGGAATTCAAAATAGTACCACAAAGAGTATACACACGCTTCTCAAAGTTAGAGAAAATGGACATCAGCACACCAGTGAAGGTCAGAAGTATTTAGAGTTATGCAAATGATTAGTGTATGAAGCTTCTTTGTTATATTTTTGGGCAGAGAAGGTTAAATATTGTATTCAATTAAAAAGAAAGAAAGCATGTTGAACCAATTTTTGAAAAAAGGATTTTTTAAACTATCTAGATTTAATTGGTAAAACTAGCTTCTCAAAAACTTGAAACAGAAAGTAATTGCTATCTTGAGAGGGATTTATTTATCGCAGTATTCCTCACCGAGAGCTGGAGGCCTTTCAGAGTTGCACTAAGATCGTGGTGGAGGGGCTCCAGATTTTTGCTGTATTTCACAAGGCACGATGGGCACTCTGTGTTTTAAGTGCGTGCTTTATCCCTTTGGCTCAGGATGGAAGAGCTGGGGCTCTGTTTTCAGATCACCTGAGTTTGAATCTCAGCTTCCTTACACGCTTGCTAGTGATGCTGGGCAAGCTAATCTCTTTTGTTTCCTTGTCTGTGAACTGGGGTTAACAAGAATGCCACCCCAGAGGGTCACTGCCTAGCACATGGAAGGTTTCCGTAAACACGAACTATTATTAAACTACAAAGCTTCTTTGTTTTGATCTAGAATTATATCAATTCAGTACTAATTTTGTTATCTCAAGCAAATCAGAAGTCTTGATTGACAACTGTATAAGCTTTTGGTTGCCAAAATATGGGAAAATGGGTGAACTGTGAGTAAATGCAGTTTGGTCAACAAAATATTTCAAAATATGAGAGAGAGAAGGGAGAGAGGGGAAGAGAAGCGACAGGGATCCTTGTGATGAGATCTGAAGGTGAACACACAAGACAGACACACTTCGATAAGGCCGAGGTGAAGGGGAGGCCTGAGCGCTCAGAGGTGGGCGGCTGCAGCCCCACAGGCTTTTGCCAGAATCAGAGAGAGTCCCACTGTTGAGGCCTGGCCCTCCCTGAAGGTAGATAGCTGTCCTCCTCTGCTCTCCAGGCTGTGGCTGGATTGCAACATCGGAAGCCAAACCTGCAGAGGTGAAAATGTGCTTCAGAAGGGGGCTGTGCAACCTAGGAAGCAGCTGGGGCTCCCCATCCCTGGGAAGTCTGGGTAACCTTGACCTGGACCCGAATTCCATGGCCTAGGACATCACAAGGCCTCCACGTGATTTCTCTCCGGCTCTGACCCCTTCTTCCACTCACTGCTTTGTGCTGCCTCAAGTCAATGCAGAAGCCAAGCCCAGCCCTTCCACCGAGTTCCGCAAACAATCCACACGCACTGATTCGTCGATGCCAGAGCTTAGCAACGCTACTGAAGGTGGATGGGGCAGACATTCCAGGTCGGTCACAGCCCAGGCACATAGCCTTCTGCCTCCTCCCAGCCTGTTTTCCTCGGTTTTTCTGGTCTCTTTCCCTCTCCTCCCTCTGGCCAGCATGTAAATTCCTCTGCTGTTTCATGTGAGGGAGAGAAACCGACCCCAACCCACGCACTTATCATTGGAGTTTGCCAACAAAGGTAGTTTACCCATCCTGAGAGGAATTCTGAGCAAAAGGTTTTCTCCTTCACATTACAGTTATGAGTATTAGGCCAATGCAACATTTGTGACTTTTTATGCAAAATGAGTAATTATAAATAATATATAATTATAAAAAATATTAAGCTGCTTACAATCTGTGGTCTATTGGTGGAGTTTTGATATATCAGAACCCCAGTGGTGGCAAGGAGTCAGATTAACAGTAAGGACATGGGGAGACATGGGGCCACTGAAGAATCCTAGTAGAAGACGTAGGAAGGTCCCTCGAGTAGTCCTAGGGGAAATGAAAGGAGGAAGGCAAAAGTGGGTGCCAGGAAACCACGGGCAGGAGACAAGAAGCTCCAGAAGAAGGCATGTTGGTGGCAGTGGAACGGAGGGATGGATTCAGGAGGTTGAGCTCACAGAGGTTAGTGGCCAACAGATGTGGGAAGTGAGGGAGAGAGTCAGGAATTAGAGTAACCAACTTGTCCCGGTTTGCTTGGAACTTAACTAGTTTTAAAACCAAAAGTCCTGTGTCCTAGGAACTCCCTCAGTCCCCAGGAACTTGAGACGGTCAGTCATCTTTTAGTCGTCTTATTATTCTGGAGAGCAGGAGTTTGGTCATGGCATTTATTGAGAGGAAGGACCCAGAAGGAGGCAGTTAGTGGGTGATAACGTGGGAGGGAGGTGGTGATAATAGAATCTTGACTATCACGTATTTGAGATGCTGTGGGATATCCAAGTCAAGATAACAGCCTGGTGGGCAGAAGAAATGTCACAGCCGGTGAGAAGGGCTTGATAATAATAGAGCAACAATCACAACCAGCAGCTGGCAAAACCTGTTCTAAGAACTTTGCATTTTTCGTCTCCTTGGATCCTCGGTAACCCTATGAGGTGGTAACTATTATCCCCATTTTACAGTTAAGGAAACTGAGGCACAGAGAGGATAAGGAACTTGTTCAAGGTCGAAAGTCAAAAAGCTGGTAAGTGGGCAAACATCTCTGGCCAAAGGTGTTCTTTGAAACATATTTTATAGTAGCAAAACATCAGAAACATTCCAAGCAGGAGGCAAATACGGAAATTAGGGTACACTCATAAAACAGAACGGGTGTGCTCAGTTTGTGCCCTGCCCCATCCCCAGGAAAAGCATGCCACCTTCCTGTCGTTCTCTGCCCCCTGCAGAGGCCAGACTTGTGCTTTTAGGCCACTGTGACGTCAGAAGGACAAGGAAGTGAGAGCGAAGGTGCGGGGGAGTGTTGAAGACGCCAGTACAGTAGCAGCTGTGACACCTCAGGGCAATGGAAGAGAGAAAAAGGGAAAATTTTAAAGACGTATTCATATTGCATGAATCTCCTTCACGGTGTTAGAAAATGCAAAGGGCTCGAGTTCTTCAGACGTCACTTTCTGGTGGCTGAGCGCAGTTTCTGTGATGGTGGCAGCCCTTTGCAACAGGATTGGGTAATGGTTTTACTAGTATTGCTACAGCATTGTCACAATGTCAGAGGTGACAGGGGCAAGGCAGAGGGGTCCTGGAAGCCACCGAATGGGAAGGGTGAGGGGAATAACCAGGGACTGAGAACTTCCCACGTGCCAGGTGCTGGAACCCCATTCAGACAGGGGTTGGCCATACAGCCCTGGCCTGCCCGGACCTTCCAGCTTAGTGGAAGAGACAGCCACAGAAATAAAGAGTTCTGATGTAATGCAGCAAGTGGGTTGTTGGTGGTCTACATGGCAGGATGCTCAGGCAGGGAGGAGCTCTACTTAGCTTGGCGGTGGAAGGGCTTAGGCCGTCAATCAAGGCTTCCTGGAAGAAAGAGCAGCTGGAGCAAGTGTTGAGGGAAGAGAGAAGGCAGGAAGGAGAAGATGCTCTGGAAGGAGGGACCTGAAGAGCCAAAGACAGTGAGGCGAGAAGTAGCCTAATGTGCACAGGGAATGACAAGCAAGTCATTGTGAACAGAGGAGCAAGTCTCCGTGGGGTGTGGGAGCTGATGTGGCTGGGGAGGAGACGGGGACTAGGGCTGGGCCACTTGGGCAGGCCCCATCAGGCATCTGGGCCGCTGACGCTTGGTGAAGTGTTTTAAGCAAGAGTGCATTTTGTTGGTCAGTTTGCGTTTAGGACGGGAGGAACTCGAGCAGATCTGTGGGCGTATTTGAGATAGAGATGGGACAGCAGGTTGAACACCGGGGGTACTCCATGGGGCTGAGGCCCGGGAGAGCAGAGGCTCATGGGTAACAAGGAAAATGGCCAAGGAAAGAGGAGTATCTGTTGCAGATGTAAATTCTCTTGCAGCGAGAGAGAAAGCTCAGGGGGTGCACACATGGTCGCCTGGGTTTTCTCTGAGATGTTCTGAGTGTGCGTGTTAGGGGGTGGCTGATGATGGCAGTGAGAGGGAGGGCCCACCACGGGTCAGCAGAGGAGGTCATGGGCTGGGTCAGCTGAGGACGAGGTTGGTGAGGGGGTGGAGGAGAGTCTCCTTGGGGCAAACCGACCACGGGCTGGGCTTGGGGAACAAAGAGGGGGCAGAGGGGCCACCACATTAGGAGACAGGGAGCCCAGGGCAGGGAGGTTGTGGCCACGCCCATTTCCCCATCCCGGAATGGCCCGCAGCAGCAGTGCTGCCGATCTGCTGGGCCTTGGACAAGTAATGCCACCTTCCTGGGCCTCAGCTTCCCCATCCGTGCGATTTCGTAATCACCATGGTACTCTCCAGCCCTGGCCGTGTATGACTGTGCAAAGCACGAGTGTGTCCCAGCCTCTCGGGCCTCTGGCTGAGGCACGTTCTGTGCCTTCTCTCCTGGAGCTGCTGAGCCCTTTCCGCTCAGAAGGAGCCAGCCCCCGGGCTGGGCACGGGAGGGGAGATTTCAGTTCTTCATGGCCGGTGCCAAGCCATAGTTCCAGCTGCCACTGGCTGCAAGTTCCCATGCAGGCTACTTTGCCTCAGGGGTCTCAGTAAATATTAACCAATATACTGGATGACCTGGGCAAGCTGCTGAAAACAATTCACTGTTTGGTTTACTCAACCATTAAGGAAAAGCAAGTAGTTACGTGCTCAGGGTGGCCATGCAGAAGTGTGACCCAGAATGGCTGGGGGAACCAAGGTACAGATAGAAATGTTTGCTCTTGGAAAGGCCACTGCCTGAGGTTGGGTTCGCTAGCAGCAGAGCCTGAGGCAGGGGTTCTTGTTAAGAGATTTACTGGGAGAACGCTCTCAGGAGAAGGGAGAGAGGGAAGAGGCGCGGGGCAGGGGGGAAAAGCTGAGCAAGAGCGTGGGCTCCCCTGGAGGGTAGCTTCAGTCTCCTCCTGTGGGGAACCTCTAGAGTGTAGGTGGTGCCACAGGGCTGGTCTCACCGCAGAGTAAGGGAGGGCCTTTTGTACCCAAATGCCAATTAGTTACTGGCTGAGGTCTGTGGGTGGTGGGGGTGGGGGTGGGGGTGTGTAGCCTCTCTGGCGAGGGTGCTCCCGTTTGGTCCAGGGCAATTCTGTCCCAAGAGAGCAGCAGGATTCTGTCGGCAGTACTCACATCTGCCGGGTAGGAAAACTATAGCTACCTTAGAAAAATAAACAGAAATTGTATCTTCAGGGTTGTGGAGGACGGAAAATGACATACACATAGTTAAAAAGAAAAAAATGAAATGGGAACCCCACCACCCATGCAGAATTAAAAGACTTGAGGTCACATATATTGACTCATAAATGTCACTCACCATCTCAGTGACAAAGCAGCAGAGCTGCTCTCAGCCTTCCACACACATCACTCGATCTACACGGCCAACATAGAACTGGTATCCTCAATAAACAAAGAACTCCTACAAATCAATAAAAATTAAGACCCTGATAATGATAGAGGTAGAGGGTATTAATTAACAATCTACTGAGGAGGAAATATAAATAGCTAACAGACATTTACCAAAAAATGAGAGCTGGCACAGACACGGAGAGATGAGTGCTCTCCACACAGCTGGTGGGAATGTAGATCTAGCTAGTCTTAGAAAATAATTCTACAGTACGTTTCAGGAAATTTAAAAGTATTTGAGCGCTTTGATTTGTACTTGTACTCCTAAGCATCATCCTAAGGAAAGAATCCAAATGTTTCACTATTGCATAATGGAATAGAGAAATTGCTACATGCTAGGCATTGTGCTGGATGCATTCATATGCATCTTCTCATTTCACTTATATGATTGCCTTATTAGGAAGTACTTTCATGAAATCTTTTTTTACAAGAGAGGAAATTGAGGCTTAAGGAGGTTCAATAAAGTTTACTTACTGTGGAGAAGCGGGGAGGCTGGGATTATCTGACTCGAGTTTGGGCCCTTAACAACTTTACTTACTCTCTGGACTCGCTAATACTGGGTCCAAGAAGAGAGCAAAGAGCTAGCCTTTTTGCAAAATAATTAAATCAGGCACACTTCCTTGCTTCACTGATCAGAGAGCCTCAGCAGCGTTCAGATTTCTAATTAAGTCAGATTGATTTAATTAGAGTTCCTGGGGCTATCACCTAGTCCTTTGGAAATTTCCATGATGAGTTTTACATAAAAATATAAAACAGTCCCAGGCTCCTCTGTGCAAAAGTGTCCCGAGTGTGGCACCTTTTGGGTTTGGGGAGGCAATGAAGTGACAGGTTTATAACAACAATGTGTTACTGAAGCAATCAATTGCATATACCTGTCGACTTGTCCCTCTCTCCTCCAAACCGTGAGCTCTATACCAGCAGGGATGGCATCTGTCTCATTCGTTAAAGTCACCTCAGAAGGTGAGACTGGGTGATGGGCAGGCACCCAGCAATGTCAGCCCAGCTCCCATGTGGGCCAAGAGAACATGTCACAAGAATGGTCAGTACAGTGGCTTTGTTGGTATTTGTAAAAAATCTGGAAGGACATCTGGGTTGTTTCTAGATTTTGTCTATTACAAATAAAGCTGCTATAAACATTGGTGTCCAGGTGTTTACATGAACATATGTTTTCATTTTTGTGGAATAAATGCCCAGGAATGCTATAGCTGGTTTGTATGGTAGTTGCATTTTTAATTTTTTTTTAAAATCATTTGTTTTTCTTAAGTTTAGTTTTGTTTTTTTAAGGAAGATTAGCCCTGAGCTAACTACTGCCAGTCCGCCTCTTTTTTGCTGAGGAAGCCTGGCCCTGAGCTAACATCCGTGCCCATCTTCCTCTACTTTATATGTGGGATGCCTACCACAGCCTGGCTTGCCAAGTGGTGCCATGTCCACACCCAGGATCTGAACCGGCAAACCCCGGGCTGCCAAAGTGGAACGTGAAAACTTAACCACTGCGCCACCGGGCCGGCCCGGCATGTTTAACTTTTAAAGAAGCTGCCAAACTGTTGTCCAGAATGGATGTGCTATTGCACATTATCACCAACAGTCCAGGAGTGATCCAGTTTCTCCAAATCCTTACCAGCATTTGGTGTTGTCACTCTTTTTTATTTTAGCCATTTGGATAGATTTGTAGCAGTATTTCCCTGTGTTTTTCATTTGCATTTCCCTAATGGTCAACAGTGTTAAACATCTTTTCATATGCTTATTTACCATCTGTGTATCCCTTTCAGTGAAATGTCTCTGCAGATCTTTTTGCCAATTTCTAATTGGATTGTTTGTGTTTTAACTGTTGAATTTTGAGTGATGTTTACATATTCCAGCCCTTTGTCAGATATGTGGTTTGCAAACATTTTCTCCCAGTCTGTAGGTTGTCTTTTCATCCTCTTCACAGGGTCTTTCACAGAGCAAAAGTTTTTAATATTGATAAAGTACATGTCATCCATTTTTCCTTTATGGATCTGAAAGATTTTCTCCTATTTTTTTCCTCAAGTTTTATAGCTTTACATTTTACGTTAAAGTCTGAAATCCATTTTGGGCTAATTTTTGTATAAGGTGTGAGACTTGAGTCGAGGTTCATTTTTTTCCTTTCCTTTGGGTATTCAATTACTCCAGCATCATTTGTTGAAAAGGCGACTTTTCCTCCGTTGGATGCCTTTTGCACTTGGGTGTACTTGTGGGGTGTATTTCTGGGTTCTCTGTTCTGTTCCATGGATATCTGGCTCTATCCCTCTGCCAGTACCATGCGGTCTTCATCACTGCAGCTACAGAACAAGTCTCGAATGCGGGTAGTGTGTTTCCTCCCATGTTCTCCTTTTTCAAAATTGTCTCAGCTATTCTAGTTACTTTGCCTTTCCATATAAGTTTTAGAATAAGTTTATCTGTATCTACAAAAAGTCTTGAAGGAATTTAGACAAGAATCACAGTAAACCTATTGATTGATTTGTGAAGAACTGACATCTTTACTATGTTGAGTCTTTCAATCCATGAACACTGTATGTCTCTCATTTAGTTTCTTTGATTTCTTTTATCATCAGTTTGTAATTTTCAGCATATAAATCATACACATCTTTTATTAGATTTACACCTATTCGTTTTTTGAGTGATTATAAATGGCATTTTATTTATAATTTGTTAGTTTATACAAATACAGTTGATTTTTTGCATATTTATCTTATATCTTATCTTTCTGAACTCACTCACTAGTTCTAGGAGTTAAAAAATTTTGTTTTCTAGTTTCCTTACGATTTTCTACATAGACAATTGTGTCATCTGTGAATAAGGACAGTTTTACTTCTTCCTTTTCGATCGATGTGCCTTTTATTCCCTTTTCTTGCCTTATTACACTGGCTGGAACGTCCAGCGTGATGCTGAATAAGAGTGGTAAGACTGGACATCTTGCCTTGATTCTGGTCTTAGGGAAAAAGCGTTCATTCTTTCACCATTAAGTATCATGTTAGCTGTGTTTTTTTCGTAGATGCTCTTTATCAAGTTGAGAAGTTTCCCTTATTCCTAGTTTTCTGAGAGTTTTTATCACGAATGAGTGTTGAATTTTGTCAAAATATTTTTTTCTTTGATTGATATGATCATGAGACTTTTCTTCTTTAGCCTGTAACATGGTAGATTTTTGAATATTGAACCAGCCTTGTATCCCTGGGATAAATCTTACTTGGTTATGATATATAATTCTTTTTATATGTTAATGACTTCTATTTGTTAATATTTTGGATTTTTGTATGTGTAGTCATAAGAAATATTGGTCTGTGGTTTTCTTTTTCGTAATGACTTTGCTGGTTTTGGTATCAGGGTAACATTAGCTTCATAAACGAGCTGGGAGCTGTTTCCTCCTCTTCCATTTTCTGGAAGAGATTGTGTAGAATTGTGTTAATTCTCCTTTAAACATTTGGTAGAATTGTCCAGTGAAAACATCTGCATCTGGATATCTGCTTTTGGAGAGTTTAAATGAATTCAGTTTCATTAATACAATTATGGAGACAGTAGAAAGACTGGTGGTTGTCAGAGGTTCAGGAAAAGGAAGGGAGGGATGAACTGTTAGAGCTCAGAGGATTTTTAGGGCAGTGAAACTACTCTGTATGAAACTATAACGGTGGATACATGTCATTATATGTTTGTCAAAACCCACGGACTGTACAACACAAAGAGTAAAACAATGTAAACTACGGACTTTGGGTGATAACCATGTGTCAATTTAGGTTTATCATTGTAACAAATATACCACTCTGGCGCAGGGTGTTCTAAAAGGGGTGGAGAGTGCTGTGGCTGTGCTGGGCGTGGATGTGTTGAGGAGGCGGGGGTATGTGGGAACTTTGTACTTTCTGCTCAATTTTGCTGTGAACCTAAAACTGCTCTAAAAAAAAGTATTAAGAAAAAAGAAAACTGAGTCTGTGTGGTTGCAAAATGGGTGCTCTTACACCGTTGTCCCCATCACTAGTGTGGCTCACGACTCACGGAGTGCCTATAATCAGCTGCCCACACATGGATTCCTCGGGGCTTCATTCTGTGAGCTGCTGGCCATTGTGCCTAGGCCTGAGGCCGCCCTGGCCTCACTCAGATTTGATTTGCTCCCTCCGTCTTCCCATGGCTTAGCAGGTCTTGAACCTAGGAACCAGACGGACCTAAGTGACGACCTCTCTAAGCCTCATTTTCCTCATCTGTATAAACAGGGGACACCACAAGATTACGATGTAAGGCACCCACGCCGCTGCCTGGTACAAGGTAGGATATCATCTCTTTCCTTCCTCCTCTCCCGGTCCAGTCGCCCAGGGTGACCGACGCTGGAAAGGCAGCTCTTTCAGAGGAAGAGGTGAGGAAACTGGCCGAGGGAAGGAGAGCGGAAGAGGGATGACCTTGGGACGTGCACACAGCAGCTGGCCAGCCAGCGCCCTTTCCCACGACGGACGCCCGTCTAAGATCTGTCTGCCTCCTGGGTCCCCTTGAAGGTGGGGGTGGAGCTGGGAGCACATGGGGCTGTGGGGGAAGGATGTTGTTTTCAACTGACAAGAGCGGCTCCGTTTCCGATTCTCACAGGCGACCTGAATGCCCGTCACATCAGGCAGGGAGAGCTGCCCAGATCTGACACTAACCCCTTGTAGCAGTGCTGGCAGGCCCCGAGGGCGAGAGGGGACGCCTGCGGGCGGCGGAGGCTGAATGAATTTAGTGCCTGTGAATGAGGCGGGATTGGCAGCCCTTGAAACAAACTCTGTCTTTGTTCCTGACCTGGACCTCCCAGACAAGGGCAGTGCCAGCTTTCTTCGCTCCATCCTGTCCACATTCTCTGGCCCAACTCAGCTGTGAGGAGAGGCACAGAGGCTCCCATGTTCTAGCCCTAAGAAGAATCAGTTAATTTGTGTCTCTGAGACCTATGAGCAGCCTGCAGCCTGCACGGCTGGAGCTGTAGAGCCGAGAGTTGCCAAGATGGCAGTTTTCAAACATTTTTGACTATAGCCTATAGTGAGAAATAAATTTTGCATCCTGATCCAGTGACACTTGCAGACGCATTCATGTGCACTCCTATGCGTAATTTAAACATTTGCAAAAGGAAATAGACTAGACAGTATTAGAGTGCAGTAAAGATAAATATTGCTTTGTGAACCTTTTGTTTCCGCGTGTGTGCATGTGTGTGTTGAGTCATTATATAAGTTGTATTTCTGACTGTGGATCGTGGAAAAAAGATTGAGAAACACTTGTCTAGATGGCTGTTTCCCCAACTACATATTAACTCTCCAGCTTGGAGAGGGGCGAAACATGTTAGTGTATTAAAGGCTCTGAAAATTCCTGCAGCAAAGAAATCTGTTGAACTTTGCTGATCAAGTGTGTGGCCTTGGATCTGGGAGGAAAGGGGTCCCCCCACATGCTTATACTACTGTCTCGTGGAAGTAATATTTCACGGCACACAGACCTGCAAGGAATTTGAAAGGCCACTTGAATGCCCCAGGGGTTTTGGTGGCACGGTAAAAGGAGGCCTGTTTCGACAAGAACAGAGCTACAGAGCTACAGAGCCTGCGATGTTGGTGGTTGCCACGTAAGATTTTATTTGAAAACGTTCTCCTGCTAAAGAAGTTTGAAAACTACAAATCTAGTCCAACTGTCTCATGTTATGTTTGGGGAAACTGAGGCCCAAAGAAGGGAAGTGACTGGCCCAAGGTCACCCAGCGAGGTCATGTTAGAGCTGGGACTCAGTTTTGCTGAGTTCTTAACCATAACCCCCGAGCCCACCTCCAGGTCAGATAGACCCCCCAGTGCAGGGGATCTGGGTGTTCTGGGGTGGCATCAGAGGGCTGGGCCTTGTCCTTTGTGCCCTGCTCTGTTGTTGCTGACCTTTTGAGAATGGTTCAACTTCTCTGTATTTGAGCTTTCTCATCTGTGAGGTGGTAAATAAGGATACTACCTTAAAAATGACGTAATATATGACACTTCTTTGAAAAGCCAGTTATTGTATACTAAATATAAGGATTTCACTTTTCTCTAAGCCTCAGAAAGGAGATCCTATAGTTCCAACCAAGAAGTTACCAATGCTATTGCCTTGTAATTTAATGGAAACTTTTCTTGTTGTCCAATTCGAAGAAAAGTTGCTCATTACTATACTAAAAAAAAAACAAAACAGAAGTTAGAGTGTTTAAGAATTCCTCTTTTTTCCAACTGAACCAGATTATTGTTTTCCCAGAAGTGACTGCCTAGATTGCATTCAGACTAGCAAAGGATGTCGCTTCCTCATACGTGGAGGTTTAAAGTCGAGTGGTCTTACGTCTCACGGTATCTGCACAGCCCTGCTCCTTCGGCTTCTGTTGAAGGGACGATGCTTGAATGGCGGGTGATTGCTCCTACCTTCAGATCCGCTCTCCATCCCTTCCACCCTGGAAACTAACTTCCAGGGACTCTCTCAGTGGCTTCCTTGCCTTTCAGCTTCTGGTTCGTTTGGCCCAAGAGAGGCTCTGGCGGGAGCTCCGAGGGTGGAGGAGAGTGGGTTTGGGGTACTTCTCCCCCCGCCGCCTCCCTCCAGGGAGGGCTGCAGCTCCCTGGCAGGCAGCCCTTCTGCTTTGTCTCCAGGGTCTGTTGACCTCTCCCCCTCGGCTTTCATCTGGGCATCGATGTCCCTGTAGATACCGACCCACTGTTGCTTGTGGTTTCTCCACATGACTATATTTTTGCAATTCCTTTATTAACTCTCCCAAGTTACCCAATTTGAGTGAGACATCTGTTTTCTGCTGGGAGCTTGACTTATATGCTGTTTCATATACATTTTCTCATAATATTGCCTATTTTCTTGCCCTTTTTCCATTTAGTGTCACGACACCTGTTAAAGTGTAGAAGAGTCACATTTTTCTTTCTTTTGCATCCTTGTGTGAGAGGTAGAACAAGCAGGACTTCTTCACTGTGGGGTGCTTTAAAAGCCACTGATGCCTGGGCCCCACCTGGAGATTCTGGTCACTGGGCCTGGGTGGGACCCTCGTTCCATGAATGGGAACTCCACGGGAGCTGCTGACGTGGGGAAGAGGTCTGGCTGTGCAACGTGTTTCCACGAGACCGTCGGTAAGTCCTTCTCCCTGGGCCTTCGTGCCCCACCTGTGACGTGTGTGTGCGTGTGTGTACGCGTGTTTGCGTGTGTGTATGGAGTGGGTGTGTTGACCCACGGCTCTCTCCTCTGGACCTGACATTGCTGCCCCTGCTGCTGAACCCAGCGTGAGAGCTTGGTTCTGACCGCATGCAGCACTGCCCTCTTGTGGATGTGGGCACAGCTGTGACCACAGCCGAAGCATCACCTTATGGCCCCTGCAGCATGTTCTTCCTTGTCACCTACTGTCAGAACTGAATGGGGCTTCAAGAGCGGGTTTAGTCCAGCGCAGGAGAGGCTGCGCTTCACGGCCTCAGAAGATAGCCATCTCCTTTGCTCTGACCTCCTCCTAGTTCCTGCGCGTTCTCATTTTAAGAGTTTGTTAATTTGTTTAAAATTAGATCTCCATGATGAGAAGATGGAGTGGATTAATTGCTTTGCAGAATAACCATGATTAAAAATAAGGCAGAGCATTTAGGAAAAAATCAAAGACCACAAATTAGACCCCTGGAGGCAGAGACAGCAGAGCAGAGCAGAGGGGCCGGGGTGTGGGGGTGAGGGAGCAAAGTGTGTGCGTCCAGCTGACCTGCTGAGAACGCCCCACAGGCCCGCCTCCCGGATGACCCTCCTAAACCTCTTCTTTTTTCCTTTTTTTAAGAATTGAGGTAACACTGGCTTATAACATTATATAAGTTTCAAGGAAACAACATCATAATTCAACTCCTGTATATACTACAGTGTGCTCTCTACCAAAAATTCATTTATCCAAAGAATATGAAAACACACATCCCTGAGGGCATCTACACCCGATGGTCACTGCGGCACCATTTACAACAGCCGAGACACGGAGGCGACCTCAGTCTCCTCTGACTCGCCCCCTCCTGGAAATGCCCCCTCTGGCTTCAGCCTCCTTTTATCTTGTGTCCCGAGACTTCTCTCAGTCCCTTCCTCGGAGCATCCTCCTGGCTGCGGCTTCCTACCACCCGCTCCTCTGTCCCCTTTCGCTCCATGGACTATCACTGGCCCGTTCACAAAGATAGTAGCAATCTGTCACTGTTTTTTATCACTTTACGTGATATATTGTGCATTAATTATTAGCATATTTTATATATTATTATTATTGTTAGGGATGATGTAAAAGGAAGAGCATCGTGCCTTAATTATCAGTGTATTTTATATTATAGAATTTTTATTATTTTTGTTAAGGAAGATATAAGAAAAAAGGATAAATGTGTTACTAAAAAGTGGATGTAATTTTGACCATTTAAATTTACATTAAAGAAATTTTTGTGCCATATTTGGAGAACTTTGTTTTGGCTTACCCGTGATCTCTACTGCCACCCGTGTTCGCCACTCTCTGGGTTAACGTGAGTCCATTCCTTCACTCAAGAGTGGTTTTTCCTGAGCATCTACTCTGTGCCAGGCACTGTCCCCGGTTCTGGAGGGACAGTGAGGAACAAGACCACCTCCTTTCTCAGAGAGCTCAGGTTCTGGTGAGAGGTGCATGTGTATAGATACAGTCTGACGGGCTGGCTATTACTTTATTTGCCTCAACAGTGCCTTCTGGAGTTTTGGAACTGGGAGCAAGCCCCCAAGCTCCTTTCTTTCCCCATCTCCAACATGTGATCTCTTTTGGATCAACTTTTGGGAATACTTTGCTGTTTATTGGTGACTTCTGGTGGCTTAACCGTGCCCAGTCGGGTAACTTTTCTATTATTTGAAGTCACAGTAAGAAGAGGAGGAAAGGGAAGCCACTTTCCAGGTTGAGCTAGTTCTCATGGGGCCACTGGCTCTTGTGCAAAGCTGTGAGTGTACGTCGCGCTGCATCAGGCAGTACAGCGTGGTAGTCCACAGGGGGCCTCCGGAGACAGAGCTGGGTCCAAATTCTGGTTTTGCCACATGTCTGTCTGCGTAGCTTTGCGCAGGTCACTTAACCTTTCTGAGGCTCCTTCTCTGCCAGCCCCCAACTACCTCCCATAAAACGAGGAAAGTGACAATAATCACCTAGGAGGCTTGGAGCAATCATTCGAGGAGGTTCTATCTATTTACGCGTGCACACAGCAAGTGCTTACTTAGCACAGCGAGTGCTGGGCACAAATCTCAATAAATGGTAGCTGTGGTTAGTAAGTATAATTTACTGTTTCTTCCTCCCCTCCAGCTTTATTGAGGTATAATTGACAAATGAAAGTTGCATATATTTAAGGTGTACAACATGATGTTTTGGTATATGTGTATGTTGTGAAATGATTACTACCATCCAGCTAATTAACATACTCATCACTTCACATAGTTACCGTTTTTTTGTGTGTGGTGAGAACACTTGACATCCACTCTCTTGGCAAGTTTCAAACACAGAATTCAGTATTTTTAACTATAGTCACTGTGCTGTACACCAGGTCTCCGGAACTTATTCATCGTATAACTGAAAGTTTATACCCTCTGACCAGCATTTCCTCATCCCCCCGCCCCTGCCCAGCCCATGGTAACCACCATCCTACTCTCTGTTACTGTGAGTTTGACTACTTTAGATTCCACATATACGTGAGATCATGCAGTATTTGTTACAGTGTTTCTTAATTTTCACATATTATAGTGACTTCTCGATTAATTGTACTGTAATCAGAGAACATATTCTGCATAGTTTGATGAGTTCTGAGACACGGGAAATACAGATTGATACTGGTGCATATGGCAGGGACACCTGAGAGTCTAGGTAGGCTGCCTGGAGGAGGAGTGACTAATAAACATAAAACGGAAGGATGAGCAACATGCAGGTAGAGAAGGGTGTATGTCTGTGTGTGTGTTCCAGGGAGCAATGGCTGAAGGACCTCAGTCTTATGGGGGCAGGACGGGTTCAATGTAATTTAGTAAAGGTCAGGACAGAGGGAAACCTGGGCAAAGTCTAATGGGTCTGCTTCAGGAATCTATGGATGTGTAAAGCTGAAAGCTACACCGCGACGGAAAGCTGGTTGGTGTCAGGCTTGGGTTTGAAGCTTCCCTTCCCTCTTAATAGTCTTACTTTGGGTGAGATACTAAACTTCTTGAAGTCTCAGTTTCCTTCTCTACACACGGGGGATGAACCCCCACTGGCAGACGGACATGGAGCTATCTGAGATACTGAGATACCGTAGGAGCCATCAGACATGACCACGCAATTAGCAAAAGGCAAGTGCAGGGCTTTGTTAGTGTGAGTGGTTTTAATCCCTAGGTGTGAGTTTTTACAATGTCACCTTGGGTGTCTGGCCCACAAAGGGACTCTGGGTCATGCTGCAGCCACAGAACACCCAGGAGGCAGCAGGTGGAGAGGACAAGAATAGCCAGGAACCCTGAGCGGAAGGAACCTGTGAGCACAGCCTGGGCGGCTGAGGTGGAGCTGACCTAGCTGACGAGAGCTGATCTAGCTGACGAGTGCGGAGACGGCGCGGGCAGAGCGCCTGGCCCGGGGGTTGGGACCTTCCTCCCATCTCTGCATAGGCTCATCCAGTGAGCTTGGCTTCCTGGATCTGTTTCCTTAAGTGAAAATGCAGAGGGAGTTTGCAGGCAAACTGGATTTCCGCCCACCCCTCCAGGAGGACTAGATTGAGAAGAATTTACAAGCTTTGTCCAGTTTCAGCAGGAAAGAGCGTTCAGGTCAATCAGAGGTGTCTACCTCGAGTGACAGGGGAGTGGTGGCATGTGGGCCATGCATTTTCTATCCCTGGGACTTGGTAGGAACGCCCCCAACACTTGTTGTGTGCTTATTTTGTACCAGACACCATACTAAACGCTTTAGGTAAATTGTGTCATTTAACTCTCTTAACAACTCCATACGTCAAGGACTACTGTTATCCTCATTTTACAGATGAGGAATCTGGCCCAGAGAGGTTAAGTAATTTGCCCAGTGTAACACAGTTGTTAGCTGTGGCCAACGTCTCTTCCAGCTTGTAGTCTATCCAGACTGGAAGCTGTTTGAGAGGAGGAGCTTTATCGTATTTATGTTTGAACCCCCAGGGCCTAGCAGGCTTTCAGACTGTTATTTGTGGCTATGCTGAACTCAGTGGTTCTAGTGGAACAGTCACTTGGGACATAAAAAAGCTTCTCCTGCCTGGGTCCAGCCTTGCATCACTTGTGTCTCTGAGGTTGGGCCTGGGCGGCTGCACCTCGTGATCTGAGCCCACAAAGCTGAGAACTGTTGGCCCAAGTATTCTGATTCTTGGGCCAACTGCAAGCTCTCCTTCCCTCTTCCTGCGTCGTGGCTCTGGGGGGTGCTGTTGGATAGTCTAAAGAGGAGTATTTCCCTCAACCCAGGAATGGCACGTCTCTCTGTTTTCAAATTTGTTTTGTGTATGTTCTCTCAAGAACTTGGTAGAGAGCTTGCCCAGATGGACGTGGCCTGAACTAGCCTTCCTGCGGCTCTTCCGATTGTTAACGGTTGACGTTGAAGCAGGCAGATGTATGACGTTTCTGGGGAGTCTGTAGCTTCGTTTTGTGTTCAGCCTTCCTCCAGGAGCAGTAGGTCTGTGTTGAGGAAGAAGAGCTTTGCAAGGAATCACGTGAGGTGTGGGAGGCTGAGTGATGACCCCCGAAGGCGTCCACGTCCACCTGTGACTAGGTTACCTTATGTGGCAAAGGGGACTTTGCAGATGTGATTAAGTTAATAATCTTGAGATAAGGAGATTATGCTGGATTATCCTAGTGGATCCAATGTAATCACAAGCATCCTTAAAAGCTGGAAGAGGGAGCAGAAAGTTAGATGAGAGAAGGAGATGTGAGGATGGAGGCAGGAGGCAGAGGCAGAGAGAGATTCGAAGATGCCATGCTGCTGGCTTTGAAGATGGAGGAAGGGGCCAATTTTAAGTCACAGGATGAAGGCAGCCTGCAAACGCGTTTTCCCCTAAAGCTCCCAGAAGGAAGCAGCCCTGCTGACACCTTGATTTCAGCCCACTGAAACCCATTTTGGACTTCTGACCTCTGGATCTGTAAGATAATAAATTTATGTTGTTTCAACCACTAAGTTTGCAGCAATTTGTTACAGCAGCAATATGAAACTAATATGTGAAGGAGACCTGAAATGCTTCTATGGCTGATGGGATCGCTTGGCTGCCTCGTGGCCATTCCTAAGCCCCTCCTCCCTTGCCTTCTTCCCAGGTACTCATATTCTCAGCCTCCTTTGTACTCAGGGATGACCAGGTGACCCAAAGAGTCAGAAAGAAGTCAGCAGGGCAAAGAGTCTCTGTCCTTGATAAAAGCAGAGAAGGATTCAACCAGAGCTCTCCCTCACTGCCTCCTCCACCCCCTTGAATTCTTAGTTTGGGAACACTGTGAGAAGGTGATGTCCAGAGCTGTAGCAGCCATCTTGGGACCATGAGGTGAAAGTCCATGCATCACACCCTCAGCTGTGCTTAGGATTTGGAAACCACGGTTAGGTCAGTCCAACAGCTACACTTCACCTTCCAAAATGTTGTTCTGGAGGAGTTCACAGTCTGCATTAATCTGATCTTCTTTGGTTGAAACTGCCAGAAACCTACCTTTATAGGATGCTGTGAGAATTGACTGAGACAAGAAATCAACCCAAGTTGACCGCTGGGTGCTTGGTGAGTGTTACTGGGCCACAATTACTACAGGACTTGCCGTTTAGAAAGCTCTTTCACAGGTTTTTCATTTTAATTTTTATCTTCACAAAGATCTTAAAAACAAGAATAATAAAATTGCTACTCTCCCTTTACAGATGAGGAGACAGGGGCCCAGATTCTGCGTCACCTTCTCAGTGGCACTGAAAGCCCATGGTGGGTGGTGACTAGGCCCCAGGTTTCTCCACTTCTGCTTTGGTGCTTTTCTCCCTCCTAGATCACACAACGTCGAAACTGGTAAAAATGCTTAGAAATTATCTAGCTCAGGCACGGCAACTGGATTGTATTTACTTCACTTGCCAGCTCTGGCCTGAAGCTCTGCGTTGTGTCCTACTCACTGGGAAAGGGGGTTGGGATTGATTAGTGATGTCTGCTGGGGCTCAGGGTGGGCGAGTGTGTGTGGCACGGACTTGCCGTACCTCTCCAATCCCACCCTCTCACTTAACCAAAAAAGGAACAAACCTCAGAGAGAGAACTGACTTACTCATGGTTACACAATGAACTAGGGACAGAAGTGGGACTAACGATTTCTCTCACTTCCAGTCCAGCTCCCAAGACCGCCAATCAGACTTAACTATTTAAATATCCTCTTTCTTACGTTGGCAGGATTCCTGCTGTCTAAATAGAAATCATCGAGGCCTCCCAGAACGTTAACAACTGTGGATTCTAATGCCAGCCGTTCTGCTGTGTGGCACTCAACAAGCTGATCATCTTTTTGTGCTGACAGATCAAACTGCTTCCCCCAAAGAGCCTCCCCACCTCAAAGAAAGTGGATAGTTCAAGCATGGTGAGCTAGGTGTTGCCTATGAAATGTCAGCCAAGAAGACTGAAATGAAAGAAACACCGTGGCCCAGGATACATAGAGCTCTTGACTGGCGACGTGAGTTGGTAAATTGGGATCTGAGTGTGTTTCAAGGCCGTAAGCTGGAGAGGAAAGGACAATGGCTGGATTTGCACTTTGCAAGAACTAAAACAAAAGGAGCAATTCTTTTAGTCTCAGGTTACAGAACGCTGGCTTGACTTTTTACACATGACGGGGCATCAAAGATGCCCGTTTTCCACGGGCGTGCGGCCTTCTGCGGTGGAGGCTGGCTGCGCTCAGGTTTTCAGGTAATCATGAGTTCTGGGCCCTCCGGGTTTGGAGGGGGAGCAGTGACCCGGGCGGATGCAGGGAACTCTGGCTGGCTCTTCAGGGCAACTGTGGCGTGCTTAGGTCCCGGGATGTATGAACGGTTTGTAAACCATAAAGCCCCTTGCATGTGAGGAGTGGTCTGAACTGCAGCATAAATTAAACATCAATTATTTCTTCACTTTTCAGCAGGGAGCCTGGGGGAGGAATAGGGAGTCCATAGAAATTCTGCTTATCGGTGCGAGTGGAGTGGAGCAGTCTGGATAATTGAATCAGTACGCTGGATTTTCCAGCGGAAACGTTATAGACCATAAATGCAGAACCAGATCATAAAAAAATGAGTTTTATGGTTTAGTATTACTATTGCCCTAAAAGTTAATAGTTTTTTTTTTTTTTAACACTCCATGGCATTTCAGAGTTTACAAAGTCCTTTCACATATATCATCCTGTTGACTTTCCACAAGTGGGAGGGAGTATTCACCCTATTTTGGAGAAGAGGAACGGAAGTCCAGAGAGTTGAGCAACCGGGGACAGTCAGGCAGCAAACCACTGCAGACGCTGGGATTTGAACCGGGGTCTCTGGATGCAGAACCCAGCAGGACTTCTTGTGGTGGCGGTGTGGGCAGGGCGAGAGTGGCTGCCTGGCGTCCTGGGGGAGGCGTGGAGGGCAAGGCCAGGGGAGACACGTGTGTGCTTGGAGCAGCTGGAGATGGGGCGGGCTTGCACCCGTGGGGGCTGGGCAGGCAGGATTCTGGGGTGAAGGACATGGCACAGCCAGGAGGTTGGTTTGGTGTCAGCTGCTATTTAGTGAGTTTTTACTTTGGGTCAGGCAACGTGTTAAGGGCTTTATGTGCAAAACCGCATTAAATTTGTGGCAAATGCTATTAGTTTTAGGATGTGGAACCTGAGTCAGGGAGGCTGACCCCTTGCTCACAGTCACACAGTTTAGGGAGGGACGGGGCCCGGATTAGAAATCTGGTGTGTCAGCTCTGAAGACTGCGCCTCTGACCACCACATGTCAGAATTGGGAGTCCTTGCGGTGTAGTATTGGAAAATAAACTTGTAAACGTAGGCTGGGCTGGTTGAGAGGCTCTCAGAGGTCAGATAAGAAGCCTTGCGCATAATCTTGTGGGCAGCAGCGAGACACCAGATGGGAAAGAAGAGCAGAAGAGCAGAAACTCACCCCTCTTCCTGAGTAAAACAGAAATTTTACTTGTAAGTTAAGTGGGCACACGCGTGGTGACGCTTCAGTGCCATTTCCATGGGCTCCCGTGCTGCCTTGCCCTCTGAAAGGGTATTGCTGGCCTGCCACACCCCTCCAATTTCTTTTTTTTTTAATTAGAAAGGTTATTTATTTCTGCTCCTTTCATACGTCTTATTGACCAGGAAACAGTCTTACAGACGTACCTGATACGGTGTACTGCCACATACTCTGAAGGCGGAGCACCATGGGTAATGCAGGTGTGAGGTCCAGAGTTCTCAGCTTATGGGATCTTGCTTCCTGATTTTACATTGATTTCTGAAAGTCACAAATGTCAGCTCCAAAATGTTCACGGGGTTGTAAAAAATAATCGCTTCATTCAATATTATAGTTGTAGAAATGAAATGAAGTATATTCCCTTTAAGAAATGAAAAACTAAGAAGAAAATGCCACTTAATGTTGTCAGTACATCAGTATAGGTCGCAGGAAAAAATATGCGGTAAGCTTGTCTCTCTGATACCAAGAAGACATTCTAGCCAAAGCGTTAACACGCTTCCTGTGTTTTCACTAGATGCTTCTTTTTTTTCTGGTGCTTTTCACCCTTTTCCACATTTCATATCAGAGGAATGGTTCAGCCTTTAAAACTTCATTAACTGGAGCAAATCCAGTATCTACTGGTTTCTTCTCAAAAAGCGCGCTAAGCCATCAGATAGCCCGGCAGCTTCATGCTCATGAATATTCGATCCATGAAAAACTCGGTAGGACACCAGTGAATCCAAAAAATAGAAAGCGATCTACTGAGTCTTGGAATGTTGGGTGCGTTGGACCAGTCCGGGCTTATGAAACCTGAAGCGCCCCTTGTAAACGGGAAGCTGGATGCAAGTCCTTCCATAATACAGTGTCCATTTACTCCGTAGGCCGAGAAAGCTGCTGGTCTCTGATGCCATGTTCATCAGTCACAGAGCCAACACTTGGAGGTTCGATAACAACCCCATAAATTATTCCTCTGGTGATGAGGAAGTAAGACGTCACTGCTAGCGTGTCACTGTCACGGCTGACGGCACGTGCACCGAGGTTGGGGCATTTGGGCACTAAAAGCGGGACTTGGTACAAAGTCTCCATGTTCGTGGTGGCAGGGCCTTCCAATTTTTCTTAAAAAGAAAATAAAAATCATTTAAGAGCCTCCTTTGGCCCTGTAAATTCTGGAGCTGTTCTTGTGGCGATTTTGGCGTAGGTCCTATGAGGATGCAGAGGGACAGCATTTGGCTGGCTCGACACTTGCATCCCTCTCTGGCCAGTGGCCTCTATAGGGCTATTTCCTGAGGAACGTACTCTTTGGCATCACCAACTTGCTTCATATGCCCCTAAATAAAGCTGTGGATTTAAATGCTCCCACGGGGCTTCTCTGGAGAGAAGAGTGTTCCTGAAACAGCCCCGTGGATGACGTTCACGCATGTCCAGCTCATTAGTCATGCTGACAAGGGACCCACTTCCCGACTGCACACACCGGCAGTCATCACTGATGCTCCAGGGGCCTGGCCTGGCCTCCTTGCTGGCTTCACGTGTCAGAGTGCAGGTGGCTGTGAGGGGTCCTGGAGCTTGCCTGGACCTTTGGTTGAGGAGTGATGTGATGTGACATGCTGTAAACGTGAGGAGACTTGAGTGGCCTGGTCGAGATGTGCCCGGATGGTCCTTCACTGGAGGTGCAGCTTCATATTGGTGACCCTTCTACCCCCACCAGATCCTGTCGGGCGTATCTGTGTATTGCTTTACGCTTCAGAAGGATGGGGTGTGTACACGAGCTAGTTGAATTGTCACACAGCAGCCCTGGGAAATGAAAGGTATTGTCCGAAATCTATAGGTAGGAACACTGAGAGGATGTCTCTTGGACAAACATCACCGTACTGTCCCCCTTCTTCCCCCTGCAAAAGTGAGATGGGGTGAAACTGAATTGGAACCACTATCAAGTCAGGTATGACAGGGAGCAATCTTTAGGAACCCCCCATGGTGTGCTGTTTAGCAGGGGGGCTGTAGGCTGGTTATCTGTCATTTGTCCTGCCGTCTCCATTCTCTTCTCTACCTTGCTCTGTGCCCTGGGAAATCGACCTTAACAGACTGCTTCTATGGTTTCCATTGCCCTCCAGCTTCTGGCTGTGTTCAGCCAATGGTTGGCACCAGCAAGAGATTGCAATAGGAGGAGAGTGACATGGCAGGCCATCTCCCAGACAGGAGACCATGAGTTGGCTAAGTTCTAGGCAGCCTGGCTGCTGCTAACCCCAGGGCACTGCACTGTCCCTTGTTGGTTTCCTTAAACTCTGCTGGCATCTTTGAGAAGAGCCCCTTCATTCGCTCCCCATCCCCATTACAGATTTCGTGTACTACCTGCATCTGCTGGGAACTCGTACAGTTCATGGCTTGAAAAGGTTGTTTGTCACATTCATTAAAGAGGCCATTGAGTATAAATGTCTGCTATTGATCTGTGGGCTGGGTAAGGACGGCCGTGTCTCTCCTGGCACTAATTGGTGCATTTGAATCATCTCCCCTGTTAGCTTTTTTCTCCTCCAGTTCCTGCTCAGGCGGGAATTTTCCACCTAGTAAAATTTCCAGATAATGAAACTTTAAATGCTCTAAATCTGGAGAGAGTGACTCAGGGGCAAGTTAGAGTTTATTCTGGTGCCAGTGGTGCCTGCTTTGTGCCTCGTGTCCAGTGGGGGCCACGGTGGAACCAGTGGTGGTTTCCAGGGTCCAGAAGTAGCAGCAGCTGGGCCCGCGTCACATTGTTCTTGCCACAACAGAGTCCCTGGTTGGCAAGAAGATTGAACTTAGAGCCTGTTCAATTCTGGACAAGTGGACACTTTGTCCAGTGGATTATCATAGTAAACCCTGGCCAAAGCAGAGAAATGAGAACATCCATGAAAATTACCCGTGTTTGCAGTCCTCTGTTCTCCAACTTGCAGAAAGGGCCCCCAAATACCTACTTTATGCAGTCCTCACGACCTTAGGTGACTCAATAAGTGAGACATGCCCAATCTGGGGCTTCCTAAATATCTCTCCCCTTCATGCAGAAATATGTAAGCTCTCATCATGTTTCAACCTGTATTTTGGCTAATGAGTCTGGTTTCTGTACATACTTAGCAGGCAACAACCAAAGGGACCGAATTTAGTGACACTTCTAGAGTGATGTCCTTTGGTGCCTCCCAGAAGATGGGCCTGGTCTTGCCTGGGTGGCCCGGGGCCTGTCCTCGAGGCCTGGCTGTCCTAGCTAACGGGAGCCAGTTTTCTCAGAGCTGCTTCTGGGGTGGTGTGGTCCAGGGAGGGGCTGGAGTCACGCCTGCTCCATGCCAGATTCTGCCCCCAGCCCTGGGGCTATGGGATAAAGAACACAGAGATTCTGCCTCTGAGTAGCTCAGAATTTAGCAGAAAAGACCAATTAATGAAATTAAAGGGTCCGACTTTGCAGTTTCGGTTGCAGATACAACCCTCCACCGTGGTGTTCTCTCTAGCTCCTTCCTGCTCTTAGTAAAACGAAGCCCATTCTGGGCCGGACTTATGGCATAGCAGTTGAGTTTGCGTGCTCTGCTTCGGCGGCCCAGGGTTCACGGGTTCAGATCCCAGGTGAGGACCTACACGCTGCTTGTCAAGCCATGCTGTGGCAGTCGTCCCACATATAAAATAGAGGAAGACAGGCACGGATGTTAGCTCAGGGCCAATCTTCCTCAGCAAAAAAGAGGAGGATTGGTGGTGGATGTTAGCTCAGGGCCAATCTTCCTCAAAAAAAAAAAAAAAGAAGCCCGTTCCTTCTCCTCCACTAAACTAGCTGTGTCGGACTCCCCGGATACTCACTACTCTGTGTGGGTGACCCTGGCCCTGCTGCCTCCTAGGCCATCACAAAAAACCCGGAGTCAAACCCACCCTCTAAGGCAGGAGCCGCCCACCGTCCATGGGCGATGGCTTGCCCTGGGACAGTCTGGTGGCTGCCGGGTGTCTGGAGAGGGGAGCCGGTGTAGCGGCTGCGGCGGAGGGAGTCTGAAGGGGCCTCTCCTTTGATTTTTCTTGCTGCTGCTGCCCAGGTTTCTCCAAGCGGGGATGATTCTCCTTCCCGAGAGGAAACTTGGTGACTAATCAAACGGACAGAATCTGGCCTGGGAAACATTGCCACGCATGGCAGAAGATGCTGGCGCTCACCAACATTCATGTTCTTTTCTTCTTCCTGGGCATGGAGCTCAACTACGTTTCCGGACTCCCCTGAGGCCAGGCGTGGCCAGGAGAATGTGGATGGAAGTGAGTATACTGCTTCCAGAACTGGACCACGTGTCATCTTTGCTCTTTCCTCGCCCACCTGCTGTATGGAGAGGACTCCGAGGACCCACGTGGAAGGAGTCTGGCCACTGAATAATGCACAGAGCAAGCTCCCTCCTACGGTTGGGTTGTGGCGTAAGGGAGAAACAGATTTTAATGTGTTAAACTACTGATTTAAGTACTCATGTGATTTGCTCTAAAGTGACTTGCTGCCTCCATTTCTGGATATAACGGAAACTGACCTCATTTTAAGCAGCCCTTCCCAGGGAGCCACTTATACAAGTGAGCAGGAAAATTCAGTACAGTGAGGTGAATGTGGTGACGGGGACATCCAGAGGGCTATGAGGACGTAGAGCAGGCTTGGAGGCTCATTCAGGAGAGGCTCTGCACAGCAACTCAGAGTGGGAGGTGGGAGATAGCGAGGATGACGAGTAAGAGGCAAGCAGGTGTCTGAGGAATCTGGGCAGAGTAAGTGGAAGGGCGCTGGGGCTCCCAGCCAAGGCCGAGTCAGGAGCCTCAGCTGAAGCAGAAACAAGGAGCACTAGGGCAAAGAGCCAAGATCTTGGGTCCTGTAAGCGCTGGCTTCGTTGCTTGGTTTTAGGATTCAAGGTTGGGGAAGGGCCTTTGCACTTCAGCAGGAGGTGAAGCTGACAGAGCCATCCAGAGGCTCTGAGCTACTGTAAGTTGGCTGGACCTACCGCAGGATCTGCACGGCAGCGCCTGCATGCATCTGAAGTATTCTCGGTAAGGAGCGGTAAGGGATGCTGGCTTTGAGACCCATTTAAGAGACAGAACCAGAATTGGTGACTAGTGGGAAGGGAAAAGTTAAGGCCAATCACAAGGTTTTGGCTTAGGTGTCTGAGTGGGTGGTTTTGTCCTCACTCATAGTCGGGGCTCAGGGGATGAGCAGTTTGTAGGGTAGGCAGGAAGATGAGTTTGGTTTGGGGACTCTTGCTTTTGAAGGACCACTGAGACACCCAGTAGGAGAAGTCCAGTAGGCAGATTGCAATATGAGTCTGGGTCTCATGAGCGAGGTTGGAGCTGAAGAGGAGTAACAGAGAAGGGAGCCAAGACTGAATCCTGGGGAGCACTGACATTTATGGGATGGACAGACAGGGCGGGGCCCGTGAAGGTCTTTCAGGTGCCCCCAGCTCCCCATAATAAGTCTGCCTTCTTGCTTAGGACACAACCATGCAATGCCTTGACGGTTTCTTCAGCCTCCACTTCATTCCCCTTAGACTAGCTGTTGACCGAGGCCCAAACAAGCCCCCTTTCCGAGCCCACCTAAGCTAGGATGGGCCCACCAAGGCAAATTCTATTCTGCATTAGGACTTTGCTCTCCTAAGGCTCCATATCTAAGCTTTGGTTTTCCACCTTCCCTGTCTCAGCCCCAGTCTTGGAGTTGGTGGCAAGGCCTCTGGCTGCAGAATTCATTATGGGCCCCACTGCTCTCTCCAGGAAGCCCACTGACCGTCTGACTCAGGCGTGAGTTCACACTTCGGGAATTTTAATAAATGTTGAGCGTCCGAGCCAGCCCAGATTTCTCTGTTTCTGTGCCAATGGCTTCTCTAAGATGATCCCTTCCCATTTGTCATCCTTTGTGCCAGAGCTCCTCTGACCTTTTAATTAAAGTCCCCCAAAGAAGAAAGCATTTGGAAGGTGTGGTGAATGCTCTTTTAAGCTAATTTTCCAACACGTCTGAACATTCATGTGGTTTTGTTTCCAGAGTCTGACCTGGGTCAAAAACATTTGCTTCAATGGGGCTCATTTTTTGTTTCCTTCTTGAAACTTCTATGAAACTGTTTTTTTAGGTTGATTTGAGGCCAAATAGTCCCCTAACTTGCCTAAGTTGTCACAGATGATTTTCTGGCAATAAAATATTGTAGACCTATCAGATTCAGTGTTATAGGCTGCAGAATGACCAGATTCAGTAAAAATCACCCAAAGGACTTCTCCCAGCCCTCTTGGAAGCATCACTTGGGCACTGCTCTTCCTGTCAGCAGTTTGGAGGAGCCACAGCGAAGCTTGATTGGGTCCTTTCGTCACCATGATTCCCTTCCTAGCTCTACGTCTGCTTTTCCTGAAGCAACCGGGTGGCCAGTGGTGCCTTTCACCAGAGGAGGGATCCTCCCCCACCCTGGACTCCTCCTGCTTTCTCAGGCTCCCTGTTCAACCAGCTGCAGGCCTGGCTGGTTTGCTCAATACCTATCTACTGGGGGTCTGCCAGACAACAGGCACTGCATTTTAGCACTGGGGCTACAGTGCTGAGCAAGGCAGAAGCAGCCCCGCACTCCCAGAGACTCCGCTTCACAAGGAAGACAATGAAACAAGCAATCACAAGAGGGAAGGGTAAGTCTTGGGTTAGGACAACACCATTATGGGCTTCTGTTAACCTCAGGATAAACCAAGCAATCAACGTGAAGTTAGTTTTAAATTGCAAAGGACTAATGCAAGTGTTGGTCATTTGTTGACGTTATCAATGAGTTCTTAGAACCTACTCTTAAAGGACGTGAAAGGAAAGGGAAGGAAGGGCACGAGCTGTGGGTTAGTGAGAGACATGAGGAGATGAAAGGCCACAGTGAGGGGCTGGCCCTGTGGCCGAGTGGTTAAGTTCGTGTGCCCGCTTCGGCGGCCCAGGTTTTTTCTGGTTTGGCTTCTGGGTGTGGACATGGTGCTGCTCATCAGGCCATGCTGTGGAGGCATCCCACATAGCACAACCAGAAGGACCCACAACTACAATATACAACTATGTATGGGGGCTTTGGGAAGAAGAATTAAAAAAAAAGAAAGAAAGAAAGGCCACAGTGAGAAAGATGGGGCAGGAAAGCAGTGCCAGGAGGAAGGAAGGGTGGCCGTCAGGGTGGGTATGCCAGAGGGGAGCAGGTCGGCGGGAAAAGAGCCTCACCAACCAGAGCACTGATCTCAGTCTCTTTGGGCCCCAGGTTCTCCTCTGAAAATGGGGGGATGCCGCAAACCTGGCAGGGTCCCCATCAGGATGAGAGAACACTTGTGCACCACCGGGCTTTCGTGACTGAGCGGTCACTCAGGCTGTGTTTGCGGAAACTGTCAGTGACCGAGGCTAACAGCTCTGGAGACTAGGCTGCAGGCTTTAGAATCAGCCCTAACGATGACCCTGAAGTCAGTTGACTAGCACGGGGATCCTGGTTAGCTTTTTAGGAGGGACACCACCAGTGAGCGCCCAGCAGCACTATGTTGGTCCCAGCTCACCTGGGTTGTGGCAGAGTGCACGATCCAGAAGGTCAGGAATAGCCTGTGCATCAGTCAGGAAACGGAGGGCACACTCAAATTAGAAGTTGATCAAAGTTCATCGAGAAATTGATCAAAGAACTCTTCATGGCAGAATGGCACGCCGGGAAATCACAAGGGAGGCGCAGAAGCCTGGAGCGAATAACAGACAGGCTTCCCTACCATCCCCAGCCCTGAAGCCGTGAGGGGTGAGGTGGTAGCTGAGCCAGAGGAAGGGAGGGCTGCATGGCAGGGCCCCTTACAGCAGCGGGGCCTGCGGGTGAGGGATTCAGCCAGCCTGTGGTGACGGCAAAGAGAGGCAGCTGGGGGATAAACACCCCACCCTCGCTTTTCTCCCTTCCTCTAATCTCCTGGTCGTATTTCCCATTGTTCCCATTGGCCAGAGGACAAGGATGCCCAGTGATGTAATCCATATAAATCAGCCAGCAGGGATGGAAAGCCTGGTACAGAAAGGGGGTAGTGGTGGAAGGGGCGTGGGACCCCGCTGACATAATGGCATGTGACCTTGTTGTTTCTATCTTGAGGTCATTGGCGATGGGAGCATTTGTTTAGCATAGAGGAGAAAGTGCTGGTATGCGGCCCTGGTGTATTATCATTGCAGACCACTGGCTGTTCCAGATCAAGGGAGGGCAGGGGTGGAAGACGATAGGTGAACCCACTCAGGTCCAAAACAACCCAAATTTTACAAAGGGGGGTCCGCATTAGTGAAGAGATTCTGCCTTTTGTGGGAGGTGGGTTGGAGCTGAGGGGTTGGGTCATCTGTCTGCATTCTGAGTGGTCTTTAAAAGTGCAGCTGCCCGAGTCTAACTCTGCCAGCTGTGCAACCTTGGGAGAGTTACTTAAACTCTCTGTGCCTTCATCTGTAAAAGGAGAATCATACTATTACCAGTCTGACTGGGGTAGTGGCACAGATTAAGTGTAAAAACATTGAAAGCACTTAGCACAGAGTCTAGTCCATAGCCAGTGCTCAGTACATGTTAGCTGCTGTTACTGCGATTGTTATTGGCAAAAGCCCTGAACAGACAGTCTTGGGACTTACTCAGCAGTGCTGGCTCTGCTGTGACCTGCCTTCTGACCTTGGGAAAGTCACTCTCCCTCTTTGGCTTTGGTTTTCTCTTCTCTAAAGCTAGGGGTGGGATTCAAAGATGCTGAAGACACATTTTGGCTACAAAATTCTAAATTCTGCAAGTCTTGAGTCCATCACACATTTTGCAAAAGCCCCCAAAGGGGAAAAGCATTTCCAGGGCCCGTCTGGCTCCTGCCAGAGAGAGCTCGGGTTTCTTCCCTTAGCATCAGCTGGAGGAGTTCCCAGCAAGGGGCCCCCCCGGCAGCTCCTCCCGCAGGTGTCTCAGAGCCCTGTGCTACTCTCTCTTTGATGGCTTCCACCTGCAGTGCGTCTCCTGCTGCTGCCTGGGGGAGGGGCAAGCCCTTTGCTGCTGGTCCTTGGGGCAAACCACTCATCTCTGAAGGTCTCCCTTGAGGCCTGAAGCCTGCCATGGGGAGGAGGGCCCTGAGCTGGCTGGGGGAGCTGTGACACCACCCTTGGCTGGGTAGGATGGCTCGAGGCCATTTAATGCTCTGAAATCCCATCCTGGGGTTTTCAACTGCCAATATGATCTCAAATGGCTTGAATTCAGGAAATTTGCCTTCCAGCTCTCTCTTTCCCTTCTTCCTCTTTGTGTTTCTTCTCTTCCTTTCTCTAGATAAAATGCAAGCTCCTTAGCACAGCCATGGGTTTTGGCTCCAAGCTGCCTCCCAGCTCTCCCCATTGGCTTTGTGGTCCATGGCCTCTGAGCTCCAGCTACTCTGGGGGCCTCAATTCTTGATTGTGCCAAGAGTTTTGCACTTCAGGGACTTGGCAGATGCTGTTCCCATGCCTGGAACAGTTCTCCATCCCTTTTCTCGTTAGCTAACTCCTTCTCATCCTTTGGATCTCGGCCGAAAGCTCCTTTTCTCCTCGGAGCCTCCCCTGACACCCGCGGTTACCAGTGTTTACAGGTTTCCAGCACGTTGTGAATGTCACTTTCCCACCAGGACCATGAGGGCAGCGTTGTTTCTGCCCAGTTCACTCTGGCCTCCCTGTGCCAAGGACAGAGTCTGGCACTCCGTCACTATTTGTAATTAATCCATCCTTCTCCATTCATTGTTGCTTCTCTTCTCCCTCTTTCTAGTCCTTTTTCTTCCCATTTTCTCTTTCCTAAAATATAAACCCGATGATGTCAGTCATCTATCTAAGGCTGTCTGACTTTCCTCCTTTCTTGGCTAAGGGTTTGATTTACAAGGCTCATCAGAATCCTCTTCTTGCCTTCTTCTCAGCCCTGTCCCCATGAGCACTTTCTGTTCCACGCGCGCCCACCCACACGGTTTCTCACCTGTATTCCTCGCTTTCCCAGCTCCAGGCTTCTGCTCAGGCCCTTTGCTCTGCCTTGACTGCCCTCCTTGACCGTTACCAGCCTATCTCCAGTTCTTTCAGTTCGCACTCAAGTGTCCCTTCTCTTGAGAATCTGCTCTGAAGCTTCTGGACTGGCCCGTTGCCTCTTCCATCTCCCACAGTCCCCTGACCCTCCTTTCCTCATGGTTCTGGCCCTGCTGGGTTGGACTGGTTTACTTGTCTGTGGGGAGAGGAAGAAGAAGAAGGAAAAAGGAAGATGGGCAACAGATGTTAGCTCAGACGCCATTCTTCTTTTTTTAAATTTAAGATTGGCATCTGAGCTAACATCTGTTGCCCATCTTTTTTTTCCTTCTTCTCCCCAAAGACCCCCAGTACATTGTTGTTTACTGTAGTTGTAGGTCCTTCTGGTTGTGACATAAATTATTATTGTTTTTTACTCACCAGAAATAAACTTTTAAATGGATAATAATGATAAAAGAATATAGCATGACACAAGGTGAGAATTTCCCATCCACTCCCTTCTCACATCTGCTATTTCATCCTGCCCATCAGCACTCCCAACAAGCAAGGTCCTTGCTTTTCTGCCTGCAATGTTTTATGCTCATAAGCAGAGAGGGCACAACGACAGAGAACCACCCCACAGCTTTTCATTTAATGTAAAGAGCAGTTTACCGTTGTTCCGCACTGTACTTTCTCACTCTGCAGTCTATCTTGAGATTTTTCCATAACAGCGCGTGGTAAACTTAATTATTCTTTTCCTTTTATGGTAATATGACATTTCATTGTAGGGATATATCTGCTTATTTTCTCAGTTCCTCATCGATTGTCTTTTGGATTGTTTTTATCTTTTATTGTTACAGACACTGTAGTAATGAATGACCTCATCATAAGTCTGATTTAACTGTAGGAAAAATTTTAGGAGTGGAATTGCTGGGACGAAGAATACATCCTTTATAGCATTCTAAGAAGCGGCCCGCTCAAATCTTTAATTACTGAATCAGGCCTGAAGGAAAAAGACTTCAAGATCCCTCTTTTCTCCACCCCCTGCCGTACCTGTTCCAAATGTCAGTCTGGGCCAGTCTGACCAACCTTTCTTTGCTCCACAAACACTTCCTGTGGATGTAGGATGGCTCTGCGTGGGGCACGGCTCTTTGCTGAGTGAATGAGCTGATGAGAGCCTGGAGATGATTCAGCTCCAATCCGGCACCATTTCCTTTGGGCAAGCCGTCTTCTCTCCATCGCAGGGCCGTTCTGGAAACCCCCAGAGGGAGACACCACCATCATTAGGTTCACATCTTGAGCAGTGTTCTTCATGCACTCCTTGCCACCCTGTGCAGACTCCAGTCCTGCCACATGAGCCACTCACCATTCATTCATTCATTCAGGGTTCACAGAAAGGCAGCACACCTCAGGTGCATCGCCAGGGGAGGAGGGGCTGGGTGCAGGGTGCTTGCTCTGGCTTCACTGGCCTGGCCTCAACAAAGCAGGGCGGCTTGTTGAGTCTGTTCCACTTCGAGCAGATGGAGACAAGCTGGGTATCCAGGGGAGGGAACCAGAGTGCGGAGGGAACCTAAAAACAGGTCTGGTAAATGCATCCTTGGGGTAAGTCGAGGTGATTGTCTTCAAGAAGAGTTTGGGGGGCCAGAGGTCTGTGTTTCCTAAGTAGAGGGGGTGGCACGGGGGCATCCTGAGTTGCCCTGAGGGGACAGAGACAGACGCCTGGGAGCTGTCGGGAGGCAGGAGTAAGGATGCGCCTGACACGGGCTCAGTACTACCCTGGGCTGGGCAACTTTGAGGGATGGTGTGTCCTTCCTGCTGAAGACCCTTTGGTGGCCTCCCACGACTTTAGAAGCAGAACCTGCGAGAGCCTGGGTGGTCTGGCCCTCTCCCTCCCATGGCCCCCTCAGCCCTTCTCACCTCACCCTCTCCCTGCTACTGGGCTGCCCTTCTCTCCCTCCCTCGGTCACACCCCCCTGAGCTGCTTCAGTGCCCCAGCACCTGCTGTTCACTTTAGACTGGGGCCAGGGACAGTTCCGTCCTCAGCGGTCCTCATGGAATAACAGTAGCAGCGATGACACTGACAGCAGACGCACGGAGCGCTCTTGCACACTGCCGCCGCTCTCAGCACTTCATAGCCACCTTCACTCATTTCCTGTGCAGGGGAGCCCTCGCAGGAGCCAGTGCACCTGTCCCCACTTCACAGGTGGGAGCCAGCAGGCTGGGCTGCTCAGGAAGCTGACTCTGAGATGGAGAGGGGCGTGCAGGCTGTGCGAGGGGTGCTCTGGGACCAGCACTGCGGCAGGAGGGGAAGAGGCAGGTGGTCCCAGGGAGAAGTTGAGCTGTGGTGGGTCTCAGCAGAGGCCTCAGCTGACCCCACGGGCTCTGGAGCGTGGACAGTGCTTTGGTTGGTCCAAGTTGGGGTGCAGGGCTGGGCTTCGTGCTGCTGCGTTGGTCGGACCCTGGACGGAGCCTGAACTTGGGGGAGGCAGCTTACTTCACGGAGGCCCTCCCGGAAGAGCTCGGGCAGTGTGGGCTGGCTGTTCCCAGGCAGCACTCCCAGCCACTGGGGCACTGGGTTCTTCATTCCTTGAAGGGGCAACATCCATGCCTTCACCACAGGGACCCAGGCACAGAGGGATCAAGTAACTGCCCCAAAGCCGTGGGGATGGCTGGGGGCCGTACTCAGGATTGGAACTCGCGCTCACTGCCTCCCAGGGAATCCTTGTGTTTACACTAGTGCCCGACAACAGTAAGTGCCCAATGAATGTTAGCTGCTCTTATTATTATTGTTATTACTTTACAGGTGAGAAAACTGGATCTTGGGGAGGTTCAGTCGTGTTTCCAAAGTCAGACAGCCTGTATGGAGTAGAGGTGGAGCTTTAGCCCCATTTCATCAGCCAGAGAATTAACTGACACAAACTCATTGGATCCAGGCCTTGTTTGTCACTGTCATCCACAGGGCTGAGCACCCTGCCGCATAACTGGTACTCGGTGAAGGTCTGCGGCGTTAACAACTCACTTCGTTAAAGTATTTGCGGAGCTTTGAGCCTGACTCCCCAGGCCTCTGTTCCCGCTACCGGCTGACATCCCCTTAGCGGGTGTCTGGTCTAAGCAGCTCATTTTACAGATGAGGAAACTGAGGCCCAGAGAGGAGAAGGGACTTGCCCCGGGTCGCAGAGCCCCTCAGTGGCTGGTCAGGACTCTCCTGGGTCTCTGGATTTGCGGGCCGAGGCTCTTCCTACTGTGTGGCCGTGGACACCAATGGCTGCACATCTTGTTTAGATGCCGATCCTGACTCAGAAGTTCCAGTGGGGCCCGAGGCTCTGCATTTCTAACGAGCTCCCAGGTGGGCTGAGGCTGCCGGTCCCAGGACCACCCTTCGAGCTGCAGGGCCATCGGGGACCACCGTCTTGCGGGAGCAGATGGTCCTGAGGGCCAAGGCAGGCTGGGATTCGGTGTCGAAAGGCTGGGGCCTGTTCCTCTTTCGCGCACGTAATCCAGGTGCTGTCAACAGGCAGCAGGAACGCCTGGCTGTGGGGTCACAAATTCACGCAGGTGCCCGCCCGGCTGTTTCTGACCAGCCTGCCCACTCAGTCAGTCGCCTGCTGGGCTGGGCTCAGCCCGCCCAGTGAGGGAGGGCGTGGGGGCCGCCACCCTCCAGTTCCCGCTGGGCCCTCCACCCAGGTGGGAGACAGGGTCTGCTCCTTCTTCACCAAGGGGCTGGGGCAGGCTGCGTCACCTCTCTGAGCCTCGGTTTCCTCACTTGTCAAATGGAGTACTACCACTTGCCTCCTCACAGGTATCGTGAGGCTTAAGTGACATCATGCCTGTCAAGTCCTCAGCTGGCAGGTATCAAATGCTTGATGAATGTGCATTTCTCTTATTTCATTTTTATGGATGCCCAATCTGCTAGGGGATTTCTCGGTGGTGAGGGAGGGAGGCGTGGAGCATTACTTAGCTCCCTACCCACGGGCCGGCAGCCCGGGTGCCTGTGGGAGGATCCGGCATCCGGGATCTGAGCGGCATCCTGCCCTCTGCCCTTTCTCTTACCCGCCGCATGTGTCCAATCAACCACCAGTTCCTCTGCTTTCTAACCTCTGAGTGTCTTCGGGTCTGTCCGCTTCTCGTCATCTCCAACGCCTAAGTAAGTGGACTCTGCTTGGTGACTTGCCAGTAATTTACTTCACTTTTGCAAGTCTCCTGCAAGACGCATGAGAAAGAGGTCTTATTATACCCACTTTACAGATGGAAAAATCTAGGTTCACAGTGGTCACGTGGCTTCCCCAGCTAGTCCGTGACGAGGTCAGCATGAAACCCGTGTCTGCTGGATAATGGGGACCGTGCTTCAGCCACTACACCTCAGTTCTAGGATCCTCAGCTATAAAATGAGGGATTTGGTTAAGCAATTGTCTTTCTTTCTTTCTTTCTTTTTTAAAGATTGGCACCTGAGCTAGCAACTGTTGCCAATCTTCTTTTTTTTTTTTCTTCCTGCCTTTTCTCCCCAAATCCCCCAGCACATAGCTGTATATTCTAGTTGTGGGTCCTTCTAGTTGTGGCACGTGGGACGCCGCCTCAGCGTGGCTCGAAAAGCGGTGCCATGTCCGCGCCCACGATCCGAACCAGTGAAACCCTGGGCCGCCACAGCAGAGTGCACGAACTTAACCACTCTGCCACGGGGCGGTCCCTGAGGAATCTTTATACTTTCATACATCTATCACTTGATCTTGCCTATGCCAGATGCTGCTCTTGGCCTGGTCATTGGGCCACTTCCCCTCCTTCCAGCTCCATGTTCCAAAGCCTCCAGCATCACTGGTGGGGGGCAAGGCCTGGCTGACTGCCCAGAGTCCCCCTAGCTAAGCAAGTCTTTGGAGCAAGTGACACAGATTTGTCCTGATGTCCTGAGTTTCCTCGGGAGAAATTACCGATGATCAAATCTGTCTCCATAGATGACTGCTGAGCTCCTTGAAATCCTTTCCACAGCTCTCCTCTCCCGTCTCTATTGTCATTGGGCTGAGCCGCTGTCATCTCTTAGATTTCTTCATCAGCTTCTAGAATTGGCATCTTCTCTTCTCCAATCTCTGCTCCATGCTACAACTAGACTATGTTTTGTAAATGCAAATCAGCTTGTTATTCTCCTGCGTAAATTCCAGCGAAGGCTCTCTCTTATCCTTGGAATAAAGTTCAGAATCCCTGCTTTGACCTGCGAGGGCCTTTATGACCTGAGTCCTTCTTACCCCACTTCTCCAGCCTCTTCCCCTCCAATTCCCTTGTCGCTGCAGCCTTGTTGATGTGTCTCTGCTTCCACACCAGTCTCTGCCCGGAAGAGACCGGCTGCTCATCTCGCGCGTCTTTTCGGGGAGGTCTCTGGCCCCACAGTTTGATTTCCTTCTAATAATTGCCAACAGATGTGTTGGATGGAATGTCCCTTTATGGAAGATCTGAGTGTTTCCTGGCCAGGTAGTCCTCTCAAACTGCAATCGCATTTCCAGTGTAGAATTCGTTTTCTCCCTGTTGAGGTCAGGCTTTGGCCTGAGGGAGCTGGAGGGGTGGATCTGCTCCTTCACACCTCACTTTTCTGCTTCTGGGTCTTTCAGGGTCAGGGACGTCATGGGGTGGGTGGGGCAGCAGCACCTGTTGTGTGCTAGGCGCGGCTTTTTAAAAGGATGAATGAAGGGCATGGGCTTTGGACCGAACTCCAGCTTTGGGACCAGGATTGCTTATGACTCAGCACCTTGGGCAAGTCATTTTCCTTCTCCAAGCCTCAGTTTCTTTATCTCCAACATGAGGTTAATCTCGACTTGGCAGTTGGGTTGAAGAGTAAATACAAAATGAGATGATAAGCATGGATGACCTAGGGTAGCACTGAGTGCATAATTGCTGCTCCATAAATGGTACTTCCTCATCCTCATCTGTGAAGGGAGGTGGATAATCCAGGTCCCATAGGCTGTGCTCACAGCTACATGTGATAACGTGGGAATGGGGGCATCTTCATAAAAATCATTTCACTTCCTTAGGATTCCCATATGGTCCTTTCTAACGCCTCTGACTTTGCATGGTGACCTCAAGGTCTCTGAAGACACAGACCAGAAGGACTTTTGGTTCCCAGTGTGGGCTAGGCTCTGTCCTGGGCATGGGAGGCCCATATGCTGGATAGACTCCATCCCTGACCTTGGGGGGGCGCAGAGTCTCACCAAGGACAGAGACTCCCCCAATTTATTTTTGGATAGCATAATGGGTACTTTTCTAGGATATGAAAGAGAGGGGGTGCAATTTTTCTCTTCCCTGAATTTGATGCCAGAGATGCCACAGGCTTTTAGAACTTGAAGGAAGCTAGGTCCCGAGCTACCCCTGTGGTGTGTGAGTGGGAAAGTAGAGGCCCAGACTGGGGAGGAAGTGTCAGAGGTCATACTGCCATTTGTGGGTTGCGACAGGAGCACAGCGCGCATCTCGGATCCCCATCCTGTGGCTAATTCCTACTCCTCCTTCCATCTAAAGGACATCTCCTGAGAAGAGCCCTTCTTCCTTGCTCCCCATGCACCTGGGTGAGGCCTCTTCTGTAAACTCACTCGCTCTGCACTTCCTGGTCGCGTCTGTGATCCCTCGTTCATGCTCTTTCTCTCTCCCATTAGACTGGGAGCCCCTGCGGGCAGGAGTCACGCCACCACCATGACCGCTGCTCTGTCCCATAGAGAAGGCACTCAGGGAATCGTGTGGCGCACTGAGTGCTGTGTGGCCCTGAGCGCAGTCCTTCGCGTGGGCAGGGTTCTCTCCCAGCTCCGTCCTCAGGGTTGCTAAGAAGTGCCCCTCTGGAAGTGAGGAACAAGGGACTAGGAAGTGGTGCCATTCGGAGTCCCCTCTGTGCGGGCACTGCACGGGGTGGTTGTCACAGATGACCTCACTGGCCTCTGTGGCAGCCTGAGTGCCTGGCGGGGCGGCAGAGGGAGACAGAGTCAGGAAGCAGGTTTATAAATTCAGTTCTTTCTTTCCCAGAATCCAGGAGGCAGTGCCATGGATGGGCAACCAGTGAGACTGACACTTAGCCGCACTCGGAGCCTTCCCAGGGGAGCTAGGGACTCACAGTCGCCCCGGCCTCACATCACCGGAACCAGTGTAGGGAGGCTGTGGCTGGGTGCTGATGGCAGGGGCTCGAGCACGGGCCACGTCCCACAGGTCCCATCCACTGGTTGGTCTGTTGCATGGCCAGGCTGCACTGAACCAGTCAAGGGGCAGTGGCCATCACTAGTGGCCTCTAATACTTCCCTGCTGGATGTTCATTTACTGTCCAGTACACCCAACCCTGCTGGAAGCTGGCTGCATCTTATTCCTCTCCTCTTAGCTGTGTGATCTTGGGCAAGTACATAACCTTTCTGGGCTTCAAATGCCTTATCAGTAAAATGGGGATCAAAGAGCACTCAGCTCCCCGGCGTTCTGTGGGGGCTGAGTGTCTCCCAGCAAGCAGAGGTCTTAGGAAATCATAGTGATAACTAACATTTATCGAGTACCACTGCCCCGGCCTGTCTCTTTCCCTCGTGTTCAGAACAGGTCCAGCACTGAGTGGGCTTGCTGGGTCTGCCGGAACCGGGCCCCCAGACTGAGCGGCTTCAATGAGAGAGAGGCGCTTTCTCACTGGTCTGGAGGCTGGAGTCCAAGCTCGAGATGTTGGCAGCCTTGGTTCCTTCTGAGGCCTCTCTCCTTGGCTATCAGACGGCTGTCTTCTCTCTGTCCTCACTTGGTCTCTCCTCTGCATGAGTCCCTGTCCATATCCCCTCTTCTTGGAAGGACACCAGTCACATTGGAGTGGGGCCTCCCTAACGACTTCCTGCAAACTTAGTCACCTCGGTAAAGAGCGTCTCTCGGAAGGCAGTCTCATTCCGAGGTACCAGTGATGGGCTGCAGCATAAGAATCTGGGGGGGCACGATGCAGCCCGTGACAGTGATGAGCAGAGAGCTGTTGGCTAGCTGAATGAGGGGTGTGGGAAGGCGCGGTGACTAAAACTGCAGGCTCTGGAGTCGTGGTTCTGCCTCTTACAACTGTGGGAACGCTTCCAAATCCCTTAGCCCAGGGGTTGGCACATTTTTCTTTTTAAAGATCCAGATACTAAATATTTGAGGCATTTTGGGTCATACGTTCTCTATCGCAACCAATCACCTCTGCTGTTGTAGCGTGAAAACAGCCACGGACAACACGTAGACGAATGAGCATGGCTGTGTTCTAATAAAACTTTATTTACAAAAGCAGGCCGTGGGCCAGTATGCTCATCCCTGACCCTCTGAGTCTCGATCTCCTCATCCACCAATGGAGGTAACAATTCTTTCCTCCCCGGTTGTTGCTAGGAGTACAAATGATAGTTAACAGCCCTTAGCTAATTTTTATTGAGCTCTTAGTTTGTGGCAGCCCTATGATATTATTATTATTATCATTTCATTGTAATATTATAAGGGAAACATCATAAGGGAAACGTCTGGTGCAAGAGCCCTGCATCAGGAATCAGGCGATTTGAGTCTGTGACTGCATTTCTCACTGTTTATGTGGTTGGAGGCGAGTGGTTCCCCTTCTCTGAACTTAGTGCTTCTGCCTGTGGACAGGGAACATAATGCCTGGCTCAAAGGCAAAAAGAGGTGGAACCCTGCGAGAGCCCCCCTCACGGGCCCTGTGGCCACAAGGAAGGGAGAGGAAGTCACCCAATCTGTTGACGTTAGGAGGGCGTGGGAAGGCTTTCACTCCGGCTGCTGATTACGTTGCCCCGTGGCCCCTTTTATCTGACACCTTGAGCCCTTCCTGACTCCTTCCCTGCTCAGGCTCTCACCAACACACGAGGGGAGTGGACGCCGGCCCCTCCCACGGATCAGATAGGAACCATACGGAGGAAGTGCTTTAAGTGGCCCACGTGGAAATATTTCTCAGGGCTATCCAAACTGGACAGCGTCCAGGGCCAGAGGAAGAGTTTTCTTTTAGGAGACCGGGTTGGGGATGGGATGGAGGAAGAGGGGACAGAGTGAAGATTCTGTGTGGCAATGTGGAAGGTAGAGCTGGTCTGGTCTCGGGCAAACGTTTCTTTGAGAGCCATGGTTTTCCCACTGGCTTGCAGAGCTTAGAACGCTGCTGAGATTGTTTCAGACCTGATCCTCCCTTCAGTGTGTGTATGTGCGTGCACGTGCACACAGAGGTGTGGGGGCTGCTGAAGGACTTCCTCCGTCACCTGGCGCTACGAGGGCTTCCGGGCAGGAGGTCAGACCGTGCCGAGACCGCGTGAAGGGGGCAGTGAATACACCTGCCATCTCTCCAGCACTTCTGTGTGCCAGGCACTGCCCTGGGTCGTTTGTATGCATTGTTTCTTTTGATAATGAGATAGGCATTACCCTTCACAATTTAAAGATGAGGAACTGAGTCTCCGAGAGGCTGAGTTCCTTCCCAAGGCTGCATAGCTGGGAATGGAGTGAAGGATGACACAACGCTGTGTGCCTGGGTGTGAGAGCCTCCTTGATGGGAAACCTCACTCCATCCTTCCCACTGCTCAGCTCTGGGCCCTGAGCAGGCTTAGGCTCCTGGAGCCCCCTCTTCCCAGAGGGTGGGTGCCAGAAAGAGCATAGTTATCTTTTATCTCAAGTGTTTATAGACCCCTGCCAAGGGGGCCTCCGTCCCACTGGGACTCCAGCTGCACAGGACTGACCAACCACCAGGTCTGGCTTTGGGGTCTCTCTTACATGCTCCCTCTCCATGTGCCCCATTTCAACAGGGATACAGCAGTTCTGCTTATTGAGCTGCTACTGTATGCCAGGTGCAGGGCTAAGTGATTTTCGTATCTTGTTTAATCCTCATCCACCCCTGTGAAGTAGGACTCGATATCTCCATGTTACAGATGAGAAAACTCAGATATAGAGGGTTAAAATAACAAACCACACAGCTAGTGGGCCACAGAGCTGGGTGGTGCCTCTAGCTTTGTCCAAGTTCAAAGTCTATTCTCTGAACTGCTCTGATTTCCTGGCTCCCTTATCACATGGTATGACACTTGTCCATTTGCAGGTCTGTGTCCTCACTAGAATGTGAGCTCTCTGTGGACAGGCCCCTGGTGGTGGGGAGACACTGGATTTGGAGCCACAGAAAACTGCTTTGAACCACAGCATTGACATGTCCGAGCTATGTGACCTCGGCACTTCACTTTTCTAAAGCTTAGTTTTCTCTCTCTCTCTCCTTTTTTGCTGGGGAAGAGTGGCCCTGAGCTAACATCTGTGCCAGTCTTCCCCTATTTTGTATGTGGGATGCATCCATAGCATGGCTGATGAGTGGAGTAGCTCAGTGCCTGGGATTTGAACCCACATACCCTGGGCGGCCCAAGCCCAGGAGTTTGTGGAGCATGTGGAACTTTAACCACTTGGCCACAGGGCCGGCCCCCTCTCATTTTTAAAATAGGGATAACCATGACCTGTGTAATTATATGATTGTGGCCATACAATTCATGATGTTAGCAAGGTGCCCAGCATGTGTGTGATGGACGTTTGATGAGAGGACTAATTCAAACCTAGGCTTCCCATGAACCTGACCCCGCTGACGTGCGGGGCCTCGCTCCGGTCCGCAGGCCTGGGTTGGGGCAGCCATGTCTTCCTTCCCGTTCCCGCACAGGCAAAGTCTTCCATAGGGATGGCTTCCTGGACTGTAACGGGTGACAAGGTCCAAATATTCTTCCCGACACAGAAATCCAAGCCTATTAGTTTCATATGACGCTCTATATTTCTCTCTTCCTTTTCATCTCCTTCACTAAAATAAACCTTGCACATCAAACTCATTCAGCACCCCATAGAGGGGCAAACGCCTCCTCTGGGACCCCTTGGAGTCTTGAAATCCAAAGGCTTCCTCAGTCTCTAGGGAGAGGCGTTATTTCAAATTTCTTAAGATACCAGTTCAAGAAGCATGCCCCTCCCCCGTCATACTCCCTACAGGGCGAGGGCAAGGCCCTGTGACAGCTCAGACTGGAACCTCACACAGGTGGAAACCACGCTCCCAGCCTGGCCTGTTTCTTGATCCTGCCCCGGCTCCCTCATCCCGATCCTGGCAGGACACGAATGGGAGCCTGCCCAGGAGACACCCTTAGTTAGAGACCTCAGGGAGGATGGGAGAGGTCAGCCGTGAGGCGCACAGGTTTTAGATGGGGATGGGGCAGCAACTGGACTTGAATCTCAACTTCCCCTTCTGCCTGTGTGGCCTGGGGTCCATCACGCAATCTCTCCATGCCTGTGTCTTTGTATGTAATTGGCTAGTGTTACCTAATTTGCAGATGGGGGTTAAATGATAGGTTTTCTGTAAATTATCCAGCCCAGTGTCCAGCACTTAACGATGACCGTTACTTATCAGACACCTACTGTCATAGGTGGACCTCGAGGAGCCCAGTGGAGACTCAGAGCGCCTGGGCCAGCTGAGTGGCTGGCCCTGCTACCCAGGGTGTGCTGGTGGGAGCTGGACTGCAGAGGAGGGAGCTGTGTTCACAGATCTCTGGAGTCTGAGGAGGGGAGGGCAAAACGGTGTGGGAGGGAGGAGTTGATCAAGCTGCGCTGATGTTTCTATTTCCTGGCCCAGTCTAAGTTTTAGGTCCTGGTTCCTGAGTAGAGGGGTCTAAGGCCCAGGCTACAGATACGGTTTTCACAAAGCCCTTTGTGAGATTTGGGTTCCAAGCAGAGCTGCTTTGGGGCCAGCAGGGAGAGTGGGACGCGGGTCTGGGGGAGAAGGCCCCTTCCCCAGGGGTGGGTGGACTGCGCACCACTCGAGGCCTGTGGTGGAGGCTGAAGGCAGCGGCTCTGGGAGCCCTGGGGAGGAAATGCCGTTCTCACCGGCAGGAATGGTAGAGGCAGGGGCCCACCCCTAGAAGCTGGCAAGCTGCAGGTGTCACTGAGGGTAGCACAGTGTTGGGGAGACATCTCAGAAACACCCAGGGGAGACTTTAAGGAAGGGCAAATGCCTTTGTCAGCAGGTGAGGGCTCTGAGCCAGTGATATCTGAATTGTTAATGTGACCTCTTTGACCCTACAGCCTGCTCAGGGTCCCAGGGGATGTCATAGCATCAGCCTTGATTCCAGAAGTTATTGAAGTAGGGAAGGCAACCCAGTCAGCTTCAGGGGGCGTGGAGCAAACCAGCAGCTGGCAGTGGGCTGAGGTGCCAGGGGAAGCGCTGGCTGGACTTTGTGGCTGGCCAGGCTGGGGTGGGAGGAGGAGGGGGCAGGGCCATGAAGACTGCCTCCAGGCCCCTGGGAGGGTAAGTGAGAGGGAGCCCTGGGCTCCAGCTGATGGGTTCAGATTCAGGGAAAGTGTGGGTCTAAAAGCAAAGATGAGGCTGGGTTTAGGGCTGTGCCAGACTAAGGCATTGAAGCTAGTGTTTGGGGAGAAGCGTTGCAGCGTGACTGGAGGCACCGCGGCCTAGTGGTTAGGGGCAGGGACGGGAGCCAGACTACGAGCGTTCAAACCACAGCCTTACCACTTCTCAACTCTGTAACCCGAGGCACAGTGCTTAGCCTGCTGGGCATGCGCTGAGCGCGCATAGCATGAGCGTCAGCTTTCATTACGTGTCTATTACCTTGAGTGCCAGTGGTTATACATTTGAGGTGGCTACAGCCTAGTTTACAGTTGGGCCTTCGAAGGATCTGCCTGTGAGAAGATGGACGCAAAAGAGGCTCAAGAAACCAGGCTACAGAGAACCAAATCTGGTCTTCCGAAAGCCTCCTAGAAATGAATAGCAACAGTAAACCTTAAAAATATTTCCAAATGAGAAAAGAATCCATGCATATTGTAAACATTCAAACAGTCTAAAAGGTGTAGTGTGAAAACCACATTTCCATCCGACCCCACACCTTCTCTAGCCCTTCTCCTCAGGAGGATGGTTTCCTGAAATAGTCTGTGGATATACAAGTGTGTATGAATGCATGTGTGTGTGTACAACATACATACTATTATGCATTCCAAATTCATTCTATTTAGCGAATATTTGTTGAGGTCTTATGATTCACCAAGCACAACGCTGGTGCCTTCGCAGGCACTCTCTCATTTAGTCGTGTAATGCCCTTCCTTGTGCGGTGTCTGTTACTTTGACTATTACACAGATGAGGAAAAGGAGGCTTGGGGAGGGAAGCTGCACAGCCGCCCACAGGCTGGAGGAGCTGAGAGTCCAATCAGGGCTGACTGACTCAGAGGGGTGCATGCCCACTGCTTCACGCTGCCCCGTCAATGCTTCCTGGGAAAATGCTTTCTGTGAATTTCCTGATTCCAGTTCAGAAGGTCTAAAATGGGCTCTCAGTGCTGCAAGCTGTGATTAGAGACTCAAGAGAAAACCTACGGCAGAATTTATTCATTAGGTCTCATGGCTCATTCATGTATGCAATGTCCATTTATTAACTGTCACCTGCAGAAGTTGTGTTGGTCCCCATGGAATGTGGCTGGGGCTTGCTCTTACGTCCAACTGACTTAAGCTTAGTGTGTTTGTGATTGCATGTGTGTGTGCATGTGCGTGTATGTATGTATATGTGTGTGTGTGTGTGTGTGTGTGTGACGTTTGAGTCAGAGAGATCGGAGAAGCAGCGATGTTGTGGGTTTGCCCTTGGTAAAGACCAAAGGGGACAGTCAAATAAACCTTTGCTTGACCCCTCACTCTTTTTTGGTTTCATTAATTTTTATGAAGAATTAAAGTAGGGCCTGTCCCAGAGAAGGAGTCCCCCTTGATTTTGGTAAAGCTCTGAAACAGGTTAATAATACTTACTTTGCTCTGTCCTTGTGAGGACTGGAGACAACTACACGCTTGTGCTTCTCTGACTGGGTAGTCGTAACTCTGATCACACACTCATGCACGCTGGGGCCTCGAGAAGGCACAGGATGGCTGTGATATTCTAAACTACGGATGCACAGCAAATTAGAAGATGCAATTGATTTTTTAACTTAGAGCGAGCATGAACACACTGGGGAGGAAATATACCATAGCGGTTAAGGACACTGTCTCTGGAGCCAGACTGTCTGGGTCCAAATTCTGGCTCTGGCACTTGCTGGATGTGCAACCTCTCGTAAGTTACTTACCCACTTTGTACCTCAGTTTTCTCACCTGCAGAATGGAGGAGTAATAATGCCAGCTTCATATCAACACCATAAAGACTGAAGAATTAATATGTGTAAAAAGCTTAAAACAGTCTCTTTTAAGTACTCAGTAGGTGTTAGCTAGCGCTATGATGTATAACGGAATATAAAAATCACATTCACTTGGAAGATAAAACAGGGGACGTCAATGAATTTTTGCATTTGCTGCCATTGACCTTGGGCTGTATTTTTACAACAGGCTGGGTTCTCATTTCATTCTGTGCACTAAGGGGCATTTTTCTGGAAAATTTTGAGAGGCACTGTGTCTATACAGAGCCTGGCTTGTGGTTGGTGCACAATACATTACAGCTGATACCGTCCACTATTGTTAGTATCATCCGAAGGAGTATTATATCTGCCAAATTTGAGAGGTTGTTCACCTATTTTAATGAAGTGACATTGTTACTGGGAGGTACTTGCATCTTCTGGTTGAGCAGGTCCTTCAGAGGCTGGCTTGTAGGACCCAGGAGTAAATTAGACCTTTCTAAAATTTGGGGGTTAAAAATGAGGTCTAACTATTCTTGTTTTATTTACCAGGTGGCTATGAATGGCTTTCGGTGATTTCTAAAAATCAAATCTACTCTTGGAGGACAAAGATTAGCCATTTTGAAAGAGCTGAGTAATAAATATATAAAAAGAATTTAACCTTATTAAAAAAGCCCAAATGTAAATTAAACAGCTCAACCCTATTTTCTTTTTTGAAGTTAGTCACCATTGGGAAACTGATAAAACTGAGCACTTCCAATGGGGTGGTGGGATGGGCACTGCCATAGGGTCGAGTCAAATCTCATCCTCCAAAGTGAAAATTGCATAAAATCAATGTCACCTCGGACTGACCTTTAAGTGCAGCACACGTGATTTGTGTTTTGTAATTCCCCATACTAGTTCATTCCAAAACCTTTTCATTTCGAAAATGTCTATCAAACACAGAAATAAATTACATGTGGAGACATTTCTCCGTAGCTGTCACTCGGCTTCAACAAACATCAACATTTTGCCATATTTGGTTCATATATCAACTAACCTCTCACCTTTCATTTTGCTGCAATATTTTAAAGCACATCATAGACGTCATGTCGTTATGCTCTAAATATTTGTCTACACTAAAAAAAGTGAAAAATTTTTTAACTTAACCATAATGCTGTTATCATACCCAACAAAATTAATCATAATTAATTGATATCATTTAATACCAGGTTTCCTTTATTTTCTAAAAATTATCTTTTTAGTTGGTTTGTTGACTTAGAATTCCAATAAAGCCTCCACATTCACACTGATTTTTGTGTATAACAGAGAGTTGAGAAGCTCTAAGCCACGTTAGATGAAGGAAGGAAAGGATAATGGTAGTTATAGCTAGTGATACTGGCTCAATGGAGGTACTGTTTTGAAAACTATTAGCGTGTTTTCCTATTTTGCTTCCCGCCTTTCTTGACCTTTGCTCTAGCTGGCTTGAGGCATCCATCATTCTGGGGAAAGATCACGATTTATAACAGAAGGAATGCAAAAAGAAAGAACAGGTTAATACTCTTCTTCTGACGTGTAAAATAGAATTATTCAGCCAGAAAATAACCTTGTAAGCCAGGTGTTATCTTGAAAGAGAATTTCTAAAATCCTTTAATCTTCTCCTTTGGCTTTGCAACAATGTAGCCTGATTGACCCGGCTATGGAGTTGCCCCATCGTGTACAGAAAAATACCCCTGTGCTCCATTATGGCCTCTCCAAAAGGCTGGAGTGAAAGATGGAGAGCACGGTGTATCGGGGGGATATCGGACCTTTTGGGCCTTGTGAGATAGTGAGAAAGAGATAGAAAGAGAAAGGAGGAAGAGGAGGTGAGAGATTAATTTAGATTGTGTGTTCTCCTAGCTTTGGCCCAGAAAGTGGGGAGGCACATTTTGGATAAGTGGGGCTGTCACCAAGGGCAGAGGGGGCTCTTGTCCTTCTCACCACTTGAGCCTGCTGAAAAGAGTGTCATCCTGGAGTGTGATCACATCCAGGTGGCAGTGTGGTGTGGTCAGGCAGAGGGAGGCCTCCAGGTTCAGCTTTCCTGCGTCTTCTTTATTTCCAGTGAGGCACAGATGGATCCAGAACATTGTGAGAGTTTGGCTGGGGAACATTGCCAATGGGAGTTGCCATGGTTGGGTGGGTCAAGGTGCTCTGGAGCAAGGGCTGCATGGTGGATCACCCGGGCCAGGCCAAATTGGAGGCATAGCAAATGGGAGAGCGTCTAGAGCCAACAGGGGAGTCTAAATTGCCAGGAAGAGCTGGTATGAGGCAGAGCCAGCCGGGCAGTCCCTGGGCTCTGACCAGCCAAGGAAAGCCTGGACTGCAAGTTACTCTAGTTCAGATACAAACTTCAGCTGTGAACCCCAGCAAGTGCATCAGGAACCCCGACCCAACCCGGGCCAGATGAAGCAGAACAGCCAGAGGAATGACTCTTTGCCTTCCGTGACGTCACTTAAACCTCCCCTCGCCCCCCTTGCACCCAGATGTCATCTTGGAGAGGAGCCAGGAAGGAACCAGAGACTGATATGTCTACGAGACTAAGCCTTTATTTCCCCTTAGAGAGTAGACATTCTTTGACGGGACCGTTTAAATTACTGTTATATGAAGGTTCAAACCTGATTAGATGTTGAAGTAAGGGTGTTGTCCTTTTGAATGGCTTTTGGCTATTTTCAAAACTCAAATCCACTCTCAGAGGACAAAGATTAGCCATTATTAAAAGGCTTCTAAAAATATTATAACTGATAAATATGTGACAAAAAAGTTAACCTCATTAATTATCTGCCCAAATGTAAACTAAAACAACTATCCCACACTTTCTTCTTTGAAATTAGTAAACACTGGAAAAACACCAAAAAATCTACTAGTTAGGAGGAAAAAAGTTACAGACGAAACAAAGGTGCCACATGTTCCCCTCAGCTGAGCGCTGCTGGAAGGTGAATGTTGTACTCTGGTCCGATGATGACATTTGTCAAGCACTTTCTTTGTACCTGGCGCTGTTTTAAGAAATTTAGGTGTTATTTCACTAAAGCTTCACAATAACCCTATGAAATATATACTCTCACTGCCCTACTTTACAGCTGGGGAAACTGAGCCACAGACAGATTGAATACCTTGCCAAGGTTGCACAGATAGAAATGGTAGCCCCAGGACTGGAATCCAGGAAGTCAGATGAGTGGGCCATCAACCTTGACCTCTGCCTGACCAGATTTGGACGCTCAAACCCTCCTGCTGTGTGACAACTGTCAGATCCTGAGCACTGACTGGGGTGGGCAGAGAATCCCAAAGCATTCCTTCTTGTCTCTGCTCTGAGCATTGAGCCTCTGTGACCTTAATGTGTATGAACGGATTTGTTTGTTGTGAGGTTGGTGTATTTCTGAGAATACCTTGCATAGGCTTAGCCAGAGTTGGTGCTTGCTCAACGTTGCTCGTTGAATCCAAATCTTGCTTAATCAGCTCATTCACACACACTATTCTTTGAAAATGTCTGGAGAAATCCCGACTCCTTGCTTCCTGTCTTTGCAAGGTGGCATTTCCTGTTGCAACTTCCCTGAATTCTATCACTCTCAGGCCCTAGATTATTTATCTCACCTTACAAGGGGGTGTGCTCCTGGGTAGCTGCTGCCCTTTCAGCCTGAGCTCCAGAATGAATACCTGTGGAGCAGACCTGACCCCAGAACGATCTGTCTAAACTCAGCTGTCCGGCTGGCTGAAGCAGAGCTCCACAGCCCTGTCCAGCCTGGGTCAGCTGAACGAGAGTTGGTCTGCAGGTTTGTAATTGGGGAACAAATGCTTGCTGGTGAAAGCTGTTGAGTTTTGGGGTGTTTGTTACGCAGCTTTATAGTACCGAGAGCTGACAAGTGCAGGGGCTATGTTCTAAAGCCCATGTGCAGGTTAGCTGTGTGAACAATGGGACCTACTCGCTGCTGCTGCTGAGAAGATAAATGATGCAGCTACAGGAAAGGAAGAGGGATCTGTGTCTATATCACGCCCTTTCTTTTCTACCTTCGAAAATAACCTGGAATATGGGCAGAAGTTCATTACAGTGTTATTCCTAATAGTGACAAATGGAAACAATCTTAAACAACAACGTTAGAATCACGATCAAGTAAACTATGGTGTAGCCATATGATGGGCTACTACACAGTGTGGTAGGACTAGGTTCAGTTAAGAAACACCTAAAATAGTGATTGAAGCCAGATTGAAACTATTATTGATTTCTCTCAGTAAATGAAGTCTAGGGAAAGGCAGTCCAAAATTGGTTTGATGGCTCAGTAGTCACAGCCCTTTCCAGGTTTCTGCTCTATCCTCCTTAGAGTGAGGCCCCCGCCTTCATGGTTCAATCAAGTGCTGGAGCACCGGCCATCACATTCATATTTCAAGGAACAGAATGGAAGAAGGAGCAAAGATGAGTGTGCTCTCTGGCTTTAAGGAGACATCTTAGACTTCCTCACACAGCCCTTTGTTTATATGCCAATAGTAAAATTCATCGCGACAGTGCCCGCTGAAAATTTGGGTACTGTAACTATGGAAGAAAAGGAGCGTGGACACCAGCAGACACACAATTACTACAATTATGAATATGAAGACCTCCAGGGCATCCTGTGTCACAATTTACTTTGATATCTGATATCTACTGACTTTATGCCTTGGAGAGGTTGCCTACATTCCTGGGGTTTGCTGGAGCACAGCATGTACGAGTGTTACCCATGGACTAAGTGTGGGCCATGGGTGAGAGGGAGCTGGTGTGGGGGCTGCCTAGCAGGGGAACAGACTCAACAGAAAGAGGCAAGAGGTGAATTTCTGGATTCCTAGGGGCTACAGGAGCGGTAGGTGGCAAGCTGGAGGAGAAGGTATTTGTACTGTCAGGGGAACTGCAGGTGTGGGGTCTCTGAGAAGACATGCGATTGTGTTCAAGGAACGAGCTTCAAACACTGCTGAGCTGTGAGCGATAAAGCTGTCTTCCAGCAGCGTCCGTCCGTTAAGCACGTCCCTGCCTTCCATGTCTTGCCTTCTTTTCCTCTTCAACCCGGTGGGGCCAGGAGGCAGTTAGCTAGAAGGGCGAGGGCACGTGGCAGCAGAAGGAGGAAGGAGGAAGGAGACCTGGTCCCTCCTTGCCTCCTCCCTGCTCAGGCGAGTCCCTGCTCACAGCCGCCCGTCACCGTGGGGAGGGGCCGCACCTGAACCTTCGAATTGAGTTTGGAGCTTTGATTATTCTAGGACTTTCAGTGATTGAATTGACAGTAAATTTGTGATTTAAAAAGACTGTAGGGCATTAAAAAAAAATCCCATCAGTGTGAGCAGGATTCGTGAGAGCTGCCGTGGTTTTCATCCAGAGGACGGGGAGGATTTCCTCACTGAAGAGATCCTGCGGGCTACAGCAGACAAAACAAAGGCGCTATATCCTCTAACTCCTATTTGTTCACCATCCCAGTCACACATGGGACAATTCTTTAGGTGATAAAGTTAACTGAGAAGGCCGTATACAGATGTATGCATAATATGAATGGACCGTGTGGAAACACTGAGAGAGCGAGGATAGGAAATAGCACAATGTTCAAAGCGTTTTCTCTGCTGTGGGAAGGTCTGTGTTAATCTTTTCTTTCCTCTGGACTCCCCATCCATCCTTCCTCAACGCCTGTTCTGTGGCCCGTTGGCTTCTCTCTCAGAACCGTCACACGTCGGGTGACTCTTGGTTTACGTGTCTCTACTTGGACTGTAAATGACTTGACTGAAGGGCCATGTCCATACGCAGCTTTCTCTCTCCAGGCCCAGGACAGAGCCTGGAATACAATCAGCATGGAACAAAGGGAAGCGTTTATTAAGGAAAGGAGGGCATTATTAAAGTAAGAAAGCGAAGGAAGGAGCCCAGGTCGAATGCTTGTCTGAGTGCCCCACACGGTGGCAATCACTCTCTCCTCTCCACTCCCAGAATGCTCAGCTTATGTTTCCAAAATGCCCCAGCCTCGCGTTAGTTATCTGTGTGCTTGGATTAGCTATTTGTGAACTGTGAGGATTGGACCCATATACTGAGAATAATAGCTACTATTTACTGAGCACCTCCCGTGTGCTGGGAGGGCACTAGGGTGGTGCTGCGGGCAAGCTAATGCGCACCTGGGGCTCTTGTTAAAAGGCAGGTTCTGGGGGCTGGCCCCGTGGCCGAGTGGTTAAGTTTGCGCGCTCCGCTGCAGGCGGCCCAGGGTTTCGTTGGTTCGAATCCTGGGCGCGGACATGGCACTGCTCATCAAACCACGCTGAGGCAGCATCCCACATGCCACAACTGGAGGGACCCACAACTAAGAATATGCAACTATGTACCGGGGGGCTTTGGGGAGAAAAAGGAAAAAAGGTAAAATCTTTAAAAAAAAAAAAAGGCAGGATCTGATTCAGTCGGTCTGGGGTGGGCCCGAGTTGCTGCATCTCTAAAGGCTGATGCTCATGCTGCTGGCTGAGGACGGGGACGCGCTGGGAGGACTTGAACTCCTTTGATTCTGCCGTCAGCCCCAGGAGGCAGGCCCTGGTATTCATTGCACGTTGTGATGAGAAAGCTGAGGGTCAGCCAGGTGAGGGGGCTTGCACTCCTTGGTGGCAGTGGCACCTGGATGCAGTGCTGTCTAACTTCAAGGTTTGGGGTCTTTCCATAGCGCCACACACTCAGCTTGCCAAGGGGGCTCCTTTAGGAGCCCTCTTTGCACTGTTAGACCCTGGAAAGAAAATTAGTCGTCTTTCTAAAAATGAACCTTGGGCCGTGTTTTGGCTCTGGAGGAAGGCTAGGGGCCCTGAGGGATTACCCTCCACTGGGGAGAGCGCGCAGCCTCTCCTGGAGTGGGGCGTGCTCACGGCAACTCTTGTGGCCCCAGGCCTTCCAGTGAAGAGCTCTCAGCTCCAGCTAGGCGAGGGCTGGGACCCCTCCATGTGTGCTCGGGGGATAACCCTAGAATGGGAGCTCTAACCTCCATGGGAAAGGCCTGTTTTCAGGGGAAACGGCAACAACTCAATTCTGAGCACTCGCAGGTTCCCTAGCCGTCTTGACAGTCCTCCAGTGCAGCAGGAGCTGTCACCTCCACAGGACAGGTGGGAAAGCTGAGGGCTGGAGCTGGCTGTCAGACCAGGGTCTTCCGATTTTCCCAAACCCTGTGTAACACACTGAGTTCTTTGGGGTTCACGAAAGGAGAGGCCACAATGATGGGAAGCATCCAAACATGCTCCTCTTTGAAGGAGGGTAATCTGGGGAGAAATGAACCTGGGCTCAAGTCTTGCCACTTAAGTGCTGCATGGCTGTGAGCAGGCCGCTGGACCTCTCGGAGCCTCCAGGTCCTTCTCTATAAAGTGAAGGTAATAATCGTATGTGCGTGCGTGTGTGTGTATACATATACACAGAGTCCATCCTCGTTGTTCATAGATTCCATATTTGTAAATTTGCCTACTTGCTAAAATTTATTTGTAACCCCCAAATCAAGGCTCATGGTGCTTTCAATGCTATCTGTGGACATGTGCAGAGTGATGGAAAATTCGAGTTGCCCAATGCACACGTTCTCAGCCGAGGTCAGACAGGGAGATGCTCTGCCTTCTTGTTTCAGCTCATTCTGTAAACAAGTATCCTTTTTATGATCTATTTGGTGCCACATTTTTGTGCTTTTTGTTTGTGATTTTGCCATTTAAATGGCCCCCAGATGTGATGCTGAAGCGCCGTCTAGTGTCCTAAGCACATGAAGACTGTGATGTGCCTAACGGAGAAAATATGTGTTTGATTGGTTTCATTCAGGTATGAGTTATGGCCCTGTTGGCAGTGAGTTCAACGTTAATAAACCAGCAGTATATATTAAATAAGACATCTTTAAACAGAAATATATATAAAACAAGGTTATGTGTTGATCTGTTCATAAAAATATTGTGACCAGAGGCTCACAGGAACCTCACCCTGTGTTTCCCCTGGGAGCAAGGGCTCAGAGTTCACTAATTCAGTGTTCACAGCGGCTCTAAGGAGCACACCTGCTGCAAATGATGAGAATCAGCTATAGGCATTTCAGGGGCACATTGGACGTCAGTCCCTCCCTCTCCTAGTCTCACTCATCAATCTTTCTTGGCGGGGCCATGTCAGTGAGCCCTGGAGACCATGGCCACAGTCAGAGGCGCGAGGAAGAGCAGGCAGTGTAGTCAAGCGCATGAGTGTGGACTCTTCCTATGACACCCTGGGCATCAGCCCTTTTCTCCATGTCTATAAAGGAGCACCTCCATTTTTCACATCTGCAAAGGGTGGTGATATGGTACCTACTTTATGGTTTGTTGTGAGGATGAGATGAGTTAATATGTAGAAGTGTTTATAACAAAGCCCGGTAAACAGAGCAGGGACTAGGGTGAGGGTGCAAAATTCAGGGAGGCACCCACCCTGCACTCGCTCGCCTCTTTAAATTTTGCACTCGAGGGGGTCTCTCATTTCACCCTCGCCCCAGCCCTGCTGGCAAATGAGTATTAGCTACTGCTACTAGTAACAGGAAGTCCCAAGCCCCTCCCATCCCCTCCATCCCTCTGGAAAGGGTCTTGGGGCCACTGTCCACTGGTGTGGGTCTCTTCGAGCCTCCGCTGTCACCGTGGACATAGCATCCTCCCTCTCTGGGTCTCATTCTTTCATCTGTCAATTGGAGACGACATCATCCTAGCCATCCTTGACCATGTCGTCCCCCTCTGAGAGCAGTTGTGAGCATCAAATGGGATAACGGTGCGTAAGCTTTAGTAAACGGTCAAGGGTGGGCAATGGGAGGTGTTATTGTTCATTTGAATGCCCCCTTCTGGCTCTGTCATCCATCAAGCCATCTCAGCTTGGCTTGAACTTGCTCATGACTTCAGTCGGTACCACCTAGCCAAATGAGTTCCATATGGCTAACCCCTGTGGTAGGAAGGACATTATTTTTTATTTATTCTAAAAACTACATTTGAAAAAGCTTCACTCCTGGCCTTTTCCAATCTGGTGTCCTGGGCTTGGGCTGTTACCTGTGGGCTCATTTTGGTCTTTGAAGACCCTGTCATAATTTTACAGAAAGGCAAGGGACGAGACATTTACTGAAGACCTACTAAGGGCCAGGCCACATGCTAAGTGCTTTAGATAAACCCTTTGGAATCTTTACAACTCTGCCAAACAGCCAGTGTTACCCTCACTGTGCCAGGTGGAAAGGGAGGCCCAGAGCGATTAAGGAACTTGCTTGGGTCACACAGTCAACGGCGGGCCCCTGATTTGAAGCTCGTTCTGTCTGAGTCCAAAAGTGAGGGACAGGGAGCGGGTGGAGGCTGGGCCTGAGGATCACACTGGTTGTATACCAGCTCCTTCCTTACTTGTTGGGTGACCTTGGGAAAGTTGCTTTAAATTCTTTTAATCCTCAGTTTTTAAACTGCAAAAACAGTGATCATAACAATATTTACCTTATCAGGTTGTTGTGAGGTTTAAATGGATATTCATTCACTTATTTCAGTGCTTGTCACAGTCCCTGGCTCAGAATAAGTACTCACCAATATTAGCTACTATTTTAGGGAGAGGAAAGAGACTAAGGAGATGCTCCCTTAGGATGGGGGGTGAATCCGTTTTGCAATGGGCTACAGAAACGATTCACTGAGAGCTGTTCCCCGGCTCCCAACGCTGTGCCTGAGGAAGACAGTGCTGCCTCTGCCGGCCGGGCCTCCTCCCCGCACCCTCCTTCTCCCTGGAGCCTCCCCCAGCCAGCTGACAGACATTCTCCATTTCCTCTGCCACCTGAGGACAGTATTCGGTGCTCAGAAAACCTTGTTGTCTTCACTATTTGGGCCACAGCTCACTCTGGGTCTTGGTGTGAGATGGAGAGCCCTTGGGGGCTGGCTGGGGGTGGGTAGGAGCACAAGAGGGGTTTTGGGCAGCCAGGCCCGGAGCATAGCACCGGAAGTCAGGGTCTGTGTTTCTTCCCTGTGCCAGGAGTGGTCCCTGGGGTGTGTGTGAGAGAAAGAGAGAGAGAGAGAGAGACATACAGACAGAGAGACAGAGAGAGAGAGAGAGACACAGAGAGAGAGACAGAGAGAGAGAGACAGAGAGAGAAGGAATGTGAGTGAGAGGACCCAGACAGCTTGTGTAAGAGTTCTATGTGTCAGAAGACAGGAAGTGACTGGATGTGTGGGTGTGAGGGAGTCTGTGCGTCTGTTGTGTGAGAGTGAACGAGCAGCTGTGCGGTAGACGTGTCGCCGTCAGTGCATGCTGCGTATGAGTAGGGTGACTGGGTAGGATTTCTTTCTTTTCCCCCTGTGGATCTGGGTAGAGACGTCACTGTCCCAGCCGCTGGGATGTAGAACAGAGCGTGGGGGAAAGGGGAAGTCCTCTTTATATCTGGACAGGAAGTCCCTTTACAGAGAGATTGGGTAGCAGTGGATGCCAGGAGATGGGTGATGTGGTCTGACCTTGGGGCCCCTTCCCACTGTGAGAACGAGGAAGGGAAAAGGGATGCAGTGTTTGCACAAGAGACACTGGGAGAACCAAGTGGTTGTGGGATTATGGAACCAAGTGGCTATGAGATTCCCAAATCGGGAAGGCCCTGAGGGGTGATGTAGAGAGGCCCTACTTCCTCAGTGTAAGATGGGGCCTGAGGTCCAGACGGGGAAAGTAATTTGCCTTTGGCCACGGAGACTTGACCTTGAGCCCTACAGGCATCTTAGGGGCTTAGACAGAAAAAGGTAGAAGGCCATGGCTGGAAAGGATTGAGTGGCTGTGTGAGTGGGCAGGACTGAGGTGGCCAGGGAGACAATGGTTCAGTGCATAGATGCGGTGCCCTGTCCACTGTCACCATCTAGTGGGATGGGGGTGCGGGTGTTAAATCAGTGGGAGGAGCAGAGCAGCACTTGCCCACTGGGGGCTGCAGCTGTGGGGGTCAGTGTCCAGCCCTCCGCAGCATCTGGGAAGAGTCAGAGAGGCACTGTGGCAAGGAACAGAAGGCAAACAGAGAACTGAAGTGGTGGCCCAGCAGAGCAAATGGGAAAACTGGGCACAGGAAGTCCATCTCGGGCTTTACCTGATGGACACTGGGCCGTAGAATCCCAGGTGTGTGGTGGGGAGGGCACAGTGACAGGTTATCCCATCCAGCTGCCCTCTAAGTCAGGCTGGCCTCATCTCTGAGACACTCACCAGACCCAAGAGCAGTCCTTGCTGTGCCTGAAACAATCTTTGAGGAACACATTCTCTCTCCTTTGACCCCAGCTTGCTCGTTCTGGATCCCTCCCTCTGGTCCCCAGCTCCTGATTCCCCACTGCAGCTGGGATACACCTCTGCCGCTCCTGGATTTGGCGTTTGTTCAGACCTGTGGACTTCTCCCTCCCTGGTCACTGTCGTTGTCTTGGGTAGGGATTGCTGTGAAGGTCCCTCAGCTGTGCCTCGCTGGGGCCACCCTGGCTGTGCCTCGAGGGAAGGAAGCTCAGTGGAGGCTGTTATAGATGTCTGGTCCTGCCCAAATTGGGGGGTGCAGCGTTGGGAGGAGCTGACCCTCAAGCAGTTCATTTGAGATGCCCTGGGCTGGGTCTGAGGGGCCGTGGCCCAGCCTGTTGCAGGAGCTGAGAGAGGAAGATGAGTTCACTGCCAGGAAGTGGAACTGGTTTGGAAGCTGGGAGGGAGATGGCTAGGGGGGTTGATTAGGGGGAGGGAGTGGCCTGAGTGGCCAGCAGGCCAGGGTCAGTGTGACAGAGGTCCAGAGAGCCAAGTGAGGTCTGAGAGGGCAGAGCTGGGTAGCTGAGGATCCGTATACAAATGCTGGTCTTCCCAGCTTGCTCCTTTGCAGACGCAAGTGATGCACACAAGTCCTATCTGCTGATCATCCGTAAACACCCCTCCACTGAGAGGAAATGTTAGTCCAGATCCTCTGAGAAGGAGATGCCATGCCAAGACAAGGTTGGATGTTCAAGAGATTTCTTGGGAAAACACTTGTGAAGCGTAAGGGAGAGCCTGCAGACAGGAAGCAGGTCTGTCACCTGGGAAAGCAGAAAGGGAAGGAAGGAGGCGTGGGCAAGGAGGTCTCAGACCGAAGCTCACTGCTCAGAGAGCTTTGCTCGGGCTGATGTAGTGCTTCTGGAGCCAAGTCACCCATTAGAGGAGCCTGCATCTGGTAGAGGTGGGAGGGCACTAGCACCTGCTGCACCCAGTCATTGGCTGCATCTGGGGGGAGTGGGCGGGTACTAGTATCTGCTTCACCCAGTCATCGGCTGCATCTGGGGGGAGTGGGTGGGTACTAGTACCTGCTGCACTCAGTCATTGGCTGCATCTGGGGGGAGTGGGTGGGTACTAGTACCTGCTTCACCCAGTCATTGGCTGCATCTAGCAGGGGTGGGTGGACACTAGCACATGTTACACCCAGTCATTGGCTGGGAGCTGTCTAGGGAAGCTTGGCCTTAGTGCAGATATGGTGATGGATACAGAGGGCGCACAGCAGGGGCGTCACCTGTGCTCGCTTTGACTGGGCGTCCTGAAGGAGATTTGGCAGTGCATTTCCATGGCCTCTACAGGGCCTAAAGAAGTGGGGGATGTTGCTCCAAACCTCTTGCAGGGACTCGTGGCTCTTCACATTGCCTCTTCCAAATGCTCATTGGCGTTTAGAGTTATTTAATCCAATTCGCCTGGCACATATTGAGGATCTATAAGCTACATTTTCTGTACAAACTCAAAGACAAGCTAGACCCTGCCCTCACCGGTCTTAGCCCCTAGTGGAGGTGACCAGATATGAGAGGTGATCAGAGAGTCATCAAAGTCAAGGCTGGGGCTCCAAGGAGCACAGAGGAGCGGGAGGAAGGCCCAGTTAGGCATGCGGATTGGAAGAGAGTTCAGGGAAGTGCTGGTATTCGAGTGGGTCTTTGTAGGGCGGTGGAGTTTGACAGTAGAGGGAAGAGAAGGGCATTCTACTCCGGAGGAGGATGCGATGTGGCAAAGATGAAGAGCTGGGAAGAGCCAGCTCATGTTTGAACAAGGACAGGGGCTTCACTTTGGCTGGAGAGGAAACATGAGGGCACACGGTGGTGGGTAGAGGGGAAAGGGGGTGGGAGCAGACAACGGATTTTATGCTGTAAGCTGTAGTGAGTTTTAGAGGATCTTAAGCATGGGTGAGACACAACTTCTGCTGTGCTTGAAGGACGCTTATGTGGTCACTGGGTGTGAGAGAGCCCCAAAGTCACATGGGAATACAAGGGCAGGACAGACCCAAAAAGTTTCAGGAATCCCCCTCCCCTAAATCCTTCAAAATGCTCTAGCTGGGAAGTCCCGGGACCTTTCCTTCTCTAATTACAGAGTCGTCCCTCTGGCTAAATGAAATCCCCTGCAGCACTCCCCTGTCTAAGCATCTTCTGTTTGATGACGTGATGCTGCGCACATCCCATTGTCAGTCAGCCACATCTTAGTGTAAATGAGCTCATGGGCAGTTTTCTTCTCAGACCAGTTCCTGTTAGAGGGGCCCTCAGAATTGATTTACTATCGTCCCTCTCCTTGTTTTACGGATGAGGCTAGTGCGAGTCAGAGGGCAGAAGTGGCGGCAGGGCCCGCCCTTAGGCCAATATCCTGTCACTGAGAACAGAGTCTGTGCGGAGGAGGTGGGGAGGGTTTACGGCAGGGAGCAGGGACAAAGGAAGGGTACTGCCCGGGAGACGGGCAGCGGGGTGGGCGCTGCAGGAAGCTGTGGGAGGTCAAGAACAGGGAGAAAATCCTGTAGTTGAGAAAGCGCTGGTCCCCAAGAGCGGAGGCCTGTGTTCTCTGGTGCTGTCACGAACTTTCCTTGCAACCAAAAGCAAGTCATCTCCCCTCTCTGGGCCCACTTCCACATGTGTAGATTGTGGGCGATGAGAATTTTCACCTCCTAGACTTATTGTGAGGATAAAAGAAAATTATGGATGTGGAAGTTTCCTTCTAACTGAAAAGAACCGTACACGTATGTGGTGGCTATGAATACCATTAATAGGGCAGGCTGGGGTTGTTATGATGAGTAGATGTCATTCCACGTGACATGCTTACCCAGGCACAAAGTCAGTACTCCACAAAAATTAGCTGCTATTTCTTTTTCCCCACTATTTGGTCAAGAGCCAATTCTATGCAGAGATAATTCTTGACCGTGTGTAGGCCGAAACCCTTTTCCTCAAGAACTCTGGACCCAGAGCTGCTGTTTGGAGGCCGTGCTGTCCCGCCTGAGCTTCCACTCCCTGCGCCAGCTTTTGCTGGGATCCAGGGGGCTCCATGGAGGGGGCTGCTCTGCTCCTCCTCTGTGAGGTGGGCACTGCTATTACCTCTGTTTTACAAAACAGCTCAGAGAAGTAAAGTGCTCGTCCAAGGTCACAGAGCTGGCTGCAGCGACAGCCAAGAGCTGTTTGCAATGGAAGTCACAGGTTTAATGCTCGAATCTCAGGAGTGTGGAGATGAGTGGAGTGTGTAAGGCCTAGCAGAGCCCTGGCGCGGGCAGCGGCTCAGTGGACAGTGGTCTGTGGACTGGTCTGGGTCCGGGTCGGCTCGGGTGTGGGGAGCTGCTGCTTGAAAGCTTCCTGCTCCATGCCCTGCTTTGGCCCGCCCTCGCCAGAGGCTCCACCTCACACCCTTCAGCAGCACCTGATCCCCCCAGCTGCACCGCGGGCCAGCTTGCTCAGTTTGTGGGCCTGGCTTGGGCTGCCTGGCAACCCCCTCCTCTGTGGCCTCGCCCTCTGGGAGAGAAGCTCCAGGTGCCTGGGCTGCTGCCTGCTAGCCCCCTGGCTGTGTGCAAGGGGGGCCTTTCTGAGAGTTCTTTGGCATGTTTTCTAGCCTCCAACATTTTTAAAGCAAATTTCTCTATCAGTTAGCTCTTCCTCCTGCATTTATTTATTCCTTCAATGAACTCGTTGAACATGCACAATGATAGCACTGACGCCAACATCTATTGAGTGCTCATTACATTCGAGGAGCCATGATGAGCACAAGAGAAGGGAGAGTGATAAAAATGAGCATCGAACTCCTACCTCTGGACAAGGTGCCGGGCTGGGCCCCCTGCAGGGTAAGCCTTCGGCCCACTGAGCAGCCCTGTGAGGGCAGGGCTGCCATTACCCGCTTTGTACAGACCAGGACTACAGACCAGGACGCTGGGGCCCGGAGAGAGCTTAAGGAACTCCCCTGGGGACACACGAGCGATAAACGCTGGCACCAGATTCAGACGTTTTGGCTCCCAAACCAGGCCCTTAACCCCACTACACCGACCACCTTCTCAGGGCTCATGTTTCTTAAGAGACGGATGTTTTAACATTTAGCTGTGGAAAGAAAAGTCATCTTTAGAATCATTTAGATTTCGATTCAGTTCCAGGTCCACCATTTATTAGTTGTGTGAACTTGGATGAATTAATGGAAAAAAAAAAAAAGCTTCAACTTTGGGGCACTGTAACTAAGGCCCTTCCACGGCTGTGTGTCTTACAGCAGCTCAGATTTTCCTTTCTGATAATTCAGTAAGAGAGGCGTTATTATTATTTCCATTTTACAGAAGAAGGAATTGAAGCTCAGAGAGGTTCAGTAACTTTTTATAAGCATATCAGTCAGTCTCCTGTAAGAAGATAGAAACCATAAAGTAATTTGAATAGAGAAAGTTTAATATAAAGAATTGTAAACTAGTTATAGGGAATTTTAACTATTAAGGGGTAAAGATAACACTAAAGTATGCAGGAATAGAAGATTTAAGGAGCATTCTCTGCCCATAGGGTTGAGGCAGGGTACCTTTGAAATAATAAAAAAAATATATAGTCATGCACCACATAATGATGTTTCAGTCGATGCCAGACTGCGTATATGTCCGTGGTCCTGTAAGATGAGTACCATACAGCCTAGGTGTGTAGTAGGCTATCCCATGTAGGTTTGTGTAAGTACACTCTGTGATGTTCATACAACGACAGAATCACCTGATGATGCATTTCTTAGAATGCGTCCCTGTCATTAAGCAACACATAACTGTATACTGTTCTCTGACCCCAAATCCTGACACAGAGCTCCTAAAGCCTGTAATTTCCTGTGTGATAGGAGTGCCTTACACAGAGCTCCTAAAGCCCTTGGAATTTCCTGAGTGATGGGAGTATCTTTGTTTTAATGATGTGACTCTCGGTGGGCTTCTGCATGGGGCTGGTCATCAGAAAGATCAAGCATAATTAGAAACTTGGAACTTTCAGCCCCACCCCCAATCCTCCGGGGAGGGAAGGGGGTTTGGAGATTGAGTTAATAATCGATCATGCCTGCATGGTGAACCTGCATTAAAAATCCCTAAACTATGGGGTTTGGGAACTTCCAGGTTGGTGAACACATTGACGTGTCATGAGGGTGGCAGAGCCCACTTCCATGGGGACAGGAGCTCCCGTGCTCAGAACCCTTCCAGATCTCACCCTATGGACCTCTTCATCTGGCTGTTCATCTGTATCCTTTATAATAAACCAGTCAATGTAAGTGGGTCCCTGCGTTCTGTGAGCCATTACAGCACATTATTGAGCCTGAGGAAGGGGTTGTGGGAACCCCCGATTTATAGCTGGTTGGTCAGAAGTATAGATGACAACCTGAAACTTATGACTGGCCTCTGAAGTCACAAGACTTTGTGGGACTGAGCCCTTAACCTGTGAGTCTTTGCTAACTCCAGGCAGTTAGTGTCAGAATTGAATTGTAGGATACCCACTTGGCATCCAGAGTTGAAGAATTGGTTGGTGTGGGAAACCCTCCCCCCACATTTGATGTCAGAGTGTTGTGAGTAGAGAAAAGGAAGGGCCTTTTCTTTTAGCATGCAAGGAAGGAGCAGATTTGGAAGAGGACCCCCGTCCCCAAGGCTGAGACTCAGACCTCGTTGGAGAGGGTGTGGCTGTAATCTGCTGGATGGTGGAGAGGTTTCCTGAGGGCCCCAAATGGAAAACCAGCCCCTGGGGTGCCAAGAAAACTCTCTAGTGATCTGTCTTCTGGGGTGTGACTAAGACCCCCTGGGGAGCTGCTCCTGTATGTGCTGCTGACATTTGCTGGGGAGCTGCCTTCTGGGGTGCCAGTGGAACTTGCTGTGGTGCGAGCACCATTGGGATTTGGTGTTCCCAATAGTGACATGCTGGTCGCTATTTAATACAGGAGCAAGAAAGAAAGCATGTGGAACCAGGAGGAAAAGACCTTTCCTCCTGTAGTGCCCTCTACTGACAAAGCTTAACATTCTGCCGGCCGGCATAGGAGAAACATTCACAGGGTCCAGCTCCAGCATCCCAAAGCCGGGCAGTGAGGGTGAGCACGGAACTGAGAAGCAGGAAATTGATAACTAGCACAGTGAGTACTATAGCCTATCCTAGTTTATCTACTATAACACCCACCTTTCTTGACCCTCAGTTTTCCCATCTCTAAACTGGCCACAGCAATGCTTGCCTCACAGGGGTGCTGTGTGTATAAAATAAGACAAAGTACGGATGGGTCTGGACATTACAGAGGTTCAGTGAGGGTTAGTTGCTTACTAGCCTGTTTTCTTCTAGCACTGCAGGATCTTCACGCTGTAAGAGACTTAAGGCATCACCAAGGCCTGTTTTCTGATTTCCAGATAACAAAACTGAGGTACAATGAAAACGATTTATCTCAGGTTTCAACACCTGTCAATAGCAGAAAAATAATTAGTTCCTGGGCCTCCTGAACCCTGTGTTATTTCTCTTCTTACTCAACTCTGCCAACTCACATTTGATATTTTAATTTAGGGCTAAAGTGGGGTGAGGTAGTTCCATCTGAAATTATTTAACATTGGCTGGCCTTGTACTCAGTTGCACAATCAGAGAATTTTCTTTTGTTTACAAGGAGAAGGGTTATTTTGACCAACTCAAGTTTTTCCTTAAAGATCAAGTTAGTGCTTTTATTTCATTACTGAATTGGCATCGTGTCACTAGTCAAGCTCATTAATAACGTTAACCTCCTGACACAGAGAGGGCAAAGAACGAATGTTCCAGTGCCGTAAGACGTCCTCTTGGACTTCTCATTTCCATCCACAGTCCTCCTGTTGCTGCTCGGGATCTGGTAGCAATATTCCAGCCTGCGTCATCTGGGTAGGCTGCAGGCTCTTTCAGCAGTTTCCGTTTGTGGGTTTCTCTTCTCTACATGTTCTGTTTGGGGGATCACATCTGTAAGCATGGTTCCAGCTGTGTCCTCCAAATGACGAAGTCCCAAACCCTGGTCTCCAGGCCATAGCTCTCTGACTGTCTTCGAAGCTCTCTGTCTAATGCCTTCTGGGCACGTCCCCATGCGAGCCTCCAGGAACATCTGTCTGTCCCTCCTGTGGTGAACTCATCATCTCCTTCCAGATCTGCAGCCCCTGCTGCCTGGTCCCCTGGACTGCTGCCTCTGTCACCACACACTCAGGGCAGAACACCTGCTGTCACTTCCTGGGGCATTCAGAGTTTTTATTCCAACTCCGTGATGTGGACAACAGGCCCTGACCGAGCCGGTCCCTGCTGACCCCCTCACTCCTCTTGTCCCACTCTTCCTTTACTCATTTCTTCACATCTTCCAGTGCATCAGAGCATTTCCTGCCCCAGGGCCTTTGTCCAAGCTGTCTCCTCTGTCTGATGTCCTCATGCCCCCATCCTCAGAGCCCAGGATCCAGCGGGGGCTGGATTCAGTGCAGGGTTGGCTATTGTTTGTCTGACCATCTGAGAGAGGTCGTCATGTTTGAAATTAGTCACCTAAAACAAGGACTATGCTTTCACAGTGAGTAGTAAAAAAGGGCAAAGGTTTGGTTGGAAATTATTTTGAAAATCGACAAAAATTATCATGTTTTTGTCTTATATTTAACAAAATTTAGATTGCATCGCAATTACGTGTGAGTGGCTTACAGTGAAGCAGAATGAACTAAATGTTAGTTCTTTGGCCTAGTTTTCCTGACAACATTGTACGCTAGCACCAAGTACAGTCTTAACCTTTGACTTTTGCAGCATGATTAACAGCGGGGTAATTCGTGTAAATATAGTAGAAGTCTCACTAATTTTCCCCTGAGCTTTGTGTATATTAGGAACGCTCTCCTTCAAAGCACTGGTCGTGTATTATCTTTTTGGATTTTCTTGTCTTCGATGGCTGACCGGTCCACCTGCCCGGTTATCCTTTATCACTGACTTCGCTGGTGACCCGTGCAGCTCTAGCATGACTTTCGTAGACTTCCTGACATGTGGCGTCTTTCAGAAATTGCAGCGTTACTCTTAGGCCATTTGCACTGTGTAGTCCTGGTGTGACTAGAGTGGCGCATCTGACCACGGAGGAGAGGCCTGTTGCCATCCCAACCGCCTCTTTACGGGTCATAATCTTTAGTGTCAAACAGTGTGTGTAGGGGGTGGGTGAGGGAGTGGGGGTCGTCTTGGAATGAGAGATACTTTTGTAGGTGGTGAGTACATTAGTGAATGTTTTCACGTTCAGTCCTTTCTTCCCTCCCTGACCTCACAGCTGGGGGTTCTGGTAATGGCTTCTCAGGCACTGAAGACGTCCTGTGCAAGTCTGTTTCTCAGAGCTTGCTCCTCCCCTATATTTACTGTCCCTCACTCCTCACACCAGAACCCAAGGGGCCCCTATGGACCCCCCTTTGTCTCCTGAATCTAATAAATTTCCCTTGTGCTAATGGTTGCGTGTTCACAAGGGAGCCCCGGCCTCCTGGCGGGGTCCACACCATCCTATCTGGGACACGGTCTTGTGGGACAATGGACACGTCCTCTTGTTTGTTCCTTTGCATCTTCCAGGCCACACTTTGTGCAGAACTGTAGAAAGTTGGAGCCGGGTTTATGCTCCACCCAATATTCATTAAGGGTCTGCCGAGTGCCAGGAGGTTTTTCATCTGTTCTCACATTGGACCTTTACAGCCTTCCTGTGAGGTGGCTGTTTTTTCACCCCCATTTTAGAGATGGGACTCAGAGGAAGTCAGTCACTTGTTTCAGGTCTCACAGCTGAAGAGCGGAGCTTCAATAAGGACTGTTGTGTCTTGCTTTAGCTCCAGGCTCTCCCTCAGTTTACAAATGATGAAACTGAGGCCCAGAGATGGGAAAGGACTTACCTAAGACACATCAGCAGGTTAGTGGTAGGAGCAAAACTTGACCCCAGCCCTCCAATTCCCTGGCCATCTTCTTAGACTCTACTTTTCTGCTCAGACTTGTCATTGTCCAGCTATAGTTTTAGGAAAAGAAAACAAATTTCATATGAAATTATCTAAAAACTTCCAGACTCTTCCTTAGTTGCACAACCAAACGTTCCATTTTATTTACAAGTGTATTTTTAAGCCTTTTTAGATTTCCAGTGATATATTTATTTCCTTACTGAATCAGCAACATGCAAGATCTAAAAATTTATCGGATCCATCAAACTTTCAACACTCTTTGACACAGGGACTATATTCTACTGAGATTTCACTGTTCTAAGACAGCCACAAACATTGATATATGATCAAAGAGAAGTATCTGTCCAGAAGCCAGGTTCTCTGACTCCAAACCCAATGCGCCCGCCCAGACTCAGATTCTTTATTGAAGAAAGCGATGTGTTTTACTGATTAACATCATAGCTCTAATTAGAGAGGACTTGCTATGTGTCTGGCACTTTTACCTTTGCTTTGCATGTATTAACGCATCTAATCTTTAGAACAATCCCACAAGGGAGGTATTATCATTACTATTTTACAAACAGGGGCATTCACCTGGGGATATGTTGATAATATTAAACATTCACTAGTATATTTTCTGGTTTTCATAAAGGTTTATTTTCTACTTCTAACCCTGGAATCGTCTCCTCCTCATGTGGCCCCTTCATGTCCCAAGACGTTGTTATACTGTGGCTTGATAACGCGTGAGCCCTCGGTTAAGGTTCTTTGAGTACGAGTCACAGAGCACCCGACACAAGGGCTGAAGAAGCAGGCAGTCCCAGGCTGGCTCAATGGCTCAAACCCCTCCCCACCCCAAACCCCAAAACCAAAATCGACCTCTTTCCACCCTCTGTTGTCTTTCCTCACAACACTGATTTTGGTCTTCAGGCTTGTTGCCTCAGGATTTAAGTAGGGCTGCCTTGGCTATTTTCAAAGGCAGAAAGCCAAGGGATAGCCGGGGACACCGGAGCAGCGTCTCTCCACGAGGCGAGAACAGCTTTCCCCAGGAGCCCTCCAGTACGTTTCTCTGTGTGTATCGAGTTGGAAGTCACGTGGCCGCTCCTAGTTGCAAGGAAGGCTGGGAAAACTGAACCTTTGCGTGTGTGTGTAGACGTCACTCTGGAAAAAAGTGGGAAGGAAATACCTATTGGACCGTCAAACAGTTTCTATCGTACCTGATAAACTGCTAGAGCATAAATATCTTTTAATGTGGTCTCCAGTGGGTAACTGAGGCACTTCATTATTTAATTCTTACAACAACCTTGAGAGGTTGTTGAGTGACATGGTGAGAGCTCAAGAGCTAAACATGCTTACTTTGAACTTTCTGTCATAATTCCATGACTTGACAATGCGTGGTGTATCAGGATGCTTTCCGCTATTTGGTCACGTGCCACATAATGACATTTCGGTCAATGATGGACCCACGACAGTGGTCCCATAAGATTACCATATTGCCTAGGTGTGTAGTAGGCTATCCCATCTAGGTTTGTATAAATACACTCTATGATGTTTGCACAACAACAAAGTGGCCTAACGGCGCATTTCTCAGAACGTATCCCTGTTGTTAAGCGACGTATGGCTGTATGTACAACAACCACCTTGCCTGTGAGGTTTTTGAATGTCTGAGTACCACTTCTTGCCCTTGTCCTTGTCCTATAGTTTATTTTAGCTGAAGAGTATAGGTAGAAGATAGGGGCCGTTGGGATGCACCCTCAGAACCCTGAGACTGAGATGAGTAAGACTGTGTTCATTTCATAAAACGAGATGAGCCGCTTTAGAGACAGGCTTTGTCCCAGGCCCACGGAAGGAAGAGCAGGTGTGTAAAGAGGGTCTTAGGATTATCTTTGAGGGAGGGGTGGCTGGGGGACATCTCTGGGAACTTGGCCCTTCCTTCATGGGAAAATGCCCACACGTTTTTGGCCTTTCCTGGGAACCCTCACGGAGGGGGAGCTCTCTTCGTGGGCTCATCCTGAGAAACAGCAAAGCAGATGTCTGCTTTGGGGAGGTAAATGCTTTCCCTTCTGCCTTATTTTCAAAGGTCAGCAGAGATGACTATAAGATCTTGCCGGCCTAATTTAGAGGCCAATCTGCTCGTAGGCCCCAGGGCTAGCATGCCCATTGCCGCCCCATCTGCTTCTCTGATGGGCAAAGATGTTCTTTTGGGGAGATCTGATGGGGTGGGGGCAGCGTCTCTTCTGCCCCTCTAGAGCTTGGCTCTCACGCTGCATGGCAGAGACAGCAAGATGGGCCCACTCTGGGAATAATCACCTCCTCACACCTGGAAGTGAACCGAGCGGCAAAAGTGCAGAACGATGCCTGACTGGGAGTCAGGGCTCTAGCGTTTGTTCATCTGGCAGGAGTGGAGCGCCTACCATGTGTCAAGTACCGAGCTAGTGGTCAGCCTGGAGGAGGAGTCAGCCTTCCCACCTCCACGTCTAGTGCCCTTGACTCCATTCCTATGCAAAGAAGAAAGGTGATTAACAGAGCATGTTCTGCATGTGGGGCCTTGTGGCACTGTTCCATTTTCCTGGTGAAGAAATGGAGGATCAAAAGGAGCAGGTCCATGTGCCAGCCATGCAGGCAGGAGGCGGCAAGTCAAGGCCCAAAACCAGGGTAGCCTGTCTCCAAGATTCACCCGCCTCCTACTTTACTCAATACCCTCGGCTCAGAAAACAGGGGCTGGCCTGCCCAATGCTCTGGGTGAGAAGCTGCAGGGTTTTCCTCTTCCCCAGGAAGGCGGGGGATCAAATGTTTGCTGCTTTTTTCAGGGGGCGGGGCTGTGGACGTGCACTTTCCCAGACCCCAGGTGATTCTGATGCCCAGCAAAGCTGAGGACCTTCCTGCGATACCCCACGGTGGTGGGAGAGGATACAAAGGAAAAGTACGAGTTGTTCTTCCTCAAGGTTGAGGCAAGGAAGGTGGCCCAGAGAGGACAGACTTGAAAAGGAAGGAGAAATCCTAGGCAGAAGGCCGTGGGGACATAGCCACTAGGCACAGCGGGCACAGGGCCTGGGCCCACAACACTTTAGGAGTCCAAGAAAATGTTTTAATTTCTTTCAAAAGTCAGAAGAATAAAACCCAAACATTTAAGGTCAGAGAACATGTTTTAATTTCTTTTTCACAACAGAAAAAATGAAATTTTTAGGGGACATGGAAATCTATTAAATTTTGCCTAAAATAGAAAAGAAACGTTGAAGTATTTAAAGTTATATCAATGGTAATGTTTGATATTGATATCCTATGGTGGGAGGGGCCCAGGAAGCAGACGTGCGCTGGCCCTTATGGAGACGCGGCGGCTTTGGGCAGGTGGGCCGCATGAGGCCCAAAGCCCGGGAGTGGGCCAGGTGCTGTGGGAGGGCCCTGAGCGCTGGCCCAGGGGGTGGGGCCTCATCTTGAGCATGCGGAGTCACTATAGGGTTTACACGGGGAAAGATACAGTTAGATTTTCAGTGTTAAGAAAATCCCTTTTCTTAACATGTTCTCCTGGGCGTGGCTTTGGAGGGGCTGATGGGAGACTGGCGTTCGGGAAATCCGAAGGAGCCGGCTATTGAGACAGAGGCCGTGGTGGGGGACAGAGTCAGGGGACAGAGGACGCAGAAGCACTAAGACTGGGTGAGGGCTCACTGGGCCTGGGAGGATCTCAACCAAATGACGAGTGTTTTGATTAATATCCCTCAGAATCAACAAAGCTCTTTGTTCGTGTTCTACTTCCCACAGATTGCTTAGCTTCTGCTGTGGACCAACTGTTTATGCTCCCACCCGAAGTGCATGTGTTGAACCCTAATCCCCAGTGTGATGGTATTTAGAGGGGGGGGCCTTTGGGAGGTGATAAGGTCATGAAGGCAGGGCCCTCATGAATGGGATTAATGTCCTTATAAAACAGACCCCAGAGAGAGCCTTGGTCCCTTCCACCACGTGAGGACTCAGTGAAAGGCCATCTAGGAACCAAGAAGTGGGTCCTCAAAATACATCAAATCTGCAAGTGCCTTGCTTTGGGACTTCCCTTTCTCTGGAACTGAGAGAAATATATGTCTGTTGTTTCTAAGCCACTTGGTCTATGGTCTCTCTTCACAGCGGCCTGAGCAGACGCCCAGTGATCCCTTCGTTGTGCGGGCCGAGTTGAGGTTGGCCTCTTGCTTTACCCCGTTACCACCTTTAGGCTCCCGGACCACTCTTGTGCCTGCTGCCAACTTTACTGTATTGGTTAGGATACTGCTTTCTCCTGTGACAACAAAACCCCCTGAACTTCAGAGGCTCAAGGTAGTAGATTTCTTTCTGCCCCACCTAATAGTTCAATGTGGGCGTGCCTAGTTGGTGGGCAGCTTTCCACCAGGTGGGGAACCTGGGCTGAGTCCTCTTCCATCTGGTGGATTAGCTAACATCTGGGACCGTGGAGTCCTCTGCATGGAGTCAGAAGACAGGCAAAGGAGACAGTGGAGAAGACACGCCCGATTCTTTCCTGCCTCTGCCTGGCAGTGACAGGTACCACTAGTGCTGACCTTCCACCATGGACACTAGCCCCCTACACCCACCTGGATGTCGGAGGACAGCAACATGGTCTCTGGTTAGGCAGCTGCTTCCTGTGGCAAGTCCACACTGTGGAGGGACAAGCACAAATCTTGGTAGAGAGGAGCCATCTGTGCCACCTCAGCCCAGGGCTATTTCCAGACCGAGTGGTGAGCACATCGGAGCTACATACCAAGTATCCATTAAGGAGTTCAGGGTTGATTAGCCACGTCACATTATGAAATATGATAAAAGAGGTACAAAACACGTGAAAAAACCTCTCCATATTAGATTGAACCCTATGGAAATGCTGTCTTGTAGCTAAAAAGTAGTCGAATGTTGGCGATTTCACATGATTCAATCTAATATAGCGAGGGAGCTCTTCCAAACAGCTTTTCTTAGAACTCTAGCTCATAACTCTGGGAAAATACTGTGTACTCTATATTCTACTGGGAGAGTCAAATATGCTTTAGCCAGTTAAAAGCTTTGAAAAATCCTGTATTTAAGAAAATCCTGCATTGTTTAGTTTCTGTAATCAGTGATTTCCTAAGTAACTCTTGTTTAATCAGTGATTTCCAGGCTAATCTGTGCATAGAATTCATTTCTCCCAAATGCCTGTTAAGCTCTCATAGCATTCATCTTTACCTTTTGCACTTTGGGAAACTTTGCATGGAACACACAAGGGAATCCTTTTATATAGCAGAAAAGAGGTTTTTCTCTACGAAAATCCATACTGAGCACATTGGTGGAAAGGATAAACGTTTGTTGAGTGAATGAATGACTTTGCACTATTCTCATTTCTCTGAACCTTAAGTGTTTCATCTGCAAAATCAAAAAAGAAGACCCATTTAAAGAGCATGAGAAGGCATCACACACGTGCTCGCTTCTTCCGTCCATCAGCATCCCTGAGACTGAAGGAGGCAGCCACTTGCCACGTAGAGGACGTCCTGTTTCAGCAGCCACATGTGGGATTGCTTTGGTCCTGACATGTAAACATGTTTAAGCCCAGCTTCTTGAGAACTCACACGGATATTTGGGTCTGGCAGAGTTATTTTTATGTGTTCAAGAGAGAAGAAAATATAAAGCAACATCCTTGTGTTGACACGAAATGGCCGCCCCGTGATTCTGGGCTGGAGGTGGGGGTTGAATAAGCGAGTGAGCTGAAACGTCCACATGGAATCACTTTTCCATGGTCTAATCTGGGAAGCGGAACGCTCCGAGCTTGGAATGGAGCTGTGGCTCTGGTTAGAGGGTTGATTCACTGGGGCCAGCGCGGCCTTGGCAAGGCCGTGGATGCATCTGCCCTCCCCTCCCATGACCTCCCTCTGGCTGCCTCAGCTCCAGGCCTGGCAGAGCCCCCAGAACGGATCTTTCTCCTGGCCCCCAGCAAGGCTCTGAGCCGACTTCCAAACATGTGTGACTGGTTTGGTCATCTGAGCTTGAGGCCCCTCTGTGCGGGGGGCCTGGCTGGGATGGGTCTCTCTCTACCCTGCACACTTGTCACGGCTTCCAGCTGAGTCCACGTACCTGGTCTTCCTGCAGGGCCCCCACCCCAGGGCTCTTTCCAACACTAAGAAGAAGCAGGGGGAGGTCCTAATTTGAGACTGAATGCTGTGCCTGTTTTCCAGGTTGCCGTGCGGCTGGTGCCTCACACAGGTCTCCTGCTGGCAGCTGAGTATGGTCTCCAGGGGCAGAAAGACCAGGTTGGAATCTTGGATTGGCCACTAGTGAGCCGTGGAAGCTTGGACAGATATTCTACTCTTTTTGAACCTCAGTTTCTTCATCTGTATAATGGGGATAATTATTGGTGTTTCTCCTGTCATTCAACCACCTCACTCTCCTTGAGGGCATTGTTCTGCATGCCACTCACTGGAGACACAAAGATGAAATACAAGTGCTCCCTGCCTCAAACAGGTGACATTATCTAGATAGAAAAGAATGGCTAGGCATCTAGAACCTGGCGAAGTGGAAATAATTGGGGCTTTAAGTTCAGACACATGGGGGCCTGAATTCCAGCTCTGTTATTGTTGCTGTGTGATCTCGGGCGAGCTGTGCTTTCCGGTCCTCAGCTCCCTCAGCGGCACAGTGAGGAGGTTTCTGGATGATCTCTCCCCCTGACGTCCTATGATTGTATACAGATACCAGCCTCGAAATCAAAAGGAGAAATAAATCAGTTGGTCACTTGGTGTCATGTAATTAAGCCAAATGGGCGCTGCGGCACTTGTAACTCTGTCCTGGGCGTTCCGGATTGCAGGCGTTTTGAGGAGTCCTGTGGATTCCTGGGGAAAGGGCCAGAGCTTTGGCATCCAACACACTTGGAGTCTGATCCCACTTCTGCCACTTACTGGCTGAGTGACTTCGAGCAAATCATTCAGTGTCTTTGAGGCTCCATTGCCCATCATAAAATTTGGGGAAAAACATATACTTTGCAGTGCTGTTGTAAGAACTGGAAATTGTGTAGGTGACGTGCCTGGCATGGTAGACCCTGACTACACGGTCCCGCGACGCAGCAGACCAAGGCCCTGGAAGGCAGGCTCTGCGTCTGGCCCATTGCCCTGCAGGGCCCGCACAGGACCAGCAGGAGCAGACACTCAGTAAATGCTTATTAAACGAACGAGTAGCTTTCAGTGCTATGCTTTGTAACCTGGGCCTCAAACGAGCATATTTTCCTCTGTTGCAGGAACTTTCGAGCCAGATACGGGCCTGAGATATGGGTTGCATAGCACGCATCCTGCCTATTAATAACTGTTAAGTCCTTGTGCAAGCCAGGCCCCTCCCGGAACCTCAACACTCCAGTTATCTCATAGGCAAATTGTCCTGCCTGCCTTGCTGGGTTCCAAGGTGACCCAAAGAATTTGCGGCTGTGAAACTACTCTGCAAACCCTCAAATGCCATCCACTTGGAAAGTGTGCTTGTGGAGGCCACGAAGCTGTTGACAGCTGCTGTTTGGCATTGGCTGGGAGGAAGGTCAGAGCGTCAAGTGCTCATGCGTGTGAACTCTGGGACTTCACATGCTGGGAACATCATTGGGAGACACCAGCTGACCCCCCTTGTCCCCAGGGAGCAAATGTGCCTGGCTCACTGTCCCCGTGGACGTGAGTGAAGCATTCGCACAACACAAGCAAGGCTTCCAGAGCATCCTAGAGCAATGTTAACTTTTTTCAGTGCTCTGTGAATGTCGTCTTTACACCTGTTATCTCATTCATTTAACCTTCCTAGTGACTCTAGGAAACAGGTACTGTTCCGATGTTTTAGTCGAGGAACATGAAGCCCAGAGAAGTACAGAAATGTGCAAAAGGATAGAGGTAGTTAGGGCAGAACAACCCACGCTTTCTGACTCTAGGTCTGACACCCTTCCCATCCCTTTAATTTCCACGAGAAAAAAGATCTTGGTGTTATTCAGCAAACAGGAAGTCTGTGTCTGGTTTATTTTGCTAGTCTCCATGGAACTTAGCCCTAGCTGAGGACATGATAGGTATTCAGCAAATACTAGAATCACAGAATCGAAGAATGTGGCTTTGGAATCAGGCAGATCTGGGTTCAAATCCTGCTCAGCCACTCATGAGCTGTGTGACCTTGGCAGGGGCTCCGATTCTCAGTCTTCACATCTGTACAGTGTGAGGGTGCGTCCTGCCTGGGGCTGTCGTGAGTGTCCGTGGGGAGAACACGTAACGCCTTGAGCACTACACCTGGCACGGATCAGGAGGGCTCTCCAGTTAACAGAAGCTGTAAAAACTGGCCTTTAAACCTTTTGGTTTGAGTGTAAAGAACGGAGGGTGATCCTGAGAACTCACTTCTCTTTCGTAGCTCCCTAGCCCTCTCTCTGGCACACATTTATTTTTAAAACCCGTGTGTGCAAAACCAGGGTGGGACCATGTGCCTTTGATTCATTCCCACTTAAGTGACAGGCCTTGTGTGGTCAGGGGCCTCGAGGGGCTTCCTCCTCCACGGCCTCCGCTACCTTGGCCTGTGGAGATGGAGGTCTCTCTGATCCAGAAGAGCTCCCACTCTGGATCCAAAGGAAGGGACTTGCCCAAACTCACTGGACAGAGGAAGGTTAAACCTCTGCTCGATATCTGTGCAGAGTGCACTATATCTCAGGTTGTGGGCAGCTAGGTACCGATGGTACACATTGTATGGTCCTCTGTGTCATTTGGGGTTGCAAAAGAATGATTAATATACCCATTTTACAGAGGGGGAAATGAGGCCCAGAGAGCCATTTATTGAGCTTTTGTTATGTGTCAAATATTGTACAAGGTGTTCTGTTTGCCTTCTCTTTGGTCCTTAGAGGGGATTTGGAGATGTACAAACTGAGGCTCAGGGAGGTCAAGTGTTTCGTTCAGGGTCACACCATGTATCAGTTAGGGAAAAAGTTAAGATGCTCTAACAGGGACCTCACAATGCCATCGCTGAAACAAGATCTGGGTGGACTGCCTCCTCGTGTAACAGTACTCCGGAGGCCCACAGCTTGGTCCCAGGAGGTCACTCAGGTATCCGGGGTCCTTCTCATTTTGTCATTAGAGTGTTGCCTCGTCCACTTGGTTGAAGCTGTTTTGCCCCCTCCAAATATGTGTTCCAGTCCATGGGAAGGGGGAAAGGGAGGAAGTGGAGGGCAAGCCATTTCCACTTACAGTTTACTGGGGAGAACATAGCCATACCTAGATGCAAAGGAGCCTGGGACACGTAGTCACCAGCTGGGTGACTCCTTGCCCATCCCAAACTCAGAGAGGGGAGGTGTTCTATCAATACATTTCTAACCATCTCTGCTACACACAGTGAGGGGCAGAGCTGGGTTTTGAACACTAGTCTGTCTGCTCCATCGCTGCACAGATCTTAGTGAAGAGGGCAGATTCCTTCCCTGACTTCTGCTCCTCTCTTGTATTCTGACCACCTTGGTGCATAGAGTCAGACACCCGCCGACATTAGCAGGATAATTGAGCATTTTCTCTGTGCCAAACACAGAGTGCTTTTCACACATTGTTTCATTTAGTCTTCAATCAGACTGAAAGTCTTTGTGTAGAGATCTCATAAAGGGTCAATTGATCTGAAATGCTCAGGGACCCTGGGCACACAGACGTGGCATTCCACCCTCTCAGTTCTTCCCCAGACAGCCCAATGCTTAAGAGCTTGGGGTCCACGTACATCCTTCAAAATAAATCATAGCCCTTTCAGATGGTAGATCCAGCCATTACAAAGAATGAGGCAGATATTTCTATGCTGATATGTTAGGACTGCCTAGTAATATTGGTAAGTGGAAAGTGGAAAAAGAAAGGGGCAGAACACTGTCTGCAGTGTGCTACTGGTGGGCAAGCCTAACGCATTTGCTTTGCTGGTGGAGGAGATGTCTCGTAGGATGTACAACAACTGAGAACAGTGATCCCCTCCCAGAGAACAAGATGCTGGGAGACCAGGAGTAGCAGGAACACTTATTCATACTGTAGACATCTTTGTACCTTTTGAATTTGGTACCACGTGAATATATTTCCTATTTTTAAAAAAAGTAAAAATAAAGATAAAAACTAGGCCTTGTGATATGGAGATAGCTAGATGACCCTGGGAATGTCCCTCAACCTCTGCGGAGCTTCAGTTTCCTGATTTGTGAAATGGGGAGTAAAAATCTTAGTGCAGGTCTGCCTCACACGAGAGTCAAGTGCAGTGATGCCCATAAAGGGCTTCCACTCTGCAGGACAAATCGTTCGTGTGCAGTGAGCATTAACGATCTTCGTGTAGTTCCTTCCTGGAAGGGACAGGGAGTAGATGTTCTGTTTGTCTCGAGGAACAGCCCCGATCAAGGTCCTGGCATTCTCTTTGGCCCTGGGAGGGCTTTCAGCAAGGTTGAAGGAACCTCCGGCCCAGAGCTCGGGCCTTTGCTCCAGCTGTCTTTGGGAAGTTCTCTCTCGGGAACTAGCAAGGGGAGGTTGGCAAGGCGCCCAAATGCTGATTTTCCTGGTTCAGGAAACCTGGAACCTGGGAAGGATTGTCCATCCCTGGACAGCCCAGGCCCCATTGGCATCTGGATGCCTTGTAGCCTGTAACCCCTTCTTTCCTTGGAGACACTAAGACCTACACAATGCATCAGTCGAGCTCTCAAGGCCATTAGTCCAAGCCCGTTGTCTGATGGGCAGGGTAGAGAGGGCCAAGAAGAGCCCGAGTTTGCATGACAGAGCAGTGACAATGCTGGGCCTGGAGCCCAGGTGCGAGTCCAGCTCAGGTGTTTCTCTAAACTGCCTAGGGATGCTGTCAGGTTAAACCTACCGCTTTAATGAACCCTGAGCTGGGTGCTTTCCGGGAGTTCTTACTTATTCCTTCACTGCAGACTGCTGTTGAGTATCTGCTGTGTATGAGGCCAGTGCAGGAGCTACAAAGATCCGTTAGGCCTCACCCTTCTGGGGGACAGGCCGTGGGGCGAGGGTTGGGGTGGGGAGGGGAATTGGTTCTACCAGAGAGGAGAGAACCAAGTCCTGGGAGTTCAGAGGAGGGAGAGTTCACACGAGGACAGGAGAATGAGAGGGTGCTGTGTGTTCATCCGGTGTCATTCATTCATTCATTCATTCATTCATTCATTTATCCATTCCAGAGACCTTCTCTGGAGGAAGGAAGGATACACATGCATATTGACTACTCTGTCTACCAGGCATAATGCTTCTGGTTTTCACATTCATTATCTGATGTAAAATAATAAAGGCAATGTAAAATAGTGCCAAGATCATAAACTTGATTGTCACACAAACCTGGGTTTAAACCCTAGAACCTCTACCTTTTTAGCTGTGGGGAAAACTCAGTTATCTTCTCTTAACCTGCTTCCTTATTTGTCAGCTGGGGTTAATAATCAAAAAGTCATCATGAGGATTGAAAGAGATGATGTCTGTAACCATTCCACATATGGCTTGGCACAGAGGAAGCTCTAAATAAAAATGCTGGCTCTCTTCCCTTCCTGTACCCTAGAGAACTTTTTTTGAGACAAATTATTGCCTATCGTGACTTCTAGAATTGGGCTGTATTCTACGAAAAGGGAGCACTAATATAGTACAGCACTCTTGACACTGTCCTTACCTCATCTTTCAGGATGAAAGGGTAGGATGGCCTCTTTCCCCTCCGTTTTATCAAAGACATCCCATTGCTGGCTGGACTTAATTCATAAGGCCGCATCAAAGAACACTCTGCACTGGCGAGTGTGACTGCTTTCTCTTGGGACTTGGGCTTCTGTTTTCTCTGGAGCTGGAAGGCCAAAGCCCCAGGCCTGCCATAGAAGATCGTGCCAGGTCAGCCTTGGGCCCCGAAGGCCTGCCCTACTCAGGGTTCCCATCTGGGTAGCGTTTGGGTTGGATTGTGCCCCTCAAGAAGATATGTTGAAGTCTTAACCCCAAGTGCCTCAGGATGTGACCTTGTTGGAATTAGGGTTTGTGCAGATGTAATTAGTTAAGATGAGGTCATACTGGAGTATGCTGGGCCCTTAGTATAATGTCCTTACAAGAAGACCACATGAAGAGAATGCCATGTGATGACAGAGGCAGGACTGGAGTGCTGCGGCTATAAGCCAAGGGACGCCAGGCCCTGAGGGCCACCGCCAGAACCTAGGAAGAGGCAAGGAAGGATTCTCCTGCAGGCTTCAGCGGGAGCCTGGCACTGCAGACACCTTGATTTTGGACTGCTGACCTCTAGAGATGTGAGACAATAGGCTGCCGTTGTTTTGCAGCTGCCCAGTTTGTGGCACTTTCTTATGGCAGCCCTCGGAAACTAGGGTTCAATGAGTGGATATTTCATCTCCATCTTAAAGTTCGGAAACCATAGCCCCCAAACTTCCTCATTTCTCCAGAACAAACAGTTTGGTGTAGGACTTGGCAAAGGTCATGCGTCCATCGAAGGAACGAGCGAATGAACGGCTGGCAGCTCGGAGAAGGGGTGCGGATGGCACAGGGTCTGGGGCTAGTTGGAGGCGGAGTCTGCTCTCAAGCCTCTCTCTGGGGTCTGGTCCACTGTTTGCTCCACCAGGACAATCACAAGATTTACCACTTAGCGCCCTGCTGACGAGCCTGGGCTTTGGAGTCTCTCGGCCTCAGTTTCCCCACTTGTAGCTTTTGGCCTCGTTCCATAAATGTCGGTGCCATTGCTATTGTCACTATTATTATCATGTTCTTGTATCACACTTTAAGTGGGTCACATATATTGTTTCATTTAATTCTCATGGTAGCCCTTGAGGTAAATGTTACTATTCCAGTTTTGCAGACAAGGCTGAGGCACAGAGAGGTTAAATACACTGTCCAAACACCCAGGTGGGAAATAGTGGCCTCAGGTGGCAAACCAGCCATGCAGCCTCCTGTTGCGTCTCAGGGCTCCTGTCCGGCCGCCTCCATTCAGACTCAGCTTTCCAGGCCTCAGAGTCAGCCCCTCACTGCAGGACGGCCGCAGGCCTCTGTCTCCTGATTCAGGTGTACTGTCTGGCCACCCACAGGCTCTGTCTGGAGTGTCAGCTTTCCTCAACTTTTTTTTTTATTCTTTGAAAATCTCTCCCTTGCTAAAATAAAATTTTTAACATGGTAAATACAACTCTCATACGAATATAACATGAGCATATGTGAAAGATTTTATTTCAACTTATTAATTAATACGGGAACTAATAAGAGATTAAGTGAGAATTTGACTTACAGAGATTGATATTCTCTTTCAGATAAAACCCAGTTTGATTGCTCTGAGCAGGAATTATTGGGATTGCCACGGACAATTGCACTGCTATTAGTTTTTACCTGTTAAGTTTTATCTCGTACAAAGTTGTAAAATGGCTAAGTCAATCAAAAACAATCAAAGGGATACAGAATCTGATGACCCTTGGCCTGCTAGACAATGTTCAGAATTCAACTGAAACAACACTCAGTCTTCTCTTTCCAGTCTTTGACAAAAATTTCCTGATACTCTTTTTACTGTGTGTAATGCAAAAGGCTTTTTATCCATTAGATATTTAGAACTCCTGTAAATTACTAAAAAAGTGACAACTGACCCAAAGGAAAAGTGGGCAAAGGATATTAAACACACACTTCCCAAATAGGCAGTAAAAATGAAAAGATGCTCAACTTCATTAGTAATCAAAGAAATGCAAACTAAAACTACAATGAGATATCGTTTCATGCCCTCTAGATAAAATTGGTAAAAATTTAGAAGTCAGGCATTAGCAGGAATATGGAGTCCCAGGAATTCTCGTGCACTGGTGGTAGGAGTTTCAACTGGTAAGATCACTTTGGAGAGAAATTTGGCAATAGCTAGTAAAGTTGAAGATGTTCACCCTGGGACTAGAGAATCTCCTCATAGGTACGTTTTCCAGAGAAACTCTTGTACACGTGCACAGAGAGACACATGTGGAGACCATCACAACAGCCTGATTTGTAAGAGCAGATCATTGGGAAGAACCTAAATGTCCGTCATCAGGAGAACGCAGAACATAAGTTGTGCTGTATTTCTGTACTCATATCATGGAATACTCTACAGCATTAAAATGAATGAAGTTGAGTTAGATGTGTCAATATGGATAAATCTCAAAAACTATGTTGAGTGAAAGAAGCAAGTTGTAGAATGATCAGTGCAATTGTTAAAGCTTTAAAACATGCAAAAACAGTATTACCGTTTTACAAGTACATGTGCGGCTAAGTGTAAAAAATAAGAAGGGAGTGACACATACAAACTCCAGGACAGCGGCTTCCTTTGGGATGCGGGGAAGGGAATGAGATTACGGAGGGCGACAGCAACTGTATCTGTAATGTCTTAATTTTTAATAAAAATTGGGGATATGCAAATGTTTGTTATACTGTTTTGATACTTTTCATATGCCTGAAATAATAGTAATAACTAACAATACTAATAATAATCATGTGTTTGTGTACCATTTCCCTATGCTTTAAAATAGAGAAAATAAAGCCTTTCCTTCCACAGTTGGAAATGTTGCACTTCTCTAAAGATCCTCTAAAAAACCCAATAAAAAACCAGATGCCAGCAGTCGGCCCTTTTGGAGAGTTGGTCCAGTGTATGCATTATTCCTTGGAATTTGGATCTTAATTTGGGGGCAGAGGAAGCCACTGAGAGGTTGTAAACTGGTCTCGTTCTTGGCTTGCAGGACTTTGGGGACGTCCCCCTTCTCCCTTTCCCATCCTCGTATGCCTGTCCCAGCTTCAGTTTTTCTCCTGGTAACTTCACACTTCTTCCTAGTGACATGCTGCTATGTCACACCTCAGTGCTATTGCTCCTGGTTTCCTATGCTTAGGACATCTTTCTCCCCACTTTCTTTCTGGCTAAGCCCTACGCTCCCTTCCAGAGCCAGCTAAGGCAATGCTGTCTCTTAGGAAGCTTTCCCTGTTCCTTCAGGATGAGTCAGGTTCGCCTCTGAACTCTGAGCTCCTTTTGATATTTGTGTCATAACCTTACTTACTCTCTATCTTGCCGGCCCCTCAGCAAAGTGCCTAGTCACAATAAATGTTTAGGAGAAGGAAGTGCTGTTGGAGCAAGAAGGTGTGAATTGGTGTTTTCTCAAGACCCTCCCCGCTCTACTGATTTCCAATAATGGCTCACATGGTCATTAAGTAAGATTCCAGTGTGAATCTGCCCCATGAGCCTTTGTAAGACTTGGAAAAGAGACTCTGAGAAAGGGGCAGCACGGGGGGGAGGGGGAGTGAGGTTCAGAAGGAGATCACAGCGACGGTCCAGGTCGAAGTCACTTCCCATCGCCGCTCAGCAAGTTGGAGACTGGGTGGACAAGAACTCCCGTCTCCTCGCTCCAGCCGCTGTCTTCCTTTTGTTCCACTCTCTGCAGGTTGAGAAAACAGCTGCTCTGTGTCATCTTATTAAACTCTCCTCCAATACTTGAAACAGGAAATGACTCTCTAGCTCTGGGGTAGAGAAGCTGGGTCAGCCGCAGCAGGTGGCCTGGAAGAACCTAGGAGGCACTGGAGGATGGACAAGCCTCAGGGAGGCCGCAGGGAACTTGAGCAGGGTCTAAAGCGTTCTGTAGTTGGATCAAATTAAAGCAAGTTTGGCTCCAAAGGTCTGGTGACCCTTCTGAACATACTCACACATCTGGATATTGGACGGAAGCCCAGTAGATACATCCTTGAGGATCATCTAGAGACAGACTTTTGTGCAAAAAATGAAAGAATAACGAATTATCATATAGATGATGCTGGCCAGGTGTTCATCGTTAGAAGACAGAATAAGACACAGGCTGTAAACAAGACAGGGCTTCCATGGCATCAGAAGAAATACGGATTGTTGTGTTTAATTATCTGTGAATTTCAGGGCCAACTCAAGGCCTGGAACATGGCAGGTTTTCGGCAAGCTTTGCTAAATGAACGGATGAGCTCTGGAGAAATCTCATGACTGGAAAAAGCCTCACCAGCCATGTCTCATATATCTGGTTTGGAAGAATGCTGTTGGTAAAATAAGAAACAAGATTTCCTGCAAGAGCTTTTGACATCCAGCTGACCAGAAACATGCCAGATCCATAGGACCAGCGGGATCGAAACCAAGGAAAGGCTCGGCAGCGTTTTAAGGATTAACAATTAGAGGTTTGGGTTGTGATGGTGGCTTTCCAGTGATGCCTGATTTAACCCCCACCCTCCCCCCAGAAATACGAACATAGTAAGACACAGGTTGCAATGGTCTAAAGGAATGATTTCCATGAATAATTCGCAGCCCTCTGGGACGGATTTTTCTCTGACCACAGCATTGATGGGAGGAAGTTGAGAAATAACTCACTTTGATCTAAAAAATAGAACCACAGCGCTAGCCTGGAACCCCCACCTGTGTACCAGAAGGTCTGGCCTCTCTTTCCTTGGGAACAGCCTTCTGAAGCAGGCAGGCTCACTTCCCACTCTTCCCACTGTCCGCCGTGGCGCTCTGTCTCCATCTGTTCGGTAACGGTGACTCCTGATCACGCGCCATCCCGGGAAGCCACGTTGGCGGTGGGAAGGGCACAGGAGGAATGGCTTTAGGGACATCGCACTCCGGGGAAAAAGGCTTAAGTGGGATCAGACAGTTAAATGTTTTCAAATTTTTCTGTTTGAGTTATTTTCACTTACTACTGCAGGCGCTATTATTGAATGTTTATATCTGACTACAGAGCAAAGGGAGACGGGTATCTGATAATACCGATAGCGGAACGTCTTCATGGCCCTCTAGAATTTGAAGAATAACTCCAGAGATTATTTCAACCCCTCACCCCACCTTTGCCACCCTTTCTACCACGAACAAAGTCACCTTTATGGAGCACTTGTTCCCTCTCCTCTGACTCCATACCACCATTCCTCTCAGCCCCCCTGTGCAGATCGGGACTGTTAGGATCTCTGCTCTGCAAATGAGGGAACTGAGGCTTCAGGGTGTCAGTAACATGGTCGTTCTGAACTGAACTGTGTCCCCTCCAGATCCCCATGCTGAAGCCCTAACCTCCAGTGTGACATCTTGGAGGTGGAGCCTTTGGGAGGTGATTAGGTTCAGATGAGGTCCTGAGGGTTGGGCCCCATGATGGGGTTAGTGCCCTTATATGAAGAGGAAGAGACTAGAGCTCTCCCCGTCTCTGTCCACCACGTGAGGACACAGCAAGGAGGAGCCATCTGCAAGCCAGGAAGAGGGCGTTCCCCAGAACCGAACCCTGCTGGCACCTTGATCTTGGCCTTGCAGCCTCCAGAGCACTGAGAGATAGAAGTTTGTTGTTTAAGCCCCTTAGTCTATGGTCTTTTGTAATAGCAGCCTGACCCAAGACAATGATGACGTCACCCAGCACAAGCGCGGCAAGAGCCGGGCCGTGAAAGCCTTTGCGTGTGAACGCGGCACCGCACCAGGGTCTTCAGGAGCACAGGAGACGGTGGGAATCGCGTTCCGAGATTCGTGCTGCACTAAAAGTGAAGAAATACCAGAACAGAGTGACAAAAATATTGTCTATTTTAAATGGTTGTATTTAACAAATTAGCCGCTTTAACACCCAAACCACATTTCTTTGTTTTGTTTCTCAGCATGCAAAAAATATAACAATTGAAATACTTTTGGCTGATCTGAAATCTTAGATATTTTTTTGTGCAAAATACTGTCATTTCGAATTTTGAGAGAGACATATTATACCAGTTACAAAAATTAAATAGATTATGAGTGATGCATAGCCATGGTCCCACCATGGAAGCATTTAAAGATAATCAGTACATTTATTAAAAAAATGCTATTTCGTGTATACTACAGGTGATATGGACTGGTAATGCGACACAAATTTAAGAACTATGGTAAGCAACTTTCTCACGTCAACGTATTTCTTTGGCTGTATACCGGGCCTGGGGCTAAAGGGTCCCCAGATTGGCACTGATTAGCTATGTGGCTTCCTAACTGTGTAATGACCTCTTTAGCTCTGTTTTTCATCAGTGAAGTGATGGCTGAGGGTTGGACATCCACCTCCATCATCTCCTTGCTCACCAGAGTTATTTCCCTAATTTGGCTGGCTGGGCTAGAGACGCCTTACCTCCTCACCTGCAAATATGACGGATTGCATGGGACAACCTGCAGCGTTCTACCAGGACAAAGAGCCCATTGGTTCTTCTATTAAAAATATGTGATTGAATTGAAAACATGTTAGTGTCACGCTGCTGCTGCTGCTACTACTGCTGTGACCACCAGCACCACCGCAGAACTGCATGCCCGAGTGAAACCAAGCCGCTCAGCCCGAGAGGGCAGCCGTGCCCCAGGGAGGGCAGTGTGCCACCAATAAATGCCCTCGGAGGGCTGGCCTTACAACCTCCAAACCGAGCTTGTAACCCCACGCCAGTTACATCTAAACCATCAGGAAACAGTTTCTCTGGCAGCGGATGCAGGAATGGTACAACTTCCTCTCCTGAGAACTGCAGGACAGCCCAAAGGTTCTGCTAAAGAGGTGCACACAAAGACTTTGAAAATAAGAGAAGGAGGGCTGTTTTCTGAGAGTCTGACTGTAGATCAAGACACTGTGGACAGAAACATGCAGAAGCCACCTTTGGAAGTAGACTAACTCTGAGACCAGAAGACCATTGATCCAGTTAAAGCAGAATGTACCAGCTGCAAGGGGGTGGGCGAGTCAGAGAGCTGGAATAGAAACGAGTCACTGAGGTAGCTCCTAGATCTGTGAAACCAAAGGCCCTTGTGCTGAATGACTCCATGATGCCACGGCTCCTGTTTACTGAGCGTGTATTCTCTGAGGGGAACAGTGTTAAGTGCCTTTCATACAGCATCTCAGTTAACATTCCACAGCCCTAGGAGGTAGGTATCACTCTTGCCATTTTACAGATAAGGAAGCTGAACCAGGGATCAGAAAGGATGCTCAGCTCACTTAAGGTCACCGAATGGGTGAGGGCTGCAGCCCAAATCACATGCAGGCTGTGCGGCTGCCAAGGCTTTGCTCCTGACGGCTGTGACGCTGCTGGACCAGCCACAGGGCTGCCCGTGCTCTTCTGGGGCCAGTCTCCAAAGGAGACAGAACCAGATGGCTTCTTGGTGAATCATGGGTGCTCTGGACTGAATTGTGTCCCCTTAAATTCCTATGCTGAAGCCCTACCCCCAGTGTGATGGTGTGTGGAGGGGGTGCCTTTGGGAGGTGATGAGGGTGGGGCCCCATGGTGGGATTAGCGCCCTCAGAAGAGGCATAGGAGAGCGTGTGCTGTTTCCCTCCACCAGGTGAGGACACAAGAAGGTGGCCACCTGCAAGCCAGTTAGAGAGCCTCATCCGGGCACCGGATCAGCAGGCACCTTAGTCTTGGACTTCCCAGCTTCCAGAACTGGGAGGAATAAGTTTCTGTTGTCTAAGCCTGCTGGTCTCTGGGGTTTTGTTATGGCAGCCCAGCAGACTAAGACAGATGGAATCAAATGCTCAAGGGCATGGCCTGCCTGGTCTTTGAGGGGCTCTTTCTCTAGGGTGAAGACTGATGACAGGGAACCTCCCATCATACAACTGCTGCTCTCTGTGCCGCTGACCCTCTGCTCATCCAGCTTCAGTCTAGAGGTGGGCCAGAGCGGGAGACAGGCTGGTAGCTCCCCAGAAGTTCCATTTCGATTATCAATAAGTTCCAGGGTATTAGGGTTTATACATCAGTCTCATGGGCTTGGTCAGCCTAGGTCTTCCCCCACATATAGGCACGTTCCCCAAGGAAATGGAAGCCACTGTGGGAGGCCTTCGGGGCTGGTCAGTCTTCTTTCCCTGTTAGTGTCCTGACTTCTTTTAAAAAGTGAGAGAACTAGACTGCACTCACTCCTTCAGTTGCTCTTCAATCTTCTAGACTTTTCCCAGCTTTGCCAAAAGATAGGCTCTACTCCAACCAGTGACAGCCATGCTGGCAATGATGATGAAAGGTAGGTTTCATTGAGTCTTTTGTGCTTGGCAACTCAATTCATGTTAAACAAATAAAACTAAGACTAACAGACCTGAAGACCCCAGGGAAAGTTGTCTGCAGAAGATGATGTGTAATCACGTAAATTTGGAAGAATAGATGAGAAAAAGAGATAAAAACATTCCTGGCAGAGGGAACAGCTTAGGCAAATGTTTGGAAGTTGGACCTGGTAAAGTGGATCTGGGAACTCAGTCTGGCACAGCTGAGGCAGAATGGGGCACCAGCTTTGTTGAGAAGAGAGAGCAGACAGTTGCTTCTGCTGGGGAGGTGATGGATGAGGTGCTCAGGAGGGGGCCGCCAAGGTGCAGGGTGTTGCGGAAGCATCATTTCCCACGCCCCTCAGTTCTGCCAGACACCTTCTGGGCGCCTCCCCTCCCACTGACGTGGACGTGTGCCGGTTCTCTCGTGGGACCAGGAAATGGCTGAGCCCGATGGAACTGCCCTTTGACTAAAGCAAGAAAATCCCACTCTGGCCCCTGGGTGCAGTGGATCCTATGCTGTTCAAAGTACAGGAAAAGAAGAGGTGATGTGATGTGGCGAACGGGGGAAAGTGAGAGCAGTCAGATTTGTGAGCACCGGGATGAGCTGAGCCCTGTGTAGACACATTATCCCTTTGATCTCAGAACCTGGGCAGTTTGAACCCCTATTTGTAGATGAGGAGGTTCAGATAAGTTAAGGGGCTTTCTCCCCAAGGGAGGAAGAGGTGGCAACTGGATTCGAACCAGGACTGTCTCCGGCTCTTAGACTCTTGAGCAGGTCTTAGTCGACGTTCTTATTTGGTAAACCATGTGCTGTGTGGATGCAGGGGAGTCACTTACCCTCTCTGAGCATCAGTTTCTGGATCCCTTTTGCTTCTATACTTCCCTTTGAATTCTTACAGAAATCTAATTTTCCTGATCCCTGACAATCCTTCAAAAACGTGACAGTAGTGCGCATTCCCTGAATATTCTCATTTTCAGGCTAAAAATTCTTTTTTCAATTGCTTATTTTCCCCTTGCTTTTTGGTTCTTTGCAGTCAATTGTGTAGTTGCCCCCACTGCTAAAGATATTTCAGGTTGCATTAAAAGAAGTATAGTGCCGGGATTAAAGAGGGGGAAAATTTTCTTCTGGTCACAGCGCCTCTGGAATCAAAGATTCAGCTGCAACCATGAGGTGTGAGGGAAGCAGATGAATGATTGTGTATTAAAAAGGAGCTTCTTTAGAACTTTTCCTGTTGGCAAAGGTAAGTAGAAGGAAAGTGGACCTCTCTTTATCCCTTTCGTGCCAACACTGGAAGCTTTCTCCAGAATCCCCTTAAACCTATACTCCGAGCGGGCACATAAAATCTTACACTGAAATCCTGGACACTTCCAGGCTCCAGAGGGATACAGCTGAGGGGGTGGGAAACACGTGGTAGGGAGGGTCTGCATCCCGACCAAGACGCAGAGCTTTCCATGAGCTCTCATCAGCATCTCGCAGCGGGTCTTTCAGCTGGAAAACGGTTGATCGAAGAATATTGAACGACGCTGGGCACGAGCCAGTTTCCATTATTAGCTAGGCATGACCTTGAGCTAGGCCTGACCTTGAGCAGAGTCTTTTCCTTCTCTGGACCTCTGTTTCCTCATCTGCCAAAGGAAAGCGTTTGATTAGAATCTGGGAAGCCAACTGGCTTCATCACATAAGCACGTCAACCACATGAAGCATCGTGTTGAGAAGTATGAGACCACGTCTGGCCTCAATGATAAAGAGCTCTGTGAGTGATTAGGGATACTCATCAGAACGGCAAAGGACAGAAATCCAAACCGAACTACAATAAACTAAGAGAAAATGGACTGGCTCATTAACAGGCGTGACTGCAGGAGGAGCTGCCTTCGGGCACAGCCAGAGCCAAGGGTGCACCTGATGTTGCAAGGGCTCTTCTCTCTCGGTCCCTGGGTCTGTCTGACTGGTTGGCTGCATTTCCTGTCCTGCCTTTTTATTGGGTGGGCAGTATGGCTGCTGGCAGTCCTAGACAATCATAGACTTCCATCTTAGTAACCTCCAGGGAAAGACAATCTTTCCAGTTAACTTGGATGGACTGTCCTGGGGTGATTTCTGATTGGCTAGGTTTGGGTAATTTGTTCATATCCAAACCAATCAGGTGGCCAGGAGAGAGAGTCTTTTGATTGCTAGATCTGGGTCACATTCCCTGTGGCTGGTGGGGTGGAGCACTGTGATTGACAGCCCCACCTAGACCTCCCAGAATGGGGAGATGCATCCTTTCTTTTAAAAGAAAACCCAGGATCCATTCTTGGCAGAAAGCGTTTGGGAAAGCCACTGGGCAGGGAAATGCTGTAGCTGGGTACTAACACCAGCTATATGTGTGGGAGACGGATTGTGTCACACAGGCCACACGTTTTCCATCACAGAATTAGGTAAGGCCCTGACAACTCTTAAATTCTATTCTCATGAGTAAATAGCTCAGAATAAGTGGCTCTGCACTGAATTCAAGAGGTTTGCCTTGTGCTTTCAGCATGAGTGGTACCAATGAAATGAGCGGCAAGACTGGCCAATGTTCTTCTCCATTCTTGGTCTTAGTTTACTTTTCTTCTAAAGTGAAGGGGTTGATCTTGTAACCAGATGTCCTCTCAAAGTGCCATTCCCCTCTGACATCCCCATCCCTTCCAGCAAGAGCCCCCTGGAATTCCACTCCCCTGCCCCCAGGCCCTGAGCGCAGCCTGGGCAGGGCTGCAGGACTCAGCACCCTCTGCCTGTTCCCAGCAGGCTGCCTCTGAGGCTGGGCGCGCTTGCTGCCCTGGGCCAGCAGGTGTCTGGGGGAGCTCTCCAAACCCCAGCCTGCTCCTGTCTTTGCCGTGTTGGCCCTGCATATTAGTGGGATGTCTTCCTTGTTTTTCTGTCTTCACCAAAAGAACAGTTTATCCCACAGCTTTGAAGGGAGAACGTGCTTTTCATAACCTGCCGAGCTGGAGCTGTTGAAGCCCTGGGGCCCTCTCCATGAAACTTTAAGGTCAATCACTCTGAATGTCCACCCCGAAGAAACACATTTGCAAACAGCATAGGGAGAAGGAATCTTCTGGGCTCCAACCCTGTCCAGGCTGATTTCTTTGTTCCAAGCCCTGCTCTCTTCTTCATCCCGTTATTTGATCAGACTTTTTCACCCATTGCAGGTATTCCCCAGTTGCTCTGTGTGATTTCCTGGGTGACATCTGGGTTCTGGCTCCTCACTCCTCTGAAGAACGTGGTTTGGATGAGCACACAACAATTGCAGCTTGTCTTCTTCAGTCCTGGGGGACACGGGGTTATTTGAGTTTAGAGGCGCACAAAGACTTTATAAACACCCTGGATTCAGAGCCGAGATTGGCTGCTCAGGCTTTGTTGGCTCACAGCATGTGTGCCGGGCGTAATGGCTTGATTCGGGATTAGGAAGCATTGCTTGAGCAGCCTCCGCCCCCGACACCTGTATAAGATGAAGTTCAACTGGAGAGAAAGGCGGTTACTCATCCTGGCTCAGCGCACAGTGACTTCACTGCGGGGAAATCGGCCCTCGGCCCCGGCCGAAGCACGGGCTGGAGAGCAACTGATGTTTCAGTCTTTGCTGACACTGCCAGCAAAACCAGAAAGGGAAGCGAGGGAAGCAGATATTTTCTGAGTGCGTGACTCTGAACCTTGTTTCAGTTTCACGATGTCCTAGTAAAGTCACAAATATCCTGATTCTGTTGAAGAAAAGGAAACCGAGGCCAGGGGAGGGAAGACACACAGCTGGCAGGTCTCTGGCCATCGCCCAGGGCTGCCCCTAAAACCCAGAGGGCAGGGTAGGAGGCACGGGCCCGAAATGAGGAGGCCACACAGACCATCCAGCCACTGCGTCTCTGAAGGCCATCACTCCATTTCTTGGATTCTGGTTATTAGTCTGTAAACTGGAGCAATTAGGCATCCAGAGGATCTGGCTGGGTGGGAGGGAGGCGAGGTGGAAGGCCAGGGGAACCGGGAGGGGAGTTGGCCATGCTGCTCCGTGCCCCTGGCCCACTGCAGGAAGGAAGGGCTGGTTTCTTCAGGAAACGCAGAGGGGCTTGCTCTTTCCTCTTCACACCAACAGGAGGCAGCAGACAGCAATGAATGTCTAGTCTTTATTCCCCAGAAAAGCCCACTTTTATTCCACTTCCTGGCTCTGTGATTTGGGCGAGTTCATTCGCTTCTCTGGGCCTTAGTTTCTTTATCTAATTAGGGACGGTAATCCCCACCCCACACAAATGCCTCACGTGGTTTTTGAGATGATAATAAGATCGTGGATTTAAATAGTTTTGTCAATCAAGCCTGGGCCCGCTTGAGTTTAACGTCTTCCCAAGTCTATCGTCTTTCATGAAAATTTCCTTTAAATCTTCTCTAGAAGTGGATGAGCTATGAGAAAGCCAATACAAATAAAAGAGGTGATTGTTATAAAATATTATCTGACAGCTGTTCTGAGAAAACACATTTTTTTCAACTTGCAACTCTCAATTGGAACCACAGTTGGATCGTGAGTGATATTCATTCACTTGAGAAATACCTAATGATTACTTTCCATGTGCAAGGACACTTTGACACAATTCCTGGCCTTGCCGAGCTTATGGTGAAGTGGGGGATAGAGGCTGTGACTGCTTGAATTTAAGCACATATGCATGGTTAAATTATTTGAGTTTAATTATGATGAGTGCTAAAAAGTAGGACTGACCACCCCAAGAATACAGGATAGGGAGACCTAACCCATATGTTTGGAGGGTTAGAAAGTGATGTTTGAAATGAAATCTGAAAGAGGTGTGGGGGTTAGGTAGGTGAAATGGAAGAGGAAAAACAATTCCAGGCATTGAGAATAGCAGGTGCAAAGGCCCCGAGGTTTGAGAGTAACAAGGAAGGTCAATGTACATAGACATAGAATATTCATGACTTTTCTATCTATGAGGAAAAACAATCACTGAAGTATTGGGTAGATTGAAGGTCTAGGATTTTACTTTCTGATACTCATCGTACATCAAAGTCAACACAGTCAGCTTCAGGATGATAAAAATGTATTTGGTGTAATTTTACGTTCTCATATGATGATAATATTTGGCATAAGGGTAATGAGATAGTGAAAAAACCTTATTTTCAGGAACAATTATTTAAGGACCACCCCCTCAAAACTGTTTTCCTCTTTAATTGTCCACTCTGCCCCTCCTGACCTTGACATCGCCAATGGCCCTGTGTCGCTTCGTGACCTGGTCCCAGTGCGTTTTCTAGACTTGGTTCCACTCCTTTCTCTCACTGCTGTCTGTTTTACACAGTCAGGCTCTCCCTGTTGCCCCCAAGCCCTGCTCCTCCTGCGCCACACCTTGGCTCTGACGCTCTCTCAGCTCACTTGTCTTTCTCCTCTCTCCTGAATTGACCCCCAGCCTCCGCCAGGCCCTGGGGAAACGCTGGGTCCTCCTGGAAGCCTGGGCGGGGTGACTGCCTGGTCAGCTCAGCGTGTTCCCCACTCACACTCTCTGTGACCATCTATCACAACCAGCATAGGCTCTGCTCACATCAGGGTCATTTCTGTCTGTGCCCGTCTCTCAAAGGACTGGGAGCTCCTTCAGGATGCAGACTGCATCGACTTAAGACTTAGTGCAGCGCAGAGCACGCGGCAAGTAAACGCTTCATCCCCGCCGAATTCAATAGGTGACTAGGAGAATTTCCTCGGGAGTTCTGGGGTTGATAAGGAATTTCTGCCGAGGGAGGTTTTTCGTTTAAACGTAAGATTACTTGATTTTATTTATATGTAATAGAAAATGTTGGCCACAACCTAGATGTCTGTAAGAGGGATTTGTTTGCATAAATTAAGCTAAGCATATATAATGGGATACTACACAACCATGAACTATGAGGTAGAAACACCCTTATTGCTAACGGAAGATGTCCTCAGTATATTGACAAGTAAAAAGAGAAGGTTGTAAGATCAGATGTGTGTTGTATCCCTTTTAACGCATGGCACGCTGTTGGGGGAGTCTGGCGGCAGGGGAACGTAGCTGCCTCCGTCCCTTCCTCCCCTTCAGGTAACAGCCCCGAGCAGGGCTGGGAGTGGGAGGAAAGGGAGGTGACAGAGGAGGCCGCGAAGTTCCTGGGAGATGCCCTGCCATAGCGGAAGGGACTTTAGGGGCATTCTCAGAAGGTTGGGAGCAGAGTAATGGTTCCAGGTATAGGATAGGTCTCCTGTTGGCACCTGATCTGCCGCTGGAGGATTCCCTCACCCCAGGGATGGGAAGACCTGTGTATTTAAACCCTGGGAGGCCCATGGGAAGAGCAGCAAAGAGGAAGGCATTTCTCCTACAAGGAGGCAGGACTGTCCATGTGGCCCAGGGAAGTGGCAGTGTTGGAAGTCAGGAGCGACAAAGCAGAACTGCCCCAGGGGGCCCGGGCAGTCCACGCAGATGAGCTGGAAGCCAATGGTGCTGGGATGGGGCCACATGGGGCAGTGGCCTGAGAGGAGCCACATGGCAGCAACACAGTGATTTGGGGGCGAGAGGTGACAGACACAGGGGCAAAGACTTGGACTGGCTTTGGAGCATAGGTGGGACCCCTCTAAAGATGTCCAGGGATATCAGAGGAGGAACCTTGGAAAAGGGTCTGGGGCCTGATGACAGGCAGGGAGAAGCCATCAAGTCAAGGTGTGACAATTCATCACACCACAGGGGAGCCCGCCATCTGGGGAGCCCTGCAGGATATGGGCGTTACATTTGCTTCGTAAATTACATACTCACAAAGAAAAGCCTGGAAAATAGACATCAGGATATTAACAACAGTTGTCTCTGGGTGGATGGATGAGTGTTTTTCATTTTTGTCCACGCCCGGGATCCAAACCTGTGAACCCAGGCTGCTGAAGCGCAGCCCGTGAACTTCACCACCACACCACCGGGCCGACCCCTTTTCTTCTTTTTGGTATCTCTGTCTTTTCTGATTTTCCTGAAAGGAACATGTGTTACTCTTGTAGTAAGAAAAAAAGCCCCAATAAAAGTTGTTTAAAAAAAATCAAATTACAGAACACACATTGCTTGGGGACACACTGGGAGCACAGCCATTTTACACGAAACGGTGGCCAATGTAGAGACTGTTACAGCGATCCTCGCTCATGCTTCCCTCCTCCACGCCCATGGCCAGGAGGATTTCCCAGGGGTGCTAAGTCCCCCACAGCGTGCCTGCGTGGATGCAGCAGCCGCTCACTGCATACACCCACTTTCTGCACAGCCCTGCCAGCAGCCACCTCACTAGCTCCTCCCAGGAGGCACTGTGCCTCTCCTCTCCTGGGTTGGCCTGCCTGTTTCCTGAACCTTGCCCACCAGAATTGGGAGTACAAGGGTGGATGGGGGCCAATGTAAGTCACGTGGTCATGGTCCCAATGTTTGATGTGCTGTGGTGAGGCCTGCGTAGCCAAATGCTTGAGAAGTCACTGTTTTTACCAGTGCCTCAGCCCATCAGCACTCATCTAGGCTCTTCGCATTTGTCCCTCCACTTCTTGTTGGAGCTCAAGGCCTTCTTGGGGTCCCAGGTTTTTTGGCAAGGGTCCGGACAGCCTGCCAAGCTCTTGCAGCCCTGTCCCTCCCAGATCATCTTCCTAGTACCCTCTGACCATGAGTACAGTCCTGAGATAAATAACCACATCGCCTGGGAGTTGATGATGTTGGGTGTCTGACTCAAGTGTCCCTTGTATGGGATCGTCAGTACTGTGTTTGGACCATGGAATTGGACCCTGCCCATCCTGACCTGCTGGATTCTCATTTGGTTTTGCCATGCTATAGGTAGGGTCTAGTGGAAAGGACTCTCCTAGCCTCGGCCCAGAAAGCCCTTGTGGTCTCTCCCTGCTTGCCTCCCTGAGCTCACCCAGTACCACCTTTCCTCGATCGTCTACGCTTGAGCCATACCGGTCTTCTTTTGGTTTCTTTAATCTGCTAAGCTTGTTTCTACCCCAGGGCCTTTGCCTTCCCTTGCTCTTCCGTCTCCCTGGGTCCCTTCCCTTGGTGGTTCTTTTCCACTATAGGGTTCAAAGTCACCATCCCAGGGAGGCCTTCCCTGTCCACTGCCAAGGATGCCCCTCCAGGCTCTCTCTCCACCAGAGGTGGCAACTGTGTCTGCACAGAGCTGGATAGTGAACATCTTAGATTCTGTGGGACACATGCCATCTCTGTTCTTTATAACCCTTTACGAATGTAAAAATCATTCTTAGCTTGCAGTTGTATGCAAAGACAGACGGTGGCGGGGTTTGGACTCTGGGCTGTATTTTCATAACCTCTGCTCCAGAGCATCATCCTGATTCATTTGCTTCACATTTTATCACCATCTGGAATTATCCTTGTGTTTATGAACTTGATGTTGTTGGTCCCTCCCACTAGAGGGTGGGAGGTGTGCCTGACTCACATCTCTGGCGTCTGGCGCAGTGCCTGGCACTTAGTAGGCCCTCAATACATTTTTGTTGGATTAATAAATGAATGGATGAATAAGTGAATAATAGATTTCAGAGGCCAATGAATTTGGGTTTGAATCCATGTCTGCTTTTGGGTAGCGTGTAAACTTAGGCAGACCATTTAGTTCTAAGTCTCAGTTTTATCGAGTTAAAAGGCCAGTGACAAAGCTCACTGCCTGCTTTGTTGGGTGATGAATTGAGAGGACCCAGCTGGGAGAAAGCTCTCAGTGAACATTAGCGCCCCTCTGCTTAAGTCCTTTGGCAGGACTTAAGGGACAGCATCTCCAACTCATTTTATTGCCCAGTCCCCAGCCTGCACAGCCCCCTCCCTCAGCTTTCCCTTGGTCCACCCTCATCAAGGTCCCAGCGTGCTTCGTGGCAGAGCCTCTCCAAGTATGACAAACCTCTTGGAACAGCTAACAGAGTGTTTACAGCAGAGAGAACTGCACGAAGCTGGGATGAAGGCCACTGGGGTGATTGATGGAAACTGAGAGATGGGAACTGATGGAAACTGTCCCCGTGGGTGTGCAGATCCCGTTGGATTTAGAGGACGGCCCCCACCCCTCTGCGATCCTGGCCAGGCCTGACTCTGGCTCTGTAATTCCCCTGATTCTCAGGAGAAGGATGGGAGGAGACGGCACAGCCAATGCAGAGCCTCCCGTCTCCCCCCAGCAGAGCTTCTTGCCTTTGAGCGCCAAGGAACTGGAACAAGATCCCTGAAATGTGTGTACTGCCCAGCAGTGGCCACGTGGAGGGTCTTGGAGGAATCCCATAATCCTGGAATGTCAGAGCAGAAGGGAGCTGTGAGAACCCTTGTGAAGCCCTCCATTGGCCTCTCCTTCCCTTTCTCTCCACTGTTGCCCCCTCCAGCCTTGTCCACTCTCTCCTGGTGGGTCTGGCCTCTCAGCAGCTGTAATGGTCCCTCTAGTCCATTCTCTTTCTGCTGCCAGAGTCCTCTCTAAGCCTGAGCAGACCAGTCCTTGCTTTGAAGGCCCTACCCCTTGATGGACCCCCATTGCCTCTGGACGAAGTCTAAATCCGATGTCCATTCTGTGATGCCATCTGTAGTCTGGGACCCATGAGCCTTTCCCCACCACCGGTCACTCACCTCCCTCCACTGTCCCACCACTCCTCCCTGGGCTCCGCCCTGTCACAGCTTCACGTGGGCTGGATCAAATGCCACCTCTCCTGTAAGACCGTCCTTGACCGTCCCCGTCCCCTGCTCCAGCACCGCATGGCCCTCTCAGCAGGCCTCTAGAGAAGCTCTGTGGACACGTGGCTCTACCTCCTGTCACTAAAAGCTGACACGTGAGGGTCTGAACAGATGTTTCTCCAAAGAAGACACACAGATGGCCAACAGGCACATGAAAAGGTGTTTAACATCATTTGCATCAGGGAAATGCAAATCAAACCCACAATGAGGTATCACCTCACATCCGTCAGAATGGCTATAACCAACAAGACAGGAAACAACGAGTGTTGGAGAGGATGTGGAGAAAAGAGAACCCTCATCCACTGCTGGTGGGAGTGCAAACTGGTGCAGCCACCGAGGAAAACAGTGTGGAGATTCCTCAAAAAACTAAAAACAGAAATACCATATGACCCAGCTATCCTACTACTGGGCATCTATCCAAAGAACCAGAAATCAATAATTCAAAGAGACCTAATGCAGCCCTGTGTTCATTGCAGTGTTCTTCACAGCAGCCAGGACGTGGAAGCAACCCAAATGGCCGTCAAGAGATGAATGGATAGAGAAGATGTGGTGTATATATATACAATGGAATACTACTCAGCCATAAAAAAGACAAAATTGTCCCATTTGCAACAACATGGATGGACCTTGAGGGTATTATGTTAAGTGAAATAATCTAGACAGAGAAAGACAAACACTGCATGATTTCACTCATATGTGGAAGATAAACACATGGATAAAGAGAACAGATTAGTGGTTATCAGCGGGGAAGGGGGTGGCTAAGGGGTAACGAGGCACATATATATGGTGATGGATGAAAGTAAACTGTTGGTGGTGAGCACCATGCAGTCTATACAGAAACTGATATATAATAAGGTACACCTGAAATTACACAGTGTCATAAGTCAGTGTGACCTCAATAAAACAATTAAACAGTGGACATGCCACCCTTGGTAGCCATGGGCCAGCTCCGCCCTGTGCCGGGGCTTAAGTCTTCACCCAGCGGCTCACAACCACCCCTGCTTGCTTTGTGGATAGAGAAAGGGAGGGCTGCGATGTGAGTAGCTTGCTGGGCCACATGGCTAGGGATCAGTGGAGCCCGACTTTAGTGGAGGGTGCTCACAGGGGCCGTGCCTGTCCTGCCTGGGCCCCTGCGATGTGACGGGGACACCGCGAGGTCATCACAACCACAGCCCGCTGCCTGCTGCGTGGGCGCCACCTCGCTCTCAGGAAGAACAAAGGAGCAGACACGACTGGGTCTCCACCGCCTGGTGCACGCAGGAGCGCAGCAGAGGGGAATGAGTTGCTGCAGGGCACGCAGCATGCTCATGCTGGGTGCAGGTGACCATTCTTGTCTCAGAGGAATCTGTCCCAGGGCTAGGAGTGGACCCTGCTTCTGGGACAGGGGCATGAGATTGGCAGTTCCCCAAATTTGTGCGCACTCAGTCCTTTCATTGGTGGCACCCGTCGGCTGGATGCTGCCTCTTCACAGTCCTCACAAAGGTGAGCGACAGTGCCGCTGATCAGGTCAGTCTGTGGGGAGCTCTCTCTAAGTCAGCACCCTGAGGTCCCCAGAGTCGAAAGTGATTTCTGCCCCATGGACTCCATGTGTGTATCCTGTCTGATGGGGCATACCTGAGTCTCCAAAGTGCAGCTCCCTCCCTCTCAGGAACCTTCGGTGGCTCGCTAGAGCCTCCTGAATTAAGCTCAAGCTCCTCATCACTCACGGCTTTCAAGACCTTTCCCAATCTGGGCACTGCTTATGTTGTGCTGCACCCATAAATATCCGTGACGTCACAGTCACCGGGGAGCACTTGCTGGAGGAAGCAGAAGGATGACGTATAAGGGACACAGAGCTGGCAGGCCCGCACCTGCATAGCGTGTCAGTCTTACCTGCGTACCTGGGTGACCTCGGCTGCCTCACTCCAAACCTAAGCTGTTTGCAGGACGGCATGCTGCCTCTCTGACCTCCTGGAGCCCCAGGGGTAGAGGCATGAGGGGGAGGGCTGGGTCTGTTGAGGGGAGTGGGGGAAACCTTGCACATGCTGGGACTCATTAGGGTCTCTCAAAATGTCTCCCTCTTTGCCCTCTTTCCTCCTACACGTTTTGGAATCTGTGAAGTGGATTCTGTTTAGTGACTCATGAGTGCCAGTGAAGTGCCATCCAGAGGCAGTTTAGGTGGCGCGGAAGTTCTGTTCATGAGAGTCCCGAGTTCTGGTTTAACGGTTCCTGTCATTCTCTCACCTTCCGGTCAGCTCAGGTGCCGAGAGCCTTTGGGGCTCCACGGTCAGTCCTGACAGAGCACAAGCCGTGGCCTCTGCTGACAGGAAGGCCTGGAGGCTAGAGCTGTGGGGCTCTGGCAGGTACGCCGTGCTCTCTTAGCGAATATAATTTTCACACAGCAGATGTTTTCTGCCGGTGGAAAACAAAATAATAACTGTGCTGGGACCCCCCACTTCCATAGCTGGAGGGCCGCCAACACTCAATCAACAGCTCACTTTTGAGTGTGTTCACACACGCATTCTTCCAGCCTGGTCAATGGCTGAGGGCTGGCCTAGGTCCATGCAGAAGTGTGTGTGTGTGTATGTGAGATGGGATGAAATGCCCAAACCCCAACTGGCCTCAGGCCCAAGTCAAAAAATACCTCCTCCTCCAGGAAGCCTTCCCAGAGCCCCTCAGCTGGAAATAATGACACTCTTTGGGTTCTTATGGCTTTCCACCCAGTACTCTAGGAGGCCTTACAAAGTGTGAAACAAGCACAGACTGGAGAAACAGAACTGAATTTGAGCCTCAGCATCCTTATGGAAGAGCTGATGATCTCAGGCAGCGTACTTGCCTGCTGAGCCCGGCTTCCTCACTTTAGGATAGGAACAGCAGTGTGCACCTGCTAGGCTATCCCCGGGGCGTCATGGAGTAACACGCGTGCCCTGCAGAGAGAAGGCCCTCAGTGGACGTTTCTCTCCCGCCTTGCTGTTGCCAGCTCCGTGAGGGTAGCGCCCAGGTCCTCTCCATCTCCTCTGGCTGCGTCGGCCTCAGCACCTCCTCAGGGAAGGGGACGTGAGCATAGAAACCCTGGGGAGATGGTGTACGCTGGACACAAAGTCGGGATCAAGAAAGATTCGGTGCCATGATGAAAAATCAGCAGATAGATTTGATAAACTTGCTTGTATTCATTCACTTTCATTATATAGTGAACGCGTTACTGGTTCCGGTGACTTGGCTGTGTTGTCAACACAAACATCACAGTGAGGGAACTAGTAAGATTCTCAGATCACCTTGTCGCTGTGCAGAGAAGGCTAGTGACTTGTTTAAGGACATCGCTGTGTGAAGATCTGGTTGGACTTCTTTCTTCTCATTTTATTTATTTATTTATATTATTTTTTTACTGCAGTAACATTGGATTATAATATTATATAACTTTCAGGTGTACCTCGTAATACATTTCAAATTCTGGGTAGATTACATCGTGTTCACCACCCAAAGAGTAATTACAACCCATCACCACACATTTGTGCCTAATCACCCCTTTCGCCCTCCCCGCTCCCCCCCATGATAACCACCAATCCGATCTCTGTCTCTATGTGTTTGTTTGTCATTGTTTTTATCCTCTACTTATCAATGAGATCATACGGTATTTGACTTTCTCCCTCTGACTTATTTCACTTAGCATAATCTCCTCAAGGTCCATCCATGTTGTCACAAGTGGCTGGATTTCATCATTTCTTATGGCTGAGTAGTATTCCATTGTGTGTATATACCACATCTTCTTCATCCATTCATCCCTGATGGGCACCTAGGTTGCTTCCAAGTCTTGGCTATTGTGAATAATGCTGCAATGAACATAGGGGTGCATGTATCGTTACGCATCTCTGTTTTCAAGTTCCTTGGATAAACACCCAGCTGTGGAATAGATGGATCATATGGCAGTTTCTGAGGATGCTCCATACTGCTTTCTATAGTGGCTGCACCAGTTTGCACTCCCACCAGCAGTGTACGAGGGTTCCCTTCTCTCCACATCCTCTCCAACACTTGTTTTCTGTCTTGTTAATTATAGCCATTCTGCCCTGAGTGAGGTGATATCTTATTGTAGTTTTTATTTGCACTTCCCTGATAGTTAATGATGTTGAAGATGTTTTCACGTGCCTGTTGGTCATCCGTATATCTTCTTTGGAGAAATGTCTGTTCAGATCTTTTGCCCATTTTTTAATTGGGTTGTTGTTTTTTTGTTGTTGTTGAGACATATGAGTTCCATGTATATTTTGGATATTAACCCCTTATCCGATATGTGGTTTGCAAATATCTTCTCCCAATTGTTAGGTTGTCTTTTCATTTTGTTGATGGTTTCCTTTGCTGTGCAGAAGCTTTTTAGTTTGATGTAGTCCCATTTGTTCATTTTTTCTTTTGTTTCCCTTGCCCGGTCAGACATGGTACTTGAAAATATGCTGCTAAGACCAATGTCAAAGAACGTACTGCCTATGTTTTCTTCTAGAAGTTTCTTGGTTTCAGGTCTTACATTCAAGTCTTTAATCCATTTTGAGTAAATTTTTGTGCATGGTGTACGATAATGGTCTACTTTCAATCTTTTGCATGTGGCTGTCCAGTTTTCCCAACAGCTTTATTGAAGAGACTCTCCTTTCTCTATTGTATGCTCTTGGCTCCCTTGTCAAAAATTAGCTGTCCATATATGTGTGGGTTTGTTTCTGGGCTCTTGATTCTGTTCCATCGATCTTTGCGTCTGTTTTTGTGCGAGTACCATGCTGTTTTGGTTACTATAGCTTTGTAGTATAGTTTGAAATCAGGGAGTGTGATACCTCCAGCTCTGTTCTTTTTCCTCAGCATCCTTTTGGCTATTTGGGGTCTTTTGTTGTGCCATATAAATTTTAGGATTCTTTGTTCTATTTCTGTGAGAAATGTTCTTGGCACTTTGATAGGGATTGCATTGAATCTGTGGATCACTTTAGGAAGTATGGACATTTTAACTATGTTAATTCTTCCAATCCAAGAGCATGGAATATCTTTTCATTTCCTTGTGTCTTCTTCAATTTCTTTCAACAATGTCTTATAGTCTTCAGTGTACAGATCTTTCACCTCTTTGGTTAAGTTTATTCCTAGGTATTTTATTCTTTTTGTTGCAATTGTAAATGGGATTGTATTCTTAATTTCTCTTTCTGCTACTTCATTGTTAGTGTATGGGAATGCAGCTGATTTTTGTATATTGATTTGGTATCCTGCAACTCGACTGTATTCACTTATTATTTCTAAAAGTTTTTTAGTGGAGTCTTTAGGGTTTTCTATATATAAAGTCATGTTGTCTGCAAATAGTGACAGTTTCACTTCTTCCCTTCCAATTTGGATCCCTTTTATTTCTTTTTCTTGCCTGATTGCTCTGGCTAGGACTCCCAATACTATGGTAAGAGAGGTGAGAGTGAGCATCCTTGTCTGGTTCCTGTTCTTAGAGGGATAGCTTTCAGTTTTTCTCCATTGAGAATATTAGCTGTGGGTTTGTCATATGTGGCCTTTATTATGTTGAGGTATTTTTCTTCTACACCCATCTCATTTAGAGGTTTTATCATAAATGGATGCCGTATCTTGTCAAATGCTGTCTCTGCATCTATTGAGATGATCGTGTGATTTTTATTCTTCATTTTGTTAACGTGGTGTATCATGTTGATAGATTTGCGGATGTTGAGCCATTCCTGCATCCCAGGAATGAAACCCACTTGATCTTGATGTATGATCTTTTTAATGTATTGTCGTATTTGATTTGCCAGGTTGGATTTTGAACGAGGCCTCCCAACGCTCAGATCACTGCAGGGCACCACTTATCTCTCACGTGGGTATTTCTGACCAGGCTCGGGGTGCGAGTCCCAGCCCTTTGGGTGGCTTTCTGCCTGCAGCGTGCCCCTTTTGGGCTCTGTCCCTCAGAGCCTGTGACTGATGTGTGGGTGGGAGGCGCCATGCTCACTTCTCTCCTCAGTATCCCTGTGGCGGAAGAGTCAAGAATTCTTTGGTGCCTGGCAGCCCACAGCACCCGACTCCCTGGGAACATGAAAGAGTGCGGGCTGCGCTTTCACTTCTAATTTGTCTCCAGTGGAATAATCCAGAAGGTGAATTTCAGGGGTTTCCTGGAGACAGAAACGTTACCTGCCCTGTGGCCTGGGCCCAAATGGGGAACTTTCATGAAATACGGCCCAGATATTTGATGTCGCCTGGATAGAATAATGAAACACTTCTTACAAGCAATTTATGAGTCTGAACACCAGGCAGCCGACTTTCAAAGGCAGACGCCGAAGTGTCAGCAGGTTTCTCTGAAGGTCAGGGCAGAGATGAAAACTCGCCCGGGGCTAAATGAGGCAAGGTTTGAATTTGGGCCTGTGTGTGTGATGGATTTCATTCCAAGCTGTTGGCCCCTTTTGCCACCCCTCTCCTTCGTTGTTAGGTAAAGTCCACTGGACTTGAAATCACTGGTCTAGGTATGGATCCTGATTCAACCACTTACCAGCTGTGTGACCTTGGGAAGTCACTTGACCTCTCTGAGCATTGACATTCTCAGGAGTACAATTAAAGTAACACCCTCACCTCTAGTAACATATGCAGATCAAATGTGAAAGTGCCAGGCACATAATAGTAAGTCAAAGCTTTTTTAAAATTAAAAAATTTCTCTAACAATATACTACCAGTCTGGGGACCTGAGGCCTAGCACTGATGCCATCAAAAACTTCCTGTGTCTCTTGATAAGTCATTTTTTCTTTCTAGGCTTTATTTCTCACATCTTGTAATAAAAATGACCATTTACAGAAGGCGTACTATGTGCCAGGAACTGTGAAAAACGCTTTCTGTCTCCCTCCCTACCTCCATTTCTCCCTCCAATTCTCCCTTCCTTCCAACAAATATTTACCAGGCACCCACCACGTGCTAGGCACTGTTCCAGGCACAGGTGTGGCAGGGAACAGAATGGACAAAGTCCGATGCCCCTGAACTCACATTCTAGCAGCGGAGCCAGGAAATAAACAAAGTAAATAAGTAATTTGCAGAGTACGTTAGAAGATGTTAAGTTCCATGGATAAAAACAAAGGGTGGAAGTGGATAGGGCCTGCGTGTGCGATTTTCCACAGGGGGTCTGGTCAGGCCCCAGGAGAGGGGGACACTGGGCACAGGTGTGAAGGGGCAGGGACCAAGTGACTTGTGTGGGGAGCAGCGTGGCAGGTGGGAGAAGAGTGAGTGCAAAGGCCCGACGTGGGAACAAGCCTGAGGGCGGCAAGGCCCAACTGGAGTCCGCACGCGTGTGAGCGTGTGTGTGCGTGCATATGTGTGTGTGTGCGTGTGTGTGCGTGCGTGTGTGCGTGCGTGTGTGCGTGCGTGTGTGCGCGTGTGTGTGCGTGCGTGCGTGTGTGTGTGCGTGCGTGCGTGTGCGTGTGCGTGTGTGTGCGTGTGTGTGTGCGTGTGTGTGTGTGCGTGTGTACATGCGTGTGTGTGCGTGTGTGTGCGTGTGTGCGCGCGCGTGTGTGTGTGTGTGCGTGTGTGCGCGTGTGTGTGTGTGCGCATGTGCGGCAGGTGAGCAGAGGGGAGGAGGGCCGGACGGAATTGGAGCGCAGGCTCGCATCTTGGGCGCCTGGTTGGCCAATTCAAGAATGTGGGCTTTTTCTGTGAGATGGGAATATGCTGGTGAAGTGGATTTTTTGTTTTGTTCATTTTATGCATTAATGAGATTATTATTTCACAAAAATTTTATCTTTCCCTTGCTCCAGAAGCATTCCTGTTCCCTCCTAGGCACTGACTGAAACCTTGCCCTTGACTCCACCCCTCGCCCCAACACTCTCTCCTCCTCCCTTGGTCTCCCTGTTCAGCTTTCCATTCTTACGTTTTAAAAGAATCACTCTATTATGTCATTCAACCTTCCCAACCACTCTATGAAGTGGGGGGTTATAATCCCTGATTAAGTGATTTTTTTCTTTCTATAAAAGAAAAGGATAAAAAAGGTAAAAATAGAGCTGGCAGTTTTTCCCAGGCCAGGAGGCCCAGTATGTGCCGTGCTGCTCGTTCATGGAATAGCTCTGTCCTTTGGGCCACACAAGACATCGGTCATTACTGTCCGTGACAGCTCTTCAGAGACACGCCAGTGCGCCCCCAGATTTCCCCGCTGTGCCCTTCCTTTAAGCTCCAGTGTAAAAGTTCCGTCGTGTGAGAAGCCTTTCCTGACCCCTCTGGTAGCCTGAACTCTAGCGTTGTTTCATCTGAATATCCATTATGCAGTTTGCTAGTAGTAAAGGGAAAGTGCTGTGAATAAGTGGAAAGTGTCCTGGACTCGGAAATAAGAGAACTAGGCTTTTTAAATTTCTATCATCATCATCATCAATATTATTATGATGCTTTTAAAAATCATTAAACCCAGATATAACTGGGCTCCAACATCCTAAGATAGATCAAACCATTATTTCATGGCCTGTGGACATCTAATATCCTCCTTAAGGTTCTGTAACGTTCAAGGGGCCTGAGGCTGTCATGAGCATCTCCGCTTTAGGTTTCTATGTTAGCACTGCTCTCTCTAGTCTGCAAAGTCTGGACCTGGGCAGGAAACTCAAGCTGTTTTTTTTTTTTTTTTTTTAAGATAGGCACCTGAGCTAACAACTGTTGCCAATCTTCTTCGTTTTTTTTTCTCCTTTTTTCTCCCCAAATCCCCCCCAGCACAGAGTTGTGTATTTTCAGTTGTGGGTCCTTCTAGTTGTGGCATGTGGGATGCTGCCTCAGCGTGGCCTGATGAGCGGTGCCATGTCCGCGCCCAGGATCTGAACCAGTGAAACCCTGGGCCGCCGAAGCACAGTGTGTGAACGTAACCACTCGGCCACGGGATCGGCCCCTCAAGCTCTTGCTTGATGTCCATAAAAGAAACCCACTTGCACAAACCTTTCATGAATATAGATTTCGCTAAAGACTTGGTTATCACTCAGTAGGATCGCACAGCTTAAAGAGCAAACAACTTTATATTAATATAACCACGCCACCTTTCTTATGGTTATTCTTTGCATAGTGTATTAGCCTGCTTGGGCTGCTGTAACAAGACACCACAGACTGAGCGTCTGGGACAACATAATGTATTATCTCCCTGTCTGGAGGCTGGAAGTGTAAGATCAAGGTGCCATCAAGGTTGGTTGCTGATGGGGCCTGTCTTCGTGGCTTGTAGACAGCTGTCTTCTTGCTGTGTCCTCACAGGGCCTCTTCTCTGTGCACACGTGGGGAGAGAGAGAGAGACTTCTGGTGTCCCTCCCTCTTCTTATAAGGACACTAGTCCTGTTGGATTAGGGCCCCACCCTTATGACCTCATTTAACCTTAATTACCTCTCTAAAGGCCCTGTCTCCAAGTAGAGTCACACTGGGCATCAGGGCTTCAACACATGTGTAGGGGAGAGGGGCACAATTCAGTCCATAACACATAATATGTCTTTTTCCGTCCTTATCCTTTGAACATATGTGTGTTTTGAAATTTAAAGTGCATCTCTTGTAGAGAGAATATTCTTGAATCCTGCTTTTCTATCCAGTCTGTCTGTCTCTGTTTTTTTAGTGGGGGAGTTTTAACCCCTCTACGTTTAATAAGATTACCAATGCATTTGGGTTTAAGTCCACTTTCTTGCTCTTTTTTGTTGTTCCTTTAATGATTCTTTCCTTTCCTAATTATATATGTTTTTGGAGTTCCGTTTTGTTCCCTCTATTTTGGTTTCTCATTAATTACTTTTTATTGGTTACTCTAGAGCAAAGAATATGTATCCTTAACATATCAAAAGAAGTCTATCTAGACTCAATATTATACTACTTCTCACTGCACGCCTGACTCTTCACACTCCTCCTTTGCATTTCTCACTTCACACCTGCCACTTATTTCCCGCTTCGCAGACGGAATAGCAGTTTACCCACGTCTTGTGCTTTGTGCTTTGTTGTCATATCTTTTATTTCTAAATAAGTTACAAACTCTGCCTTATACAATGTTACTATTTTTGCTTTAACTGGTCAGTTGTCTTTTAAGGAAATTATAAGAAAAAAATAATCTTTTATATTTAACATTTTTAAAAACTTTTTTTGGGTGCTGTTTTTTCCTGTTTGTAGATCTGAGTTTCTACCTGCTATGAAGGCCTTTCAGCCTAAAGAACATCCTTCAGTGTTTTTGTAGTACAGGTCTGCTGAAATCAGATGCACTCAGCTTGCACTTATCAAAACTGTCTTTATTTTATCCTCATTTTTGAAGAATATTGTTGATGAATATAGAACTATGAGTTGATAAGTTTTTTCTTTCAATACTTTTAGATGTTATTCCATTGTCTTCTCACCTCCGCTGTTTCTGATAAGAAGTCAGCAATAACGGTTACCGTCCTTTTCCTACACAGGCGCACCTCAGGGATATTGCAGGTTCAGTTCCAGACCACTGCAGTAAAGTGAATATCACAATAAGATGAGTCACGCAAATTTTTTGGTTTCCCAGTGCATATAAAAGTTATGTTTACACTATCCTGTAGTCTATTAAGTGTGTGATAGCATTAGGTCTAAAAAAACAATGTACATACCTTAATTAAAAAATACTTTATTGCTAAAAAATGCTAACCATCATCTGAGCCTTCAGCAAGTTGTAATCTTTTTGCTGGTGGAAAGTCTTGTAAAAGAAGCAGTATCTGCAAAGTGCAATAAAGCAAAGTGCAATAACATGAGGTACGCCTGTCTACAAGGTGTCTTCGTTTTCTGATTGCTTTTGAGATTTTTCCCCTTTTCTGTTTTTTTTGTAGTTTCATACTAGCATTTCCAGGTGTGGCTTTCTTTGTGTTCATCCTACTTGGTGTTCACTAAGTTTTTGAATCTATAAATTTATGCCTTTAGTGAATATGGAAAAGTTTCAGCCATTATTCAAATATTTTTCTTCCTCCTTTTCACTGTCTTCTCCTTCTGGGACTCCTACTACATGTATTTGACCATTTGATATTGTTCTGAAGATGCCTGAGATTTTGTTTGTTTTTCTTCAATCTTTTTCTTTCCTTCAGATTGGATAATTTCTATTGATTTCTGTTCAAATTAACTACACTTCTGCTTCCACAATCTGTTAACTCTATGGATCCAGTCAACTTTTTTATTTTAGCTATTGTACATTTCAGTTCTAGCTTTTTAAAATATTTTCAGTATCTCTGCTGAGACTTCCTATTTGTTCACTCATTGAGAACATCTTCCTTTACTTCTTTGAAAATATTTAAAATTGTTACTTTAAAGCAATTGCTAAATCCAACATCTGAGTTATCTTGGGGTTGGTTTCTTGACTAGGGGTCACATTTTTCTGTTCTTTGCATACCCGGCAGTTTTTGATTGTGTACTGGACGTTGTTGATGAGAACTTGGATTCTATTATCTGCCTCTGAAAAAGTGTGATTTTTGTTTTAGCACACGGTAATGAGTCCAATTACTGGCTTATCAGCTTGAATTTTTGTAGGCTTATTTTTCTGCTTTGATATGGAGGAGCTGTGGAAAGGTCGGTGTCTTTCTCAAGCAACTGTAACTTGATGGTCCCAGCCTCCAGATCTGTGTCCCTTGTGGCTCTTGTGAGGGCTCGGCTCTGGGCTTTCTTACAGTGGAACTAAAGCTGTGCTGTACAATATGGTAGCCACGTGTAGCTATTCAAATTTAACTTTATATTAAATAAAATGAAATACACTAAAAAATAATTTCCTTGCATGTACAAGTCATATTTTGAGTGCTTGATACCTGTATGTAGCTAGTGGTTATCATTTTGGGCAGCTCATTAACATTACATTTGGGCAGTAACATTAGCATTATTTCAGAAAGTCCTAGTGGTCAGTGGTTATTAAGAGCATGCCTTACTCTAGGGCATGGTCCCTACTGTTATGTTGACATTATTTTGGTGTCTCAGCTGGAGGCCTGGGATTTGAACAAGATTTCTCCTCTGTGGCTGAGCTGTATCTCTTCTGTACTCTAGCACTGCTTAACTTCTAGTATTTCTGTTCTTTTCTCTACCCCGTTGTAGCTGCTCTCTGGCAAGCCTGTGTGTTCTCTCCCTGAGCATGCATAGACTAGCTTGCAGCCAAGGACTCTATAGGGCACCCCTACACAAGCTGCTGGGGACCCCTGTCTGTGCAGTTCACCCCTCTCTGGTGCTCTGCTTCACAATTCCAGCCATTTCAGCTGCTCTGAACTCTGACTTCTACCTCCTGAGCTCATCAGAACTGCCATGCTCTGCACAGACCCTAGCTCTCTGCTCTGCAGTGGTGGCAATTATTCCCAGACAGAGCTGGGGCAATTTTTGGGCTCACCTTGTGAACTCACCTTCTCAGGGATCCACACTTTGTGCTTCCTGTTGTCCAATGCCAGAAAACTGTTACCTTCTGTATTTTGTCCAGTTTTATATTTGTTGGGTTTTGGTTTTTTTTGCTGGGAAAGATTTGCCCTGAGCCAACATCTGTTGCCAATCTTCCTCTCCTCTTTTTCCTCCCCAAAGCCCCAGCCCTGGTACATAGTTGTATATTTTAGTTTTAAGTCCTTCTAGTTCTTCTGTGTGAGCTGCCACCACAGCATGGCTACTGACAGACAAGTGGTGTGGTTCCACACCCAGCAATTGAACCCAGGCTGCCCAAGCAAAGCCTGCGGAACTTTAACCACTAGGCCATCAGGGCTGGCTCTATGTTTGCTGTGTTTTAATTGGGGGAGAACTAGTTCATACCAGTGATTCCATCATAGTCTGAAGTGGAACCCTCATTAATTAGCAAACAACTTAAATCCTAAATTACATACTTCTGTTTTTTAGGAGCTCCTTTGCTGCTGGGTTTCTCTCGTTGGAAATTCATTTTGCTCAGTAGCTAGCATCACACTGTCTTGCTGGTCCCTCTTTCCTTTGCTCTTTTTTTTTTTCAGTGATATTCTCTGGGAACCTCCAATTCTTTCCTTCTACGTGTAGAGAATGAGTACTCCATACTTCCTATCCTCAAAACTATATAGCCAAAGTCATAGAAATTCTTAGCAAAAAAAAGGCCCCTCTTCCATTTAACAGGATCTGCCCTCTTTAGAAGATGGTCATAGTTGTAGAAAGCAAAACGAATTTTTTCTGTTTAATGTTTATTGTTGTCACTGTATTATTAGCTAATTCATCTCTGGACCGCTCGCCCTGACCTCCCTTGAGTCTATACTCTGCTCATGTGTCCGAGGGTCTTTCTAAAACACCCATCTGACCATATCACTCTTCTTTAATGGCTTTCCCTAGCATGTAAGGTATGATCCCATATCCTCAACTGACATAGGAGCCTTCCACGAACTGTTCCTTTCTGTCTCCAGCTTCATCTCTTGTTCTTCTGCGCCCACCCCAACACACACAAATGTGTAGCTCCTGCGAGACTGGAATCTTTGTGGGTCTCAAAACACCCCAAGATGTTTCTTTCTTCCATCCCTTTTCTCATGCTGTTTCCTCTATCTGGAATACCCTCCCCTCATCCCCAACTTTCCCATTTTTATCTGGCTGTTCGAACTCATTCTTTAAGATTGGGTTTAGAAATATTTTCCTTCTGAAAGGGTTCCCTGGCCTGACCTTCCCTAGCTGAATCAGCGGCCTCCTCAGGGCTCCTCCTGGGCTCCCTTCTGTTGACCTCCTCACAGACTAGGAGAGTAGGACTCTGTCCATTTGGTCTCGCCAATGCTCAGCGTAGCACCTGGCACAGAGTGTGTGCTAGTCTGTGCATTCATTTATCTACCCAGTAAATGTTTATTTAGTACACAGTATATGTAGGGCACTGTTCCAAAATCTCTGCCCTTTGGGAGCTTGTATTCTGGTGGGAAAGGCTGAAAACAAACAGATAGATAGTAGAATTTAGGAAGTGATAAGTCTGTGGGGAAAAATAAAGCAAAGTAAGGGCGAAGCAAGCAATGGGAACACTATTTTGGATAGAGTGTCTCTCTGAGGAGGTGATGTGTGAGCAGAGACCTGAGTGAAGCGAGAGAAGGGGCTAGGCAGACATCCAGGGAACACCCCCTGGGAGAGCGAACAAGGAGTCTGAAGTGGGGCTTTCTAGGTGTGCTGAAGGAAGAGCGAGCTGACCGGTGCGGCTGGAGCAGTGAGCGTGGAGGGGTGTGGACAGATGAGTCCCAGATCATAGGACCTTCTGGGCCATGGAGGAACTTGAGATTGTTCCCGCTACGTGTAGGGAAGCTGTTGGGAGGTTTCGAACAGGAGGGTGACATGATCAGGCTGGTGTTTTGTGAGGCTCATACTGGCTACTCTGTTGAGAACAGACTATAGAGACGCCAGGGAGGGAAGCAGGAGACCCATCAGGGGGTAGCTGCAGTCATCAGGCACGAGGACGCGTGGCTTGGACCTGGGAGTTAACATTGGAATTGGGGTAACATTGGCTCAGTGTGTCTGTGGAATGATGACTGGATTACATTGCTTTATATCTAGCATATATCTTAGAAGGTAAGATTTATCTTTATATTCTGAATGCTTAGAACAGGGCCTGCTAAATAACAGAAGTGCAATATTATTTTTTAATCTTTTTCTTTCTTTTTGTTAAATAGATGAGTTTTGAGAATGACATATGTGGAGGGAAGGATGATAGATGGTATCTCATTGTTACCCCATTTTCCAGATGACGAAACTGAGGTTCCAAGAGATTAAATCTCTTGATCAATTCTCACCAGCCGCAGAGTGATGAAGCCAGTCTCTAATCTCAAGTCTGTTCGACCCCATAGCCCTTAGCTTTTCCGCTCCAAAAGCTGGGCGGGTGTAGAGGGGGTTCAGGGAGCCATGGAAGGAAAGGCTGGGCGTGCCCTGGTCGTGAGCGGTAAGCCTCACCCGAGATGACAGGCAGTCGGGAGGTCCGTCCTGGGTGGGAACAACGTGCTTCTTGCGGAGACCCCTTTTCAGGCAGAGTCAGCATGCACCTGTGTGGCTGCTCTTTCTGATTCACACATAGGGGTTGCATTTTATTTTTCTATTTTTTGAAAATAAAAAGAAAATGTAAAGAAAAAAAGGCAAAGTCCCAGTTGCCAAGTCTGTTAACGACACACATAATGGTGTGTTAACACGGGCGATTATCGAGCTGGACAGCACCCAGCTTTCTGCCAAAACAAACCTTTCTGCTCCGTCGACCTGGGAAGGCTTCAGCCAGCATGGGACCGAGTGAGGAGGGGCGACTGCAGCATTTCAGGGTCTGGAAACAATTAAATGCCACGGCTGGTGGCATTGCTGACTTCTCCGAGGGCCAGGGTGGGAAGAGCTGGCCCCCAGCTCTCTTGGGAACCCTCCATGGGACCCCAGGCGAGTCTGCACCTGTTTCTGGATCTCAGTTTCTCCTCGTGTGGGTTGGATTAACGATCTCTAAGGTGCATGGGTTTTAACCTGCTGTGGTTCTGGGAGGCCTTCAAGGAGACCGAGGATAACTGGGCTCTGGGCCCCTCCTGGGGATGAGAAGGAGGGTCCTGTCTGAACAGCAGTGCCAAGCTGGCACCACCAGCTCGGGGGCCTGTGCAAAACCTCCAGATTGCTCTACCAGCTGTGAGACCTGAGGTGTCACCTGAGGCCCTGTCGTCTCACCTGTGGAATGGCAAGTGGGCTTTCCTTAAAGGGCTGTCATGAGGCTTAAATAAAACACAAGGGGTTAGGGACTCGGCACGGGGCCTGGCGCACAGGAGGTCCCAGGAGTGTTAGCTTCCTTCCCTTGTTCCTACCATGGCTTCCTTCTTCCTTCCCTTCCTTCTTTCTTTAGCCTTTTCTTTCTTCTTTCCCTTCCCTTTAGTCCCTTCCTGCTTCCTCCTCTTCCCTTCCAGAAGGAAAATCTGTCTTGTGTTATAATGCTGTGAGCCAGTGTATCTGCTTCGTTCAGTTGCAGATTACTCCACTGCGGGGACCACGTGCGGGCCGTCTTTTCACCCTGTCCGTCTGCAGGCGCAGAGGAGGCGCTCACGGGAACCGGTGATGGGCCTGAAGCAGTCCGAGGCAAGCCTGCTGTCGCTGGTGGCTTGGCTTTTTCATTCCTCTTTCTTCTGATAGGAACATAAAAAGCACACCAGCTCGCACTCTCACTGGTTTGCCTGCATCCCCTCCCTTCCCCAGGCTATAAAAAACATTATATTCTAAAATGAAACAAAGGTAATGGGAACCAGAAAGCCATGTTTTGTGTGAGATCGAAAACATATGTCAAGAATGAGGATTCGAAATGATGAGTCTGCACCAGGCCGTTGGCCGCGACCCCTGCTCTGCTTTCTGCTCTGGTCAGGGCAGGGGTGTGCGGGTCTGCAGCAGCCCTGCCTGAACCAGGCGGCCTCCGTGTCACGGCATCAGGCCTAGCACAGCTGTGCAGTACTGCTCCCTTCAAGCACCTCCTGGGGACATGAGGTGGTGTCGGGGAGAGGATCACACAGGACTTTTCTGACCTTTGGAAATGTGGAGAAAGGGTCTCTTTGGGTTCAGAAAAAGAGGCCCTTGGTCTGCTTTGCCTTCAGGGTGACAAGAGTCACTGTCACTGCTGATTCTCTCCTATTAAAGGGTAAACTGAGGCATAAGGCATATTTAACTTTTTAAGTTGATTTAAGCAAAAATTGATTCAAATTGGGTAGCACTCAATTTACTTATTTACTTACTATAGACTTTGTTCGAGCAGTTTTAGGTTTGCAGAACACTCGAGCAAGGGGTACAGAGAGTTTCCATATACGCCCCTCACCACACATACACTTTCCCCCATTGTTCACATCTTGCATTGGTGAGTACGTTTGTTACCACTGAGACACCAACAGTGATACGTCAGACTTAACTGATACCCTAGCTTACACTAGGGTTCACACTTCATGCTGTACAGCTCCGTGACTTTCATAACTTTGGACAAGTGTCATGTATTCAGCATTACGATATCATACAGAATAGTTTCACTGACTTAAAAATCTCCCGTGCTCCTCCAGCTCACCCCTCCCGCCCTCCCCCTGAACCTTTGGCAACCACTGATCTTTTTGTTGCCTTTTCTAGAGTGTCTTACAGTTGGGATCAGACAGTATGTATCCTTTTCAGACTGGCCTCTTTCATTTAGCAGTATGCAGTTAGGATTCCCCCGTGTCTTTTCGCGGCTTAATAGCTTATTTCTTTTCATTGCTGAATAATATTCCATTATATGGATGTACCACAGTTTGCTTACCCGTTCACCTATTGAAGGATATCTTGATTGCTTCCATGTTTTAGCAATTATGAATAGAACTGCTACAAACGTTCTTGTGCAGGTTTTTGGGTGTTCATCAGTTTTTAACTCATTTGGGTAAATACCTAGGAGCACGATGGCTAGATCGTATGGTAAGACTGTGTTTAACTTTCTAAGAAACAGCCAAACCGTCTTCCAAACTTGCTGTTCCAGTCTGCATTCTCCCAGCAATGGCAGAGGGTGCCTGTTGCTCCACGTCCTCGGCGGCATTTGGCATTGTCAGTGTTTGAATATCAGCCATTCTAATAGGTGCGTGGTGGTGTTCCTCTTCTTTTCACTCTGGCCTCCAGTGCTCTAGGTGGGGTATCTGCTGTCTGCTCAGCACCCCTCACCAGGTATTTGTGTCTTCATTTCCTATGTGAGAAGATTAAAAACCACTGAGGAGAAATGACTTGCCTAAAGTCTCACAGCTGAGTGACTGCACCTTCATTTGCACCCAAATGGGCCTGATTCCAAATTCACCGCTCTGGTTTTTACCACTTCAGGCTCCACTGAGCATTAAACACACAAGCAAGACAGCATGCGATAATGCCGCCCCATCCCTGCCCCGTGTAACTCAGACACAAGGAAAATCTTTTAGTTCAAAGACATCTATGAAATTCATCCAACTGACTGGAGAAGGGGTCCCCTTTGATTGGCATGGATAAACCACAGCTTTGAATAGAATTTAAACTGTAAGTCCACCTGATTCAACACTCTCTTTTCCCAGGTGAAGAATCCGAGGCTGCATTTTGGAATGAGGCACTGTTCTTGGGTCTGTAGAAGAAAGGGCCTGAGAAGTAGGGTCTGGAATTGGAGACAGAACAAACGTGGGAGTCGCAAGCTTTCAGAAGTGGGTTCAAATGCAGGGATGCATGCAGTCGTCGCCCGCAGGAGGAGTGGTCTCTGGAGAGCATGGTGACGGGCGATTAGTGATTAGTGATGTAGAACGATTGACCCTAGGGCAGGGAGGTCTGGCCATGTTTTACGGGCTGCGCGCCAGGGCCTGTGCTGAGAGAGTGCTGGGGGAAGAGATGAATTAGACAAGTGCATTAGGCGACGTTGTTTAGTAAACAAGAGCGTACATTAGGGGGTCGGATCTCATGAGCTTGAATTTCAGTTCCGTCACTTCATAGCCCATTGACCATGGGCAAGTGGCAGATTCTCCAAGCCTCACATTCTCCATCTGTGGACTGGGGATAGTAACAGTCCTTTCCTCCTAATGTCGTTGTGAGTGTTAAATAAGACAGTGCCTGTGGAGCACTGAGCATAGCCCTGGTGCATAGAACGTCTCATTATGTTTAGTTCCGTCGTTGTGAGGAGGAGGCGCACCACGCAGGGCACGTGCTGGGGAGATTAGGAGGCAGGCCGATTTCACGTGCAGTGTCCTGGGTAAGGTCCTCTGGGAGGGACAAGACAGGTTCTAGTTTGGGATGCAGCTGAATCTTCAAAGGTGAGTCATGTGGCTCCAGCAGCGTGTGACAGGATGGGGAGCAGGCAGAGTGTGTCAGTCAGAGAGGAGAAGTGGCTTTCCCCAAGTCTCATTTGCCACATTTTAAGCCAAGAACTCTCTCCTCCAAGGCTTTGTCCTTGCAGCTCCTTCTTGAAGTGAGTAACTCCCTGGTGCTTTGTCCTCTGCCTGGCAAACAACTACCTGCCATTTAAGACTCAGCCCATGGGAGCGACACGCCGGCTAAGAACAGGGCGCCTGTCTGACCAGGGTCCAAACCATACTTTTCACCTTACTGGCTGTGTGACCTCTGGTAAGCTGTTTACCTTTTTAAGTCTCTGTTTTCTCATTTGTAAAATAGGGCTGATGATAGTACCTGCCTTATAAGGTTGTTGTGAGAATTAAATCATATAATGTATGTCAGGGGCTGAAATATGGCATACTGTGTTAATTGTGTCCTCCAAGAAGATACGTTCAAGTCCTAACCTCCCTGTACTGTAAATGTAAACGTATTTGGAAATAGGACCTTGAAGTGAAATCATACTGGATGTGGGCTGTGTCCAATGACTGGTATCCTTATAGGAAGAAGAGACGTACAGAGGCAGAGAAAGTGCTCCTGTGATGAAGGAGACAGAGACTGGAGGGTCGCAGCTACAAGTCCAGGAATGCCAAAGGTGCTGGGAGCCACAGAAGCTGGGAGAGAGGCATGGAACAGATTCTCCGTGAGAAGGAACCAGGCCTTCAGGTGGAACCAAGCTGCTGACGCCTTGATTTCTGACATCCCGGACTGTGAGAGAACACATTTCTGTTGTTTTAAGCCAGTTTGTGTCAATTTGTTAAGACAGCCCTAGGAAACTAATATACGTGGCGAGTACTCAATAAATGGCCAGCATTAGCATTGTCATCATCTCTGGAGCCCTTCCTTCCACTCCGGGCACAACCGCCCCTCCTCCTGGGTGTCCCACTGCTCGCTATGCATCCCTGACACTCGCTGGGGGATGATTTGCTTGTCCATTCATCTCTGATATTGCACTTTGAACCCTGCGAGGCCAGGGAGCCTGTGTGGCCCATCTTGTGTGCAGTCCCTAGACAGGGCCTGGCACAGAGAGGGCAGGCGCTTAGTGAAGACTGGACAAGAATCCAATCCAGGTTTTCTGGCTCCCTGCTGGCACCCAGGTCCCTGTCAGCCTCCAGCCTTGATGGAATACCCCCTGATCAAATGCACAGCATCTGGTCCCCCTCCCCCACCCTTTCCCCACATCTGGCAGAATTAGGTGTGAATGAATGAAAAACATGCGGATCCCATTTGCTTCCCCTCTGCTTCTCTTTAAGCCATGTGCATTTAGAATTAATCAGCGAAGCATGACAGAGTTTTGACAAACACAAAATATCGGGGAAAGAGTTCAAGATGTTTCCATGATCCTCAGCACAAAGGTGATTAAGTTGCTGGCCCGACCATTTGTTCTCTCTGAGGCCAGTGAAGTGTGGGAAGTGGCAGCCTGCATCGGTCTTCCAGGTGAAGATGGGAGATGCAGACGGGGACTCTGATGGCCGGTCTCTCCCGGGGATACTTGCCCCAGGACTCACACTGCTCGGGCAGCAGCCAGTCCCAGATCTTCCAGAAAGAGCACTGAGAGTCTGCCTAGTGTCAGAGCTGCCGCCCTTGGCTCAGGACTGGGGTCCTAAGTGCTGCAGTGCTGGGCCAGTCTGACATCACTCATCGCTCCTAGGGCTTCCCATTTCAGTTCTGGAAGTCCATGACGACAGGTGTGTGCAGAGACCGCTGTGCAGCTAGACCCTCCTGGAGGTGAGAGTCAGAGGTCAAAAGGCTCAAAACTGGATGCACAGCCTTCTCTCTCTTTAAGAACACAAAGGAGTCAATTTTTTTTCTTATTACAAAAACAGTAACACTTTAATAGATGTCCTTCTAGATGTTTTCCCTATGTATGTGTACGTACATATTGCATATAAACAATCACATGGTACCCTGGTCAGTTTCCAGAATAAGTGATGTGCCCCGAACTGTGTAGAGGGATATTCCAATTATACATATAAACATCTAATTTTTAAAGTAAAATTGGAAGTATAATGTCATGCTCTTTGTACCCTGATTCTTCAGCTGTTTATCCTTCAGATTTTATCTTAAGTGTTATTTCCTTGGAAGCTTTCTTGACTGGACCAGGGCAGATTCCCCTGCTACATGCCCTCACAGAAGCCTGGATTTGTACCATGATATATCGTAATGCAATTAGACGTTAAACATTTCCTCATATAATTTTTGTCTCTCCTGGTGGACTGTAACTTGGGTAAAGATGGAAGAGTAACTGACCTGAGCCACAACGCTACCCATCACTTCCCTCCAATCCTGCGCCTGACTCAGCCCACAGTCTGTGAGCCCCTGGGGTGCAGGGGAGGCCTGGAGCCCTTGGCAATGGACCTTGCTCCATATGCACCTCAGTATCCCTGTCAATATCTTCTCAGTCTTCCCCAAAGGAACCTGCTGCCACTTAAACCCAGTGATTGTACCCCAAGGAAAGAGGAGTGGCTAACATTTTGGAATTCTGTTTGATACTGGCTCCAAACTGAAGCCCTGTGGTTCACCACTTACAGTGGGCGGTGGGGGAGGACTTTCATAGGCCAGGAGATCAATGGAGATCTCACTTAGTCCTCTTCATAGAAGGACAACACGGTACTAAATCTCCTTGTCATTGCTACCCCAGTCTGGATGTGTGGCTGGAATGGATATCTTCAGCAACTGAGTTCCCACACAGCTTCCTGATCCTTGGTAAGGCCTTCTATGGAGAAAGGATCACATGGAAGCCATCAACATTCACCAGTTACACAAAAAGAAAAAAATCAAAAACAGTATTACATTTCTGTGCAGAGCTGAAGACACTATCACAATTATCAAAGATGTGGCCAATAAAGTCAGGGCTACCTAGCTGAGGGTCACGTGATTTTCTCATTTGCCAGGTTACAAGGATCCTTGAGATGATAATGGCTTATTGTAGATGTAATTAGATGGAGACTGCAATTGCAGCTGCTATTTCAGATGTGTTCTCCTTCTGGAACAACCACTACAGCCCCTGACACTGGATCTGCAGCATTGAGCAGGCACATGCATCTTCTCCATTCTGCATCCCAGGGAACGTCGGAGGCAATCGGCTCTCATCTGGTAGGGACAGCAGTAATGGACTGCTCCCCTTGGCCTGCAGGCCTCAGTGTGCAGACCTCTGATCTGGAGCATGTCAGAAATCTTCTCCAAGGACAAAATGGTCTCTCCTCTTCTCCGTCCACTATGAAGGAGGTGTGATGCTAAGTGGGTCTCTTAGAAATTTGAAGTCAGTTGATGTGGTGTTTGGGTGCACCGCTCTCACCCATTTGCCAGGTGACCTGAAAAACTGGCAGCTTTAAGAGAGGCCTGGATTAAAAGAAGCCTCTCTAGCTCTTCCGGAATGCAGTCTGGGGGCCTCTTCACTCGCCTCTTGACCTCCAGACACAACAGGGCTTGATGTGTCCGCAGTAAACTAAGATGCTTATGGTCTCACACGAGAACAGTGTCTGAATAGTCTCTCCTTCCTGAGACTTCTGACCCTTTCCTCCGGACTCCGCCTCGGTGGTTTTGGTGCCTCTTTCTCATTTACTATAGGCCAAATTTGTGTCCAAGCTTCAAAGGGCCATTCTGACTGCCATGGAGGCCTCTCGACTTTCACAGCAAATCTTGAGTAGATTGTTGGCTAACTGAGCTGTCATTTTCTTTCTGTCATGGCTCCTAAAACTGTTAACCACAGCTAGCCAAGCCTATAATCCTTGTAATTACCATCACCCTCATATTGTTCAATGTCCCCATGCTTCACCTGCTTCCAATCCACCTCAGTCTTAGTACTTGGTACTTCTAGGGGTTGGCACCACCCCACTCACCACCAGCAATGGGTTCCTTATCACCATATGACCTGTGAGTATTACAGTTCCAGAATCCTTTTTGGAAGATTTGCTTTCCAGAACACTTCTTACAGCAACTCTCTTAGACTAGGTTACCCCAAAAGGTAGATCCAGAGACAAGAGCTTGTGGTTGGGTTGTTGATTTTGGGATGTGATTCCAGGGAAGATGGGTGGGGGTCTGAGAAGAGGCAAATAAAGAAGGAGGGAAAGCCAATATAAGGTTGCATTATTGAGCTGATTACCGCTGTGGGTCGTTGGGGCTCTCCCACTGGGAGCCTCCGAGAACTTCAGAATTATCCACCCAAGTGAAGGAAAAGGGAAGCATTTCTCTTGCCTCCATGCGTTGCTCCATGGAGTGCTGCTTCCCTCTTATTTCTAGGTTTGCCTATGACTGACAACTGAATGGGCTCCTGTAGGTATCTCACATCACAGTATCAGAGAAATCCCAGGGCAAAAAGCCCAAGACAGATGGTGCAGCCGAGGCAATCAGCTGTCAGGTAAACCTTCCGGCTCATTGCTGCAGCAACAGGTGGAATTGAAGATGAACTGAGAAGACGTGAGGCAAGCAGAGGAGGTGATGGATACACTGTGCGTGGTTCATGGACTTCGCCACTCCAAGGTTTTTGTTACTGCTAATGCCTGCTTGTCCAGCCCCACCACCAAATCCTGAGTCCCTGATATGTACAGTGAAAGAGATAAGGCAGTGGACTGTTTGTTACGACAATTATTGGTTTTATCGTGATCTCCATTCTCCAGCTGACCTGAAAAGGGAGTGAAATGTTGTATTGAAGATTTCGACAAGGCAACAGGAGGGAGGTAACCGATGGCAAATTTGAGGTGTGGTTTTCCAGGATGTGATATGTATCCTGAATTGGCAACCTCAGATTTAGGAACCCAGAGGTGGAGGTGGGGTAGTGCCTCTTATGATTGAACCTAAATGATCCATGTTCAGACTGTTGTTTCTTGACATGTGGTTCTGTGATTTACTGAACCCTGGAAAGTACTGAAGGAAGGAATGCTCTCACTGGGGAAGCAGACATTCTTCTACTAAATTGGAAGTTATGGGGGCTCCCTGGTCATTTTGGACTCCTAGAGCCATGAAATAAACAAAGGAAAAACCTTTGGCTTGTGTGGCTGACCTTGACCTTGAGGAGAAACAGTGTTTGGGCTACAGAATGGAGAAAGAGAGGAATATGGAACTGTTTCTCCTGGTCTCGTCATGTTACTAAGTCCCAGTGTGAAGGTTACAAAAGACTGTTAGACCTTTACAAGAACAGGACCACCAAGGACTGAGATGCTGTGAGAGTGAAGTGCTGGGTCACCTCACTGGAGAAGACCCCTGGTAAGTTGTGGTACAGGCAGAAGACAGGGGAAATGTGTATTGCATGATGGATGGGTGACCTCATCATGTTAGCTCTGGATCTGTGTCCACTTGCAGAAGAGAGAACTGTGTCCTTTTCCTGCATTTTCTTGCTTGTTGGGGGAGGGGGGCCTGGGGCTGTGTAGGGTGGAGCTGGGAGTGGGGGCTTCATCATTTGGTTCCTTCATCTTCTTCTGATTGAAACTTCGATTGGATCTCCACCTGCGGCAAGCTCTGCTCTTCAGACTGGGTTATATACTGCTCAGGCTACATGGCCATATGTTGGGAGACATAAGGCCATCTGCTAGGGATTCATTCTACTTGACGAGTTGGGAAAAGTAACATTTCTTTTAATAGTAAAGCCAAAATTATGTTATGAAGCAGAATGCAAAATACACGTGATTTTTTTAAAAGGAGACAAGATGAAATTCCAGATCAATTTTATGTTTATAAGAGGCTGCTTTGGACTCCAGCTCTTCCTTTGGTTTCCCCGCAGCCTATCTGTAAGTTTGGAACACTTTTGTGGAAAAGATTGCAGTGTTACCTGCGGCCCTGACGCGTGCCCGCTCTTCTAAGATTTGGCCCTCGCCTTCTGCTAGAGGCGTCTGTCCTCCTGCTTGCCATGTTTCCTAAGCTTAGGTCACGCCCAACCGCCGACCTGCTCCCTTGCCCAAATGTGCCACTGCTTCTCACACTGCTTGGCTTTTGCACTTTCTCTTAGAAGGTTGTTTTTTAGGCAGAATGGACCATCCTCAGGATCCAGCTTTGTGCCCTGTTCCCTAAAGCTTTGGTCTCGTACCACCCTCTCCCGCAAAGTCAAGGTACTGGTCAAGTGAATAGTTTCTTCAAAAACCTCATTAATAGTACTTAACACCCGATCTGTCCTTGTTTCCAGAAGATTGCTTATGAGTCTTGGTCTGCATTTTCTTGTTTATGGGACTGTTTCTCTGTGAGGCTGTTAGAGATGAAGATGGATCTAAGCCCATGGATATTTCCCCTGCACCAAGCAGACTGCCTGGCAAAGAATCTTAAGCACAGCTAAAGATATTTTTGCTGAATGACCGAAAGAATGGACGAGGGAACGCACCATCGGGAGCCTGGACTGTATTGGACGCCAAGCTTCCAGGACGGCTCTCTCTGCTGACTGGTGCTGGTGGTGGGGTTTCTAGTCCCATAAACAGCTGCCCCATTTAAATTACTTGCTCTTTATTTTTTTCTAAATCCAAGAGACCTCGAGGCGCAATAACCTCTTCGCCTGCATGAGATTTGCAAGTCATCAATTCCTGACCATGGGCCATTTCCTTTGTCAAGGGGAGAAAGTGATTCCCTGCAGTGTTCTGAATTTACAAAGAAAAGCTGTCCAGATGTGTCTGGCTTACCTCTCTCTGCTCCCTCTCCCTCGCAGCCCCCTAATTTTCCCTCCAAATGAAATTCATCCCTGGCTGAGGGGAGAAGGGAGGGATTATGGAGTCCATAGGCAGCTGCTTTCAAGCTTTGGGGGAGTGCAGATGGTTCCTGTCAGGGGTTTCTTTACATGCAGATTTTGCTCCTTAGGGCAAAATGCAGGCAGTGAAGACCAGGCCCGCTTTGCCTCAACCCCTCCCAGGGGTTGGGTCAGTGCGTGGCAGGAGAGACCTGGCTCTTGCTGGCTCCAGGGTCCAGGACAGAAGAGGTGCGCCCGGCCTCGGGTCTGAGCCGAGCGCACGTTTCTTGCAGTGAATCATATTCTGAAATAGCTCTAGGAGCTCAGTGAATTCTGGAATAGCCAGGTAGGGAATTCTAGAAGAGGTAGGACTTAAGTTTTGCTTTGAAAAATGGGGAGGTTTGTTAGGAAAGAGAAGACAGAGGTGGGCATTTTAAGCAAGCAAAATAATGTGAATATGGTGGCAACAATTTGGTAAATTAATTTCAATCCAATAAATATTTGTCTAGTATGAAGTGTTAAAAAATGATTACAGAAGACAATTCAGGCGGTACAAACAAACTTTAACACTTCATGAAGCCGACAGTCTCCATTTGAACTGCAAAATGGGGCAGAAGGTAGGGAGCTTTTAGAGGATAAAGAATAAAGACAAGCAAAGAGAAAAACAGAAACTATCTGATTGGCTGGGACCACACAGGCAACCTTGTTAGGTGTGAGAAGGAACAAGGAGATAAACATACAGCCCAGAGTCGGCTGGTGTTTGGGTATTGACTGACTGGATATGCTCCATTTCTGGTCAAGGGGAGCATTTACAGAGACATGGAAGTTAATGAGTTTCGGTTTGCTGACGTGGTGCCGCGGGCAGGAGCGGCTCCATCTTGGGCCTAGTGTTACTGAACAAGAGGGCCTGATGCCCAATGTGCATAAAAAGCCAATGTTTACAGCATCAGGTTTTGAGAGAAGAAAAGGCTTTACTGCAAGATTGACTGGCAAGGAGACAGGAGGCAAGGCTCTCAAATCTGGATCTCCAATCCAGAGTGTGGGGTGAAACTGAAGGAGTGAGGAGCTCCTAAGCTACAGCTGGGCCCGTGTAAGCTGACTGGCTAGTCTCGAATCAGTCCGTATGTGGGAATATCTGGTAATCAAGCCACTTGGGCTGCTGGAAGTCGGATTTTCCTTATTGGAGGACTTCTTTCTTCATAAAGGGCTCAAAGGGCAACATTTCTAGGGATTCTTGGTTCCGGGGTCATCCTGGGGCTGTGGGTTTCTGCCTGGCACATGCGCAGTGCTGTCTTTGTTACTGAGCAAGCTTTGATTAATCAACAACCTGTTTTAAAGGAAGCAAAATTAGTGTAAGCTGGTGAATGTTTTATGCGCTGTTCATTAGTATATACCAGACATTGTGTTTATGGAGCTGTTCCCCTCAGGAAGTAAGTCGCCTGCAGACAGGGACTGTCTGCTTTGCAACTAGATAATAAATATTCATAGAACTCGGTGGTTTAATGGCTGGTCACGTCTGCTGCACCAGGCCCCGTGCCAGACAGCAGGAATCTGAGTTGAAAATGGCTTCTGGAGCCAGCCTTGACGGCCTAGTGGCATGCTCCACTTTGGCAGCCCGGTTTCGGTTCCCAGGCACAGAACTACACCACCTGTCTGTTAATAGCCATGCTGTGGTGGTGGCTCAGATAGAAGAACTAGAAGAAATTACAGCTATATGCAACTGTGTAGTGGGGCTTTAGGGGTGGGGGAGGGGAGGAAGAAAACGAAAGAAAAAAAGGGAGGAAGATTGGCAACAGATGCTAGCATAGGGCAAATCTTCCCCTGCAAAAGAAGAAAAAAGAAAATGGCTTTTGAAGTCAAGCTCATAGCCAGCAGTTACAATGATGTAGAAGTGTGTGTATAAAGTTCAGGATAGCACAGAGAAGAGAGTGATTGATTTCTGTCCAGTGGGGTCAAGGACATCCCACGAGAATACGAATCTGAACTGAGTTTTGAAGGGAAAATGGGATTTCTTTGGCTGGATGGGGAAGGGGGTTTTAGGCTGAGGTACAGCATATGCAAAGGCTGAGATGTGTGAAACAGCATGTACATTTGGGAGCAACTATAAGGAGTTGTATTTGCAGAGTGTTCATTCAGCAATTACTTATTCAGCACCTGCTAGTGGCAGGAACTGTTCCAGGTGCCGGGGACACGGGAGTCACCAGGGCAGACATGCTTCTTTCTTGCCATGTTAGTTTCCCAGGGCTGCCGTGACAGAGTGCCAAGGACGGGCTGGCTGGACAATGAGCACTGTTTTCTCAGGGTGCTGGAGATGAGAAGTCCTGGATGAAGGTGCTGGCAGGACTGGTTTCTTCTGAGTCCTCTCTTCTTGGCTCGTAGATGGCCGTCTTGACTCCATGTCCTCACACGCTCGTGCCCCTGTGTGTGTCTGTGTCCTAGTCTTCTCTCTTTGTAAGGATGCCGGCCATATTTGATCAGGGGCCCCCCAATGGCCTCATTTTAACTCAATGATCTCTTTTGACTCTTGTCTCCAAATACAGTCATATTCAGAAGTATGGAGGGTTAGGACTTCAACATACGACTTTTGGGGGCACACCATTCAGCTTACAACACTTGCAGAAGGTTTACATTCTAATGTGTGTCGGGGTGGGGGCAATAAATGAATATATCAATAAATAAATTTGGTAATTTTAGATAATGACAAGTGTTGTGAAAAAAATACGAATGAGATAATAGAATAGAAATGGACCACTCATCATTACATATTATATGTATATCATAGCAAATATATAATTTGCTATGTTGTTGCAACACCTTTTACGAGACAGGATTTAAGTCTGTTGCTGGGGATCCAAAGGTCCATCAGACACGATCCTTGCCCTGAAAAAGTCCACAGTGTAGTACAGGAAACCTGTGTGCACCCAAGAAAATGTATGAGGAGATCCTACAGTGGGAGTCAAATGGTTAATCAGGAACCCGCGAGCTGCTCGGCTGGTGCGAGGACGACGGGGTGGTGAGAGATCCGCTGGCGGTCGGGTAGCGACAGTCAGCGCCTCTGGGTTCTACCCACTGGGGAAAATCCATTTCCATCTTGGGTCCCAGAGATGAAATTCTTTTGCCACCAAAGGGAGTGGAAGAAAACATTGTTAGATGATGGCAGCCCGGCACAGTGCCCTGTGTCCTGACCCTTCTCTGCATCCGAGGCCCGTCAGGGAAGTCCGGTGAAGTGCCAGCTGGGTTAACTCATCCTTAGCAGCTGGCGTTTCCCCGGGTACCACAGTGGATAAAGGCTGGTACTTACAGGGAACCTCGAGCAAGACCTGAACAAAGCCTGGAAACGCAGGCCCTGAGAGCGGCTGTGTCAGCCCAGACCAGAAGGACAGGAGCAGGAAGGGCTCTCTGCAGGGGACCTGCAGGAACCAGGCCGAAGGAGGGGCAGGAGCTGCTGGGCCAGCTGACCAGCTGACGGGTGAGGAACTCTCGCTGGTCCCTCAAGGAGGAGGAGCGGGGTCTCTGTCAGGTGTTCAGGGCAGGGGCTCTCAAGTCTTAGTGGCCCGGAGAGTCTCTCGGAGGAGGGACTGTCACACATGCAGACGCCCGGGCCTCACTGGGCCATGCTCAGTACAGGAGTCTGTGGTGGGGCCCTGGGACAGCGTTTTGAACTAACCCCCCCCCCGCCCCCCCCCCCCCCCCCAAGTTTAGGACGTAGCTGGGTGGATTGCTGATCACATTTTTAGGAATTCTGCGTTATTAAATACAAATAGGACTTAATTGTAGGATAAATTGTATATAATGTTCTATTCTACGAGTAGTTTAGTCATTCTCATTAATTCTTTTGGGTCACAAAAGTCCCTAGGTAAAGTGGCTGTGGAAATATTACCATATCTTCGCGCCTGGACCAGAGAGCCTGCATGACACCGTCAGTTACCATTCTGCTGCCTAGAGGCGGAAACACCATTCCAGCTCCCGTTCAGACTGTTGACCCCGGGCCTGAGGAGCAGACGGAGGGTTTACAGGAGTACTGTGCACGTTTCCAAAGCAGCTGGAAGAGGATGATGACTTTGTTATGTGGTTTTAATGATTACTCATAACATTTATTGTGAGCATGCCGTGTGCACTTGGGTCCCCCGGAGCAGACCCAGAGAGGAAGACTGAAAGGCGGGCGGTTGAATTGGGTGATCGTCCTGGGGAGCACCCAAGGGACGTGGGACAGGAAAGGGGAGGAAACCAGGAAAAAGTTACTGTGAATGGCTGGAGCTGAGTCACGCTGGGGTCCCCTGGGGTCAGGTGACCAGCGGATCCAGTTTACCTGGGATCAAAGGGTTTGCTGAGATGACGGACTTTCAGTGCAAGATCCAGGAAAGTCCCAGGCCAATTGGATGCATTGGTCGCCCAGTCCGGGAGCGAGTGTAGCCCATACGCCTGAAGTTATCTTGACTGGGGTGAGGAAACTGGGTTATTTGTCCACCCACTCACCGTCTACTGGTCAGGGTGGTGTGGTTTCTAAGTCCCTTGCCTAGAGATGCAGCTTCTCCTTGCGGCTCTTGAGAAGTGCTGAGTGCTGAGGGTGCCAGCTGCTGGTTGCCGTGCTGTCTCTGCGAGGGCTTCTCCCTGCGTCCCATCGCTTCCCACCTTTCCTGCCTCACCTCGCTTTTCCTCCACCCTCACTTCCTGGGCTTGCACCTCCCAAGTGAATCCCTGCCTCAGGCTCTGCTCTCTGGAGGAGGTAGCCTAATTCGGATGGGATTTCGGTGACCTGAGTCCATCTCGGTTCTTTGGCTGACTTGCTGTCACTCTGGGAAACGAGCTTTTCTCTTCTGGGCCTCGGTTTTCCCACCTCCAAACGAGGAGCTGGGAGACTGTGTGATCTCAGTTCCCGCCCGGTCTTCACAGTCTCTGATCCTATAAGATTTCCCTACAAGACCCTTGCGAGTTCCCTGCGAAGCAGTAAGCCACAGACTCCTTTTAACTCAGTCATATTTTTCCCCCATGATTCTTAATGAATCTTGGTTTCCTGGGCAATTTTTATTTAAAAGAAAAAAGGAGAGCAGGAGAGAGCAAGTTTGGAAACTCATAGTCTCTATGCCCTGAGGAGATTTTCCTAAAACAATCTTTTTTTTTGGTGGGAGCTGGGGGCGAGACTGACTTTGCAAGGAAATTCCGTCCTTCTAAAATGGCCTTTGAAACTGAAGACTATGGAAAAGTTTAAGGAAAAGCACAAAGTGATTGGGGATAAATAGTTCCATATGAGTTCCTGGATATAATATTCCTCCTGTACTCCTCCACGTGGGGTGAAAGCAGACACTGCAGGCTCGGGGTGTGCTAACAGATGTGTGTGTAGGTTTAATGGGATTTTAGAAGGGTCAAGAATTCCCCCAAAGAGTACTTACTCCACTCTGCCCTCTGAGGGTCACATGAAGCCACTCAAAATCCCACCTCCTTTTTTGTTGCCAGGCCTTAAAAATTTTGTTCACTTCTTTCTATGGTAAATAATTTGGAAAAGTTGGAGGATGACTAATGATGATAATGGTAATAATATTAACAATAATATAACCGATACTGTTTATGGAATGTGAAGTGCATTAACTCCTTTGGGTTTCACAAAAAGAGAAGGTCGGAACTTGTCCAAAGTTGCATGGTGGGGGAGGCGAAATGAACTTGGAGCTGTTAGGCCCCAAAGTCTGGGCCCGGGCCCCTGTGGGGAGTGGGAGGCGGGCTGGGACGTGGGCAGTGGCCCGCACCGGAAGCCTTTAGGTGGCTTCCAGGGTGACTGTCCGATAAAAGTTTGTTTCTTTGGCTGGTAGAGTATTAAGCAGCCGCTGTGGGCCAGGCCTTGCGGCTGTAAAGAGGCATCAAGTGTAGCTCCTGCCTGCTGGGAGCTGACACTCTAGTGAGGAAGGTGAGCTGAGTCATGGATGGGTCTCTGTGTATTCTAGACAGAGATAAGTACCATCTGGCAGACAGGGTGCTTAAGAGGCCTGGGACAATCACAAGCAATACTGAGGGGCCAGATGGTGCATTGGCAAGAGCCTTGGCTCTGGGCTTAGATCAGGATTAGAAGTCTGGCTCTACTATTCCCTGGCTGTGTGACCTCGGGCAAGTTACTTAACCTCTATGAACTTCAGGCTCAAGGAAGGTAAATCATTTGAACAGGACCTTGAAGGTTATACAAGTTTGGAGCATATGGAAATACAAAGGAAAGAAACACATTAAAATTCATAGAGTTGTAGAATTATGGGCGATTTCCTTAAACATTTTTTTTCTATGCAAGGGGACAAAAACAATAGCAAGTATTTATGAATTCCAGGGTTGGCAGCAGAACCAATTTTTTTTTTTTGAGAGAGATTTCTTTATTGTTTAAGAAAAACACTTAAATAGGCTTTTAGTTATGGGAAGCCGTGGCCAGAAGCTAGTCTGGAAGGAAAGGTTGAAGCAAAGGGAGAGGGTGTCACACTGTTTTGCAGAATCATCCAGAAGGGGTTGTCCCCCTGGCACAGAGTGCATCATGATGGTACCTGTGGCAGAGAGTGACTAGTTTTTCCACAAAATTTCTTTCTGTTCCTCCTGGGCTCGAGTTCTCCTGTTTCCCAGCCTTCCTGGCAGTGTGGCACGGCCATGTGTCCCAGCTGGTGGGGCATGGTGGACAGTCCACGTGCCACTTGCTAGCCTGGCCCACTTTCTCCCTCTGCTTCTCTCTCTTTCTCTGTCTGCAGACTGGATGTGGATGCCCAGGGCAAACTGGCAGTCACGTGTGGAAGACGGCCGGCCCTCTGTGAGCCTGGGTCCTTGAATGACCCTGTGCAGCAGAGTTCCATGGGCCCCTGTCTTTGCACGCACTGGACTTCATGAGAGCAGACTAAACAATTTTTTTAAGCCTCTGAAATTTCAGAGTTTTGTTCTTACAGTAGCTAGTGTTATCTTAACAAATATAACACCAAATTTTGGGCTTTCTCGGCAGGGCCCAGAGGGAGAAGGTTTGGGTCCTGAAACCTGGAGGCAAGGAGGTGAGAGACAGTTCTCTCTTATGAGGATAACCCAGACCCAGCAAAATGGTGCATTGCTTTGGCTAAGGATGGAGGTTCCTTATGGTGGCTAAGGATATTGGTCTTTGGGATCAGTGTCATCTGGTATCCATTTTTTAAATTTATCTTTATTTTTAAAAATTTTTTGGTGAGGAAGATTAGCCCTGAGCTAACATCTGCCGCCAATCATCCTCTTTTTGCTGAGCAAGACTAGCCCTGAGCTAACATCCGTGCCCATCTTCCTCTACTTTATATGTGGGACGCCTGCCACAGCATCGCTTGATAAGTGGTGTGTAGGTCCATGCTGGGGATCTGAACCCACAAACCCCAGGCTGCTGAAGCAGGAGTGTGTGAGATCAACCACTCAGCCACGAGGCTGGCCCCTGGTATCCATTGTTTCATTTTACTTTTCCACATGGTAGTGCCCTTGTGGTCCCCTCAGGACTTGAGCAGAGTTGGTTAGACTCTCAGGTCTAGTGTCACCTGTGCTTCGGGGAGTTAAGAGAAAGCCAGTGTCTACATGTGGGAAGAACATAGAAGATGCAAGGGCGGCTTGGGGAAGCTTGCGTGGCAGAAATGCATGGTAGAGGGGCTTGGAGCAGAGGTCTGGGAGGACAGACGGCTGCCAGAGAACGCCAGCTCCCCTGGCATCTTCAGAAGTGCCTGGTAGTGATGGGAGCGGGGCTGGCTTTTGCTCCCACAATTATGTAAACTGAGGTTTAGGGCCCCATTGATTCTGAAGGGGCCCTTTAGACTGCTCTTTAGACAGGGGAAATCTGGGAAACTTGAGTTACTTGTATTTTTAAAGTTTTCTTCAATGATGATTACTTTTTGTAAGGGGAAAAAAATCTCTAAAAGAGTGGGAAAGAAAGAAACGAAAATGAAAGTATCTCGCATCCTGCATTGGGTGTAGCAGACAGTAGGTGCCAGTTGGTGGTGGCCTCCTCTGTTCTCCTGTTCCCATCAATTTAATTATCACTTTTTGGAGGGTTGAACCCATGACACTATCTTAATTAATTATTGCATATTGATTATCAGATGCATTCCAATTTTAGAAACATTTACATGTGAAAAAATGTGTCTCTAGGACTTAAGAAAGTACCCCAGGATGCTGATCTGCTCCCGGGTGTTGCAACCACTGATCCTCCAGGGACGGAGAAGGTTTTCCTGGGTTACTGGTAATTCTTGGGATTCTCTGAAATAGTTAATGTCATGAAAATCCAAGTGCTTAGATCAGATCACTGTTACTCAGAGTAAACACCAGTTTATTTATCACCAGTTCTTGAGTTGTGACTTATCAGCACAGCTTGCATGGGTTCCTGGAAGTGGTCTGATCCTGGTCCTGTTCACACGCTCCGGTTCCTTACTTCCCCTCAAGATGCAGGACAGATTCTGATGTTCCCTGGAAAACAAAGGGGCCCAGATAGTGTGCGGTTCTGAATGTCACGTAATGTGAATGGGGACACTAGCAAATTGGCATGAGTTCAGTCGAAATGGTGGAGGGAGGGATTAAATCCATCAGCAGCAGCATTTTTTGAGGACCTACTATGTGCCGTGGTGTGAGGTGCTTACCTTTACAACAGCCCTATGGGAAGACCCTTGAGTATCCCCATGTCACACAGGTAAGAAAACTGACATTCAGAGAGTGAAGCTACTTGTGCACAAGGTGACGCAGTTGGGACAAATCCTGGTGATTCTATTCTAGAGCCTGTGCTCCCCACCACTGCACCACGAGGGATGTGAACAGTACCCGGAGGTGACTTAGAGGGGATGTAATTGCTGTCTTCAAATCTGGGGAAGCAGGAATGAACTGAAAAGACTACAGGGCCAGCGAGACTAGACTCGTCCCCAAAGGCACACAGCAAATACTAGGTAGAGGCAGGCTTGGAACCGGGGCTGTCTGAGATTTATTTCTGCATCCATGGAAAGGAAATAACAACTGCTTCACAGAGGTGCTGGGAGGATTAAATGAAGCAACATTGGAGACCATATAGGCCTGACACTTAGTAAGCGCTCAATAAACATTTAATTCCCACCCCACCCTTTTCCTTTTTCCCCGAAAAGTTGATTGTGGAAGAAGAATCTTGTCATGTGGTCCCTACAGACGAAAAAGTAGAGGTTTCAGACAGGCAAATTTTGGTTCATTATCCAGTGGCATTTTCAGTTCAATTCAACAAGTATCTATTAGATGCCTACTAAACGCCAGGCCTAGAACCGGGCCCCTTGTGCGTCATGGCTGCGCAGGCCATGGGACGGCATGGGGCGGTGGGTGTAGGCAATGACGCTGGGTCACCCCCTTCTCTGTGTTGTGCTGAAGCAGTGGCTGTTAAAAATCTGCGGCTGGGAGGGTTTCACTAACAGCCCTGGGAAACCAGGAAACTCCATCTGTGCTTCTCTGAGCCCCACCAGGTGCCATTAGTCCTAAGGTTTAGTACTTGACAAACCGTTATTGACCTCCTCCGGAAAGGCCAGTTCCTGTGGCAGGCTCTTCTTCCTCTATGCCTTTCCCACAGCATCCCCTTGGCCTTGGACTATCCATCTGCTTTTTTTTGTACCTGTCTAGGTCCTACTCATCCTTTGAGATCCAAGCCAGATGTCACTTCCTCTTGGCAGATGGATGGTCCTTTCTTGTGTGCCCTTAGCATCCTAAATGCTTCTTGAGTGTGGGAGCATCCATATCTCATGCATTTCTTTAAAACAAAGGTCTAATACTGTGCCTGGTGTGTGGAGATTCCCCCTGTCAAGTGTTCTCCTTCCTTCCACCCAACCCCCATTCACCTCATTAAGCCCTCCTTAGTCTTCGGGTCTCAGCTGAACCATCACTTAATCCAGCAGCCTTTCATGACCCATGGATTGGATGTGGCTGCCCTCCTCCGTGGTCCCATAGCACTCTGTACCTCCCTGGTCACAGCTCTTCTCATCTTTTCTGTAATTGTGTGTTTAATTGTCTTTCCTCTTCTCTGGAAAGTCACCTCCGGGAAGACAGAAGCCCTGCTTGTTTTGTTTACTGCTGCATTCTTAGAACCTGACCTCCCTCCAGGCCCATAGCAAGCGCTCAGTAAATGCTGAGTGAAAGAATGGGTGGATGAATGAATGAGAAATCTGGGTCCAGGTCCCTTTAGCTGTGTCTTGGAAAAGTCTTCTGCTTTGAATCACAATTTCTCCTTTGCTGAAGGACTGATAATCTCCCAAATCCTTCCCAGCGCTGCCTCTCTGCTTCCTTGTGACCTGTTTTCCTCGCTATCTACAGCCCACGTTCTGGCCCGTCCAGAATGAATCATGGCTCAAGAACTGTAGGCGCTTGCTTGCTTGAAGGATTTTACATTCTTTGGAGAACCTTTCACTCTTCAAATATTATCTTTCTGCTGTGGTCCTTGGCAGCGTCGCGGACCCCTCCAGCTCACGCAGGTCAGGTCACTCGACGGATGGGAGCAGCTGCCTCGCCTACTTTCTCAGTTCCTGGCAGCCTCGGCCTCGGCCTCGTGCATTCCCTCCAGGGGCCCCAGAAGAAGGTGGGGTCTGCCAAGCCCGGGGTGGAGAAAGCCGTGATTCTCATGCAGCCTAAGAGGAGGGGAAGCTCTGACTCAGTACTTGTGAAATGTTAGCTTGCGGGTGAGTAAGACCAGATTGAAGCTGTGTGTCTTGGGAAGCGGTGAGTCTAGTTAATTGGAATTGGAGCCAGCAGGCCATTTCCCGCCATTGCCACTCCTACTTCCTAGCTGTGTCCTTGTTAACACATAGTCTATCCTTTCTGGGACCCAGTTTTTTAACCTGCAAAATGGCTACGTTAACACCCAGCCTACTCACCCGGTAGTGTGATTTCATTTTCATTGAATGTCTACTATGTGACAGGCACTTTACATCTGCTATTTCATCTAATCCTCAGAACAACCCTGTGGGGTCGCAAGGTGAGATAAGATTCTGGATTTCTACACGGCAGCATTCCGCCAATTGTGTGTTGGAACGCTCTTCCTCTGGAGGTTAGTAGGTAATGGTTTGGTGGTCAAACACGCCTCTTTAATCCCACACTCCCTCAAATTAAGAAGGACTACCCAGAGCATTGCCTATAACAAGATGAGCCCTTTGGGACCCAGTGACATAAAGTAACGCAGATTTTAAGGGAAAGGCTCCAGTCATTCCAGAACTCTAAAGTTTACTCTCAGGAGCCTGGAATCGGGCTCCCCAGTGTTCGAGTTGTTAGACAAGGCACCTGTCTCCCCAGACAGGCCCTCCCGAGGCAGCCATGCCTAACGACGCCACTTGTTTACTTTCCAGCCCTGTGACTCTGCATTCTGCCTGGCAGAGGTCTCCCCACCCAAGTGAGGCATTCTTTCGTCAGGGGCACAACAACCGTTCCCTTGGGGAGCAAGCTGAACCACCACCTGGCTATTGTCAGCCTCCTTCATGCCCTTGATGAACAGGCAAAAAGGAGCTTGTTGTGCTTTCCAGGGTGACCAGTTCTGATGATGGAGGGGAAATAAGGTTGCTGCTAACAGAAGAGGCAGGGAGGAATAGATCTGGAATTAACAACTTCCTCTGCAGGATCCTCTACATTTTTATTTTTAACACTTAGGAATTAAAAAAAATAGAGAAGACTCCTAGGTCTCCATACTGGTAGGCTCAGTGGCCCAAGTCCCTCGGAATGAAGGTTTGCTTTGAGTCATCCCACAAAGTCAAGATCCCTGAGCAGCTGAGATGCCGGCTGAGAGCAGAGCAAACAAGATATCAACTCTTCCTTCTCCAGCACTCATTCTAACTGTGGCTTCATGACGCGTCACAGCGGTCTCTGGAGGATATCATCTCGACTGTGTTAGAGTGTAACTGGTTTCCCTTTCCTTCCCCTGTCCCCTTGCTATTTCCCTGGTGTGTGTGGTGGTGGACTTCACAGCTGTGTCCCTAGGCTACAGAATATTATGATAGAATTGTGAGGGAACTAGAGGAGGCATGAGCGTTACCCAGAAATCTGGGACTTGTCACTCAGTGGAGTCACCGACGAGACTCTGGGTCGGCCTCCTTTATGCAGGGGGCAAGCTCACTCCCGGGATGGAGAGTCCCATTGTGTTAGATTTTTATTGCCATAATAATTTACAGCATTGTCATTTACAGTCATTGTCAAGTGCCAGTATGGAAGAAAAGTCTTCATGAAAGTTGGGTAGCTAAGGGAAGAACTGTAGAGGACATCGTTATGTTTTCTGCCTGGTTTTCAGCATTTTTTGAACTCTGGAGAGTTTTCAGCCTTACGAGGCTGCCTCCTCAAGGGTTCAGCTGTCAGTCACCCAGAGGAGCAGCTTGAGGAAGCAGGGCCCGCTCAGATCTGCTTGGCGACCAGTGCGGTGGCGGGCGTGTGGCTCTGGTGCAGAAGCGGTACTGCTGGGCTGGTGACAGCGAGGGTACATCCACGTGTGCTCGGCAGGGCTGCAGTGTGGCAGGTTCTCCCGAGACCAGGCTTTTGGGCATCATTCCTAAGCTTTTCTTGAACTTATCTCCTAGCCCTTCCAATATCTTTGAAATAAACTTCTCTTCTACTTGATCAGCCAGGATCGGCTTCTGGTTCTCGCAGCAAGAAAGTCTGACATGTAGAAGTTGGAATAGTAGTAATATTAATAACAAAAGAAAACCTTTATTAAGCACCTACTGCATGCCAGGTACCCTATTGTATGCTAGACACGCATTGTCTCATTGCCTTCTTCAACAATCTCACAAGTCTAGTAGATTTTTACTTCTTTGTTTTGTTTTCTTTTTTAGTGGAGGAGGTAACCAAACCTTACAGAGATTTCAGAATCTATCCAAGGTCACAAATTAGGAATGTGTGTCCATGGAGCTTGAAAGGCAGCAGAAAACAAGTCATATAGGGCCTTGTGTGCCTAAGGAGTCAGGACTACAAAATAATGTTTTAGACTTTTATCATGGGAAATCTTAAAACAGGCACAAAGAGGGAGAATAGTGTAAGAAAGCTCTGTGTACCACCAGACCAGTTTCAGCAAATGACCAATATGCAGAATAGTGTAATATGCTTTATACCATTAATTTAAGTATTCAGGAGCTGGCTCTCTGAATTTTCTTGAATGTTGTGAAGTTTATGTTACGTAAAATTTGAAACTTGTAGGCCAAAATAACATTGAAATTAAAAGGCAATGAGTAAACTGTGAAATTTATTTGCCACAGATGAGACATTGTAAAAATATCTTTATTACACAAAGAGCTCATGCATAATGATAAGAAAATCAATAAATACAGCAGAAAAGTGAGTCAAAGGTGTGAACACAGTTCCTAGAGAAAGAAACAATAGCCATCAAGCTTACTATACTCAAAGCAATGAAAATAGAAAAATTCCATTTTCATCCATGAAATGAAAAATGTGAAAAATGGGTGTTCACCTTCTGCTGAAGGCTGGGTCACTTACTATAATGCTACTGGAAATTAATTTGACAAAATGTGTTACGGACTTAAAGAAACTTATATTCTTTGATCTAAAAATTCCACCGGGACCATCTTCTCCTAAGGAAATTATGAGAAGTGTGGGAAAGATTTGTATACAAAGAATCTCATTATAGCATGAATTATAAGAGCAAAAATATTGGGAAAACCCCTAAAAGCCTAACAATAAGAGAAAGGTTGTTTAAATTTTATGGTGCATACACAGATTGAATATTGTAGAACCATTTTCTGTGGAAAATGGTCATATACATAAAATATGATTTCATTTATGCAAAATTTATCTCTTTCTCTCTCCACATGAAGAAAAAAAGACATTGGAAGGAAATATACTCACATGTTGACAGTGGTATCTTTGGATTGTAGATTTAAAAAATTCTTTCTCTCTATTCTTGTCTGTATTTTCTCCTTTTTCCATGAGGAATGTGTATTTCCCTTTATAATCAGAAAAGAAACTTAATAGAAAGTTGATTTAAAATAATGCCATTCAGCAAAAACCTTCATAATGTTGTTATTGTGAACCAGTGAGCAGAAAAATGACTGTTTATTATTAATGCTAACAATTATTATTAAGTACTTACTATATGTAATAATACTGATAATAGCAACTATTGAGTACTTCCTATATGGAAGGCATTTAAAGACTTTTATCCATAATATCCATTGCTACCTGCACTCAGACTTATAGTAAGGATCATAACCATCCCCAGTCTATAGATGAGAAGACAGAGTCCTAATGGGTAAGTGGCTTCCTCAAAGTCACAGAGTCTGCACTGGTGGGGCCAGGGCTTGAACTGGGTTTGTGGACGTCAGGGCCCCTGGACTTTCCCACTAGAAGTCCATTGGCGAATATGCTTCCTTCTGGGACAGCATGAGACATCTCACGGGACAGCCCTTCCACAGCGAGCCTGCATCATAAGGCAGCGTGAGTAAAAGCCTCGGGTCAGCCCAGTGCTGAGTCCAACCTTGTTTGTGTTAGAGTCGATTGGTTGTCAGAGGAACCAAGTCAGGGGACTGATGTGGAGAGAAAATCCAACTTTCCCTGAGCTTGAAGCAAACAGGCTTTTCTTCCTATTTCATTCAATGCAAATACGGAGAAAACCCACAAGAAATCTGAGGCATTACATGCTAACCTTTTCCTAAACAGAAGCCTCTGTTATTCATTTTCTCTGCCGCTACGCCTGACCCAAACCCCTGCAGATGGACACAGTCCTTTTCTTTAGAAACACCAGCACTTTCGATTAGAGTACAACCAAAGCCTCCGTGTCTAGCAGCCTTTTCTAGCTCCTTCCACGCTGTCCGCTTCTTTGTGATGCTCCATGATGTTAACACTTAACTCACACAGGGCAACCTTCTTTTCTTTATTGCTCCATTTCTTAAAAGGGAGCAGTGCTTGCCTGGGTCACTTTGGTCTCCAAGACCTGCCCACACCTTGCACGGCTGTGGGAAGGATTAGCCATAGCGGGAGAAAGCCTACTATTCTGAACACCCCATGAAGACAGGATCCCACCAGCCTTGTCCCCACAGCCATCTCCATTTCTTGGCACAGCATCCTGCAAGCAGCAGGTCCTCAGCCATCTTGGATGAGCAGCACTATGAGTGAACGAACACAGCACATGGCTCTGGAGGAGCACAGGCACTCACGACCCCTAGCCGTGCCGCCCGTCACCCAGCCCTTCTCTGGCCCTGAGTCTGTGCATCTGTATTACAAAGGGCTTGCACTAGTTGGTCTCAAAGGTCTCCTCCAGCTCCAACACCTGTGCCTGTATCTAAATACTCCTGAAATGAGTTGGGGCTCAGGGAGGAAAGACGATCTTTCCAGCATGTGCACAGAATTCTTTGATGTGTCCTCCATGTGAGACCAGAGCCGGGAGTGTTACCCTCCCAGGGCTCGCTCCACGTCCCCCCATACGCCATCTGGGCCTCTCTTGCATGGAGTCCACATCTGTCAGAAGCACTTGGTGCCAGAATGACTCTTGCCTCAAGTATGTCCTTGGAAAGCCCTGGAGATAGGATGTCTGCCGGAGTTTATGTAAGTCAATGAGTGGCCAGAAGAGCGTGTGCAGAGTTCTGGTTCCACAGAGGATTAGCCTTCTGTGAGTGCTCAGGGTGACTCAATCAATGGCCGCACTCAGTTCCCAAACTCTGGAGGGCAGAGAGCACCTTGGTGAAGGCAGCAGGAAATCCTGCCTCTACTTCGTCTATTTTTTGGTGGTTATTCCTCTTTTTATTTTGAAAAGGAAGGGTTTGAGATGTCTGAGCCAAACATAAAGAGTACGAAAAATGAAGGAAGGAATAAGTGAGGACATCGGGAGGAAGGGGAAAGAAGGTATGCCCGGGTCTCCTGCTGGCCGCTCCACACCCCGTCCCCCCTCGCTTCCTGTCTTGCCTGGGGGCGCTGGCCTGGGTGGTCTACATCTGGAGCCTCTTTGGGTTTGGCCAAGGGATCGCCAGCGGATCAGAGGGGGAGGGGGTGAGGTCATGAGGCCGTTTCAGGCAGCCGTGCCCTTCCACAGAGGACACACATCCTCTCAGAGGAACCTTCTCAACAAGACCCTCTCTCTCTAGACAGGTAACGTCTCTGTCCCCTGGGAGCAGGGGTGATCAACTGTTACCGGCCCCTGGTCACTGTGTGCTTCCCCCACCTCCAGCGCACGTTTCTGTCCTGTTGTAAGTAAGGCAAGCCTTCCTGAATTACCTGAACTGGAGTGCGCCTTCTGTTTCCTGTCAGGAATCTGACTGATACATCAGGATAGAACAAATGAGAGGCAGTCAGAAATAATGCTCATAAAAGAAATACCAATGGTAGCGCCTTATACACGTGCCCCCCAAAAAGATGCACGTGTGTGGGTGGCACATTTGATTTTGAGCTTCCTAGGGACCAAAGCAACCATAGAAAGAGAACACTAGTTTCCTTTCTTCTTCCTGCCAGAGGCTGAAGCCTCTTCCTGAATAAACTCTTATATCATTCTCCTTAACTTGGGTTGTGTGTTGAATTGTGTCCCTCAAACGGTATGTTTAAGTCCTAACACTAGTATCTGTGAATGTGACCTTATTTGGAAAGAGGGTCTTTGCAGATGTAGTAAAGTTAAAATGAGGTCATCTTGATTAGGGTGGGTGCCTAAGGAGAGGGAAGTCTGGACACAGAGGCACGCACAGGGAGAAGGCCGTGTGGAGACACGATGGAAGGATGCGCCACCACCAGAAGCTGGGAGAGAATGGGACAGGTTCTCCCTCAGAGCCTCCAAGAGGAGCCCACCCCGCCGACACCTTGATCTCAGACTTCTAGCCTCTAGAGTGTGAGAGAATAAGCTTCTGTTGTTTAAAGGCCCGGAGTTTGCGGGAGTTCCTTGCGGCAGCCCTGAGAAAACCAGCACACCGCGATGCGGCACCAAGGCTCCTCACAATGTGGCCTTGTCCCCTGGCTAGCTTCATCTCCCATGCCTCTCCACCTTACCCTTTAGCTCTGGTTCTTGAACGCGCTGTGCTATTTCAGATTCCCAGGCCTTTGGCTATGTTCTTATTCCCGCCTAGAGTGCCTTTTCTGCTTTTCTGGGCTTGGCTAAATCTTTTTCACCCTTATGGCTTCAGCTCGGGCATGCCTTCTCCGGGAGGCCGTCCCTGTCTCTCTCAGCCGAGTGGGCTCCACCTCTTTGGACTCCTGTGTCGCCCGTAATAGCTGAAGCATTTGTTTTCCTCCCTAGACGGTAACCTCCTCCGGGGCAAGGTACTGTTCATCTCTGCATCTCCAGGACTTAGAACGGGGCCTGGGTGTGTGGGTGCCTCTCCGTGTTCTAGAACCGTCCAGCACCTTAGCATGGCGTCTGCAGGGCACTTGCTGTGCCAGGCAGTTTGCTAGGCACTCTGTGTGCATTTCATTTGTGGAGAAGGAAACTGAGGCTTGGAGAATGTGATGGCTAAAATAGATCTCTCTTACTTTCTCCAAATATATCCTATCGGCTCTGTTTCTCTGGAGAAGGCTGACTACACCGTGAGGGGCTCTTCTGAGGTTATGTTTCTATCTGAGGTTGAACTGGGACCGACATTAGGTCTGACACCGTAGTCTAGGCTCCCCCATTCCCAGCTGCTGCCTCTCCACATGGGACAGCAGAGGGAGCCGGCTGGTAGGAGCTGATGCCGTATTCTCCTTCACAACAAATCTGTCCCCAGCAACATGCCTGGAGCCTCGCATGGACCATGTTGACCAAATACGTTGTGTATTTACTAAATCTCTTTTTGCTTTTGCTCAGCAAGCAGAAATGTTTATTCCTCTAAAAAACACCATTATTAAGTGGGGCAATACGGATGGGACAGTCCTTTGGAGAGGCGAAGATTTTGGTTGGCAGAACATTAAAAATGAGAGACAGTTTTAGGTCTTAACAGTGATGCCATTTTTCATCTCTGTGTTGTATTGTGTCTACACAGCTCAGAAATGAGGGCACGCCCAAACAGCCATCCCGTCTGTGTCGCACGCAGCCTGCCTTCTGAGAACCTGTGTTCCAGGAGGGGCCCTGTGTGAGGGCGAGGCCCTGGGCAAGGCGGCAGGGAGCTACCCTTTATTGAAGAGTTAACATTTCTTTTTTTACCTTAAGCCTTGCAACCCTTTAAACTAGTTCTTCTCATGCCCTTTTGCAAGTGATGAAGCTGGGCTGCAGCGAGGAGCAGCAGCTTGCTTCGAGTGAGAAACATATTCAGGAGGTATCTGTGAGCCTACTGTGTGCAGGTTTGGGCTGAGTGCGGGAATTCAGTGGTGAATGGGAATGACGGGCCTCCTTCCTTGTGGAGTTGACATCCTAGTGCGCAGGAAGGAATGAAACACGAAAATCCCACACATCCCAGCGGGCTAGCTCTGCGACGGGTGGGGAACGGAGATTCGAACTCGGGTGTGGAAGAGTTCCATCCCAAACTCGTCCTGTGCCTCTTGTCTTTCCTTTGTTAAGGCCCCTGTTTTATGCTGCTCCTTGTTCTGAGGGCTGGTTAGGCTATTGTCACTGAAAATTGTCTGTTCGAGTGAGCAGGTCTTAGTCAGCTGATTCACCTCTTTTTAATCCCAGAAGGTTTCCAGAGAGCAAAGGATTGAGTCTTAGCTTCACTTCTTACTAGCTGTGCAACTTTGGAGAAGTCCCACGACCCCTCTAAGTTTCATCGTCCTCCTCTGTACTACGAAGCTGACGTGACGCCAGCTGAGAGCACGAGTGGGAAATTGTCTGTAAACATGAAGATGCTCCAAATGCTGGAGATTATGAGAAACAAATGCCTGCTCCACCCCTGCGAGGAAAGGCCCGGAATTATTCTGCACAGTGCTGGAGCGGTTGCCAGCCTGTGGTTTTCCTTTGCATAATATATGTAACAGAGGCTTTAAGCAAATTAACAGTCAGATAACATTAGAAAGAATAAAAATAGGATTTACAGTCCATATAAGATCTAAGTTAGCTTTCTAGCATTTCAAACCTCTCTTAGCTGTGGTATTTCCATACAATGCGTTAATTAAAAAGTACTTTATTTCCCAAGTAAAGGAAAAGAGCAGCGTCAGACACCTCGCCCTGGACTGAAAGCAGCGGCTCTATAGTGGGAATTCTCCGACCCGAGCTTCTGTCTCCTTTTCTTTTAGTTGAGGGAGCTGTTGTTCGTAAACCTTTGCCCCCTGACCACAGCCCATCCTGAAAGATCTATGCTGTGACAGGACGCAGTGACAAGTACAGATATCCAGGACGGAGCATGGCCTTCATTTTCTACAGTGTCACACTGGTTTAATTGGGTTCCTCACTTGTCTTGGTGACAAGATCTGACAAACCTACAATTTAGTCTCTGTCTTTAAGAAATTCAGCAAAACCGTGTCTTTTTTTCTGTTTCCCTGTGATCTACAGATCATTGTACCTGGCACACAGTAACCGTTCAATAAATGATAGCTATTGTTAAAATAATAATAATAATAATAATTTTTACTATTACTACTATTATTATAACATCATGTAAATATTTTTGGAATTAATATGTGGAAATGGGGAAGTACGCTGAAAAAGATCTGTTTATGGGAAATGAATTAAAAAAATTGTATGTCCTTTTTTTTGATTTAATTTTATTTTTTAAAGATTGGCACCTGAGCTAACAACTGTTGCCAATCTTCTTCTTCTTTTTTTTTTCTTTCTGCTTTTTTCTCCCCAAATCCTCCCAGTACATAGTTGTATATTTTAGTTGTGGGTCATTCTAGTTGTGGCATGTGGGATGCTGCCTCGGTGTGGCCTGATGAGTGGTGCCATGTCCGCACCCAGGTTCTGAACCAGTGAAACCCTGGGCCATGGACGTGGAGCATGCAAACTTAACCACTCAGCCATGGGGCCAGCTCCAAATTGTATGTCCTTTTAGGCCCTCGTTCATAGACTGTTTTTTTTTTTTTTTTTTCCTGAGGAAGATTCACCCTGAGCTAACATACACTGCTAACTTTCCTTTTTTGTAGGTGAGCTGCTGCCACAGCATGGCCACTGACAGATGACTGGTGTAGGTCTGTGCCTGGGAACTGAACCCCGGCTGCCAAACTTAACCACTAGGCCACTGGGGCTGGCCGCATAGCCTGCTTTTTCTTAGGTGATGCAGGGTTCTCGTATGATTAGCATTGAGGTTATACACAGCAGAATAGAAGTAGCAGAATCTTCCTGTATGGACTGAAAAAGTGTGTCTATTTCTACTGGTCAGAGACTGAAGGGTCATCAGTGTTCTCTTGCTGCTGAGGGTAGAATCAGAAGTGGGTTCTGAGTTTGAATCTTGGTTCTGCCACTTACTAGCAGAGTGTGATTTGGGGCAGCATGTCATCAACCTCTTTTCAAAATTGGTGACCATAGTACCCATTCCGCAGAGTTATTAATGAATCTGCACAGCTCTTTGCACGCAGCGCCTTCATCCACCCTCTTACTACAAATCCCCTAAGAACCCTAAGCAGCCGGCATTGGTATCCCCACTCAGCGTGGGAGGGGAAGTGATGCTTTTCTGGCCACACAGTCAGTTAGTGGCATAGCTGAGATCAGAGCCCAGCTCTCCTTCCTTTTATCCACTCTGCTGCTCTTAAGGGTATTAGTGTGACCATCAAATACAGTAGAATACGGCTTTAAAAAGGGGATCTCCATCCTCCATTTCCCAGACTCTTTGGTTTGCACGATGCGTTTGTGTTGGCAAGCATCTCTTCAGCGCCTAGTACATCAGGCCCTGCGAGGGAGTGGGACGATGAGTGTAGAAGAGGCACAGAAGTGCCAGCCCCTGCCAGCCTGCAAGGTACCTGTATCTGCTGCTACATGAACAGGAGGAAGAAAATTTAAAAAAATTCAAATGGCTTTTACAATGTAGAATTATAACAAAGTACAGTCACGTGCTGCATAAAGGTGTTTCAGTCAATGATGGACCACATATATGACAGTGGTCCCATAAGACTGGTACCATGCAGCCTAGTGCGTAGTTGGCTGTACCATCTAGGTTTGTGTGAGTGCACTCTGTGATGTTCGCACAACGATGAAATTGCCTAACGACGTATTTCTCAGAATGTATCCCCATCGTTATATGTCCGTGCCTAGAAACATGGGTAAGACACATATACTTCCCAAAGTGTGGGTATACAAAATTATTTTGTCATTTTGTTTTTGGAACTAAAGAGGCAAAGCAATATTCTTGAGGGCAGGATAGAGTTTCCTTTTGAAGAGAATAATTGATTCTATTTTCAGTCATTCTGGGAATTGTTACTTCTGGGACAGAACATGGGTGAAACTTTGAACTGGGTCAAGAAGATTTTGGCGCCAGGCCGTGGGTTGGGGAAAGATGACTGAGGGAGTTTTGCCGGTGGTGTAAACAAGGATGGGCGGTGCAATGGGCTGAATAACGGCCCCAGCGATATCAGGCCCCAGTCCCTGGAACCTGTAGATCTTATCTTATTTGGAAAAAGAGTCTTTGCTGCTGTAATTAAATTGGTTACGGCTTGGGATGGGGAGATGATCCCGGATTATCTGGGTGGTCTCCAAATGCAGTAACATGTGTCCTTTAAGAGGCGGGCAGAGGCAGGTTTGAGGACACACAAAAAGGAGGAGGCAATGGGATTAGGGAGGGAGAGATTGGAGCGATGCAGCCACAGCCACGTGTCAGGAGTGCCAACAGCCACGAGAAACCGGGAGAAGAGAGGAACAAATTCTCCCTTAGAGCCTCTGGAGGGAACACGGGCCTGCCCACACCTTGATTTTGGTCCAGTAACACTGATTTGGGACTTCTGGCCTCCAGAACTGTGAGATGATCAATTTCTCTTGTTTCAAAGCCACCGAGTTGGTGATAATTTGCTACAGCAGCCACAGGAAACTAAGGCAGCGGCTAGGAGGAAAGAGAGCTGCCCGTGGCCATGCAGAGGCAGGACACACATCTGCAGCATCTTGAATCTCCCACTTCACAGGCGGCAATAATGGCAGTTGCCACATTGGTTCAAGCAGTTCAGAGAGGTGAGCTGATGCTGGGGCACCCAATATCCACGGCAGCCTCAAGGGAGGGAATCTGAATCCCAGGACCACTAGCAAGGGATGAAAGGAACCAGGATTCCTCATGGACTCCGAGGAGAGCAGTGCCTTTGCAGAGGTGGGTGTGGAGCACAGGTTAGCCACCATAGAGACGGCGACTCCCAGCAGAGCAGGGACTTCATGGGGTGATTCAGCCTGGAGGCAGAAGAATGTCTGATGGCAAGAGCAGGCCCATTCTCATACTTGCAGGACCCAGAGCCGGAGTTCAAATGCAACCTATATTCCATATGTCTAAATATTTAAAAGTTATAAATCAACTCAATAAACTATTAAGTAATATATTTTGATAATATTAAAAAAACGTTAAATTATAGCTTTTAAATGTAATCTTAAAACTACATTTAAAATATAGTTTCAAATGATTGAAAGTTGGCAAAGTATAAAATATGACTGAATTTAATTATTATTGAATATATCTGAGTGTTCTGTTAATGAGCCAACAACGGTTGGACAAGTGATAAAGGTAAGACATACATAATTTATAAATTTTTATGTTAGTCTTCCATAAAATTAATTTTTATTATCTCCATTTCTGAAAAATTAGCAATTATGTTGTTATATCTTCTTGGAGCATTGACCCCTTTATCAATAATGAATGCCCTTCTTTATCTCTGATAACTTTCCTTGCTTTGAAGTCTGCTCTGTCTGAAATTAATATAGCTACTCTTGCTTTCTTTTGATAGCATGATGTAGAAATGGACAAAATATATGAAAAAAATGTTAGAGAAGGAAACAAAGTAGATGAGCCCAATGATCACTTTGCTTTCTGCCTGGAGGCACTTTTTGGGCTGTGGGGTGGGGATGAGAGTTTCAGTCAGATGATGGCAGCCTCACTGAGTTGAGGAGTCAGAGAACAGAGTTTGGGGAGGTGGAATTTTGCTGTAATTTGCAGAGCAGAGTACCAGAAAGGAGGGAACAACATAGAGCAAAAGCTCCAGATATTTGCATAGAGTTCCTCTTGAGTCTGTCGCTGAATATTAAGCTGCACATACATAGGGTGAAATTCGATGAAGTGAAGAAAAGGGTGACTGGGAATCTGTAAGCAGAACAATTCCCAAAGCTCCCACCATGCTGGGATATGTTTGTAACCAGGCTAGAGGGACCTCGGTGAACACCCAAGGCATTCAGTAAACACAAGAAGGGTCATCCGTTATTAGAAATACTAAACGAGCCCTAAATTAAAGGCTACCTTATAAAGCTTAAAACCATTCTTGAAAGGATCAAGCTGATCCACAAGTAATTTAGCTGGCTGCCCGAACAAAGTCTCGCACTCCTTACAGGAGGACAACAAAATCCAGCCCACGACAATGTCCAGGATCCAATTAGAAATTAATAGACATGAGGTTGGTGTCAAGATGGTGGTATAGGCGGACTCTGAACTCACCTCCTCCCAAGGACACAATCAATTTACAACTACTCTTGGAACAATTACCCCTGGGAGAGAACAGAAACCTGGTTAAAAAGAAACCCTGCAAGAAGGGACAGTCCTGACTGAGATGGAAGAGGCAGGAATTTGTTTCTGGAGAGAAAAAAAGCCACCTTGGTGAGCTGCAGTGCTGCATGGCTGGATGGGAGGAATCCTAAGGTACTCAGCCTTCCCTGAGTCGGGGAGCATTACCACTATAAACATCCTTTGGACTCAGCACAACCAAGACAAGTGTCATAATATCTTGCTTTGCCAGCTACTAAGAACAACCAGGAATTCCCCCCCAAAAGCTATCCATCATAAGGGAAAAAAAAGCTGGCACTTAAAGGGCCCACACTCAAATTCACCCATTTCAGAAAGCAACCTAAAATCACGAGAAAGAGAGGTACATGGTATTTTCGTGAAAAGAGACTCACCTGATAAGCTCTGGGCACACCTCAAGGAGAGGTGAGACCACTCCAGGGACTGAGATATTGGCAGCAGCAATTATTGTGACCCAGTACAGGTGTGTTGACAAAGATGCTGGCAGATGTCATTGGAGTTCTTCCTCTAGCCCAGGGTCTGCCACACTCACTAGAATGCCGACTTAATCCAGCTCAGCCAGGTCAGGCAGCCCACCCTAGGGAGTGGCCCCACCCAACAGCAAGCCCTCGGGCAACTTGTGGGCCTGCATAGGCTGGGTGCCTGGATCCTCTGCAGCTGAGCAAGTTGGTCTGCCTCTGTGGGGCAGGGCGTGTGTGAGGAGTGGGTGAAGTGTGTGAGGTGTTGGTGGAGTGTGTGAGGCCTCTGCAGTGGGGTGACTGGGTCTATTTTAGGGGTTTGGGGCATGCACATGGAGCAGGACTGTGTTGATGGTATGTGCGGCCCTGTGGGTGGTGGGGCTTGTCAGCTGCAGAAGAGTTGTACTTCTCAAACAGCCACATAGGGGATCAGTCCCATCTTCCAAAGCCTGAAACCATTGGATGCTCCCATGCCAGGGGCCAGCCCTACTCAGCTGCAATCCTGACAGAGCTGACAAGAGCCTTGCAGGCCTGAGGCCTAGAGCAATTGTAAGCCCCTGAGCCTAGCAACCAGCCACACTGGGGACCTACTCAACAGAAAAACTGCAACAGCAATGTGCTATTAGACCTTGTAGCCAACTGTGCTGGAGCTTCCCAGGCCTGATAAAGTGACTGAAAGCATTGTACCAGCCACATGCAGCTGAACATTACAACCTGCTGACCAGGGGGACAGTCTAGCCTCCCCAGGCACCTGCAGCAAGAGCAATCCTAACAGAAGGACACACATAGCCCACACAGGGGTCACTCCTGGGACATTTGGAACTGGTGACAAGAGGGAAGTGCACTAATGGGCCTCATAAGGCACTCTTACATAAGGCCACTTCCTCAAGATCAGGAGATGAAGCTTACCTACCTAATACATAGATATAAACACAGAGAAAGAGGCAAAATGAGGGGGCAAAGGAATACATTCCAGGTAAGAGAACAGGACAAACCCCCAGAAAAAGACCTAACAAAACGGAAATAAACAATCTACCTAACAAAGAGTTCAAACAAAAAGTCATAAGGATGCTCACTGATCTTGGGAGAAGAAGGGATAAGCTCAGTGAGAACTTCAAGAAAGAAATGGAAAATATACAAGAGAACCAATCAGAAATGAAGAATACAATACTGGAAATGAAAAATTCACTAGAGGGACTCAATAGCAGACTAGAGGATACAGAAGAATGGATCAGCGAGCTGCACAAAAGACTAGAGGACATCACCCAAGCTGAACAAATAAAAGAAAAAAGAATTAAAAAGAATGAGCACACTCTAAGGGACATCCGAGACAACATCAAGAGCACTGACATTCATATTATAGGTGTCCCAGAAGGAGTAGAGAGACAAAAAGGGGCAGGGAATCTATCTGAAGAAATAATAGCTGAAAACTTTCCTAACCTAAGGAAGGAAACAGACATCCAAGTACAGGAGGCACAGAGAGCACCAAACAAGATAAACCCAAAGGCGCCCACACTAAGACATGTTATAATTAAAATGGCAAGAATTAAAGACAAAGAGAGAATCCTAAAAGCGACAAGAGAAAGGCAGTAAGTTACATACAAAGGAAAGCCAATAAGGCTGTCGGCTGACTTCTCAGCAGAAACCTTACAGGCTAGAAGGGAGTGGCAAGATATATTTCAAGTGCTGAAAGGAAAAAACTTACAGCCAAGAATATTCTACCCAGCAAGATCATCATTCAGAATGGAAGGAGAGATAAAGAGTTTCCCAGACAAGAAAAACTACAGGAGTTTATCACCAAGAAACCAGTTTTACAAGAAATGCTAAAGGGACTCATTTAAGTGGGAAAGAATTCATGTTTCACAAATAGGAATTAGAAAATTATTTTAAAAAAGCAATAAAACCATTGGTAAAGGCAAATATACAGTAAAGGTAGAAGATCAACCACCTATGAAGACAATATGAAGGTCAAAAGACAAAAGTGCCCAAATGATCTATTTCCTTGATGAGACGATAATGGATACACACGCACATACAAAGAGGTTAGACATTATTTCAAAAACATAAAATGTGGGAGAAGGGGAGTAAAAGAGTAGTGCTTTTAGCAGGAGGTCAAACTAAAGAGACCATCAACTCAATATAGGTTGCTATCCACATAGGATAATATATATGAACCTCGTAGTAATCACAAACCAGAAACCTATAATAAATACACAAAAATTAAGAGAAAGGAACCCAAACATAAGACTAAAGAAAGCCATCAAACCACAAGGGAAGAGAGCAAGAGAAGAAAAAAGGAACAGAAAAGAACTACTGAAATACCCATAAAAACGTAATAAAATGGGGGCTGGCCCAGTGGCACAGCAGATAAGTTTGCATGTTCCACTTTGGTGGCCTGGGGTTCACCAGTTCAGATCCTGGGTGTGGACATGGCACCACTTGGCAAGCCATGCTGTGGTAGGCATCCCACATAGAAAGTAGAGGAAGATGGGCATGGATGTTAGTTCAGGGCCAGTCTTCCTTGGCAAAAAGAGGGGGATTGGCAGCAGATGTTAGCTCAAGGCTAATCTTTCTAAAAAAAAAAGTAATAAAATGGCAATAAGTACACACTTATCAATGTCAAATGTCAATGGGCTAAATGCTCCAATCAAAAGGCATAGGGTTGCCAACTGGATAAAAGAAAAACAAGACCTGTATATACACTGCATACAAGAGACACACTTCAGACCTAAAGACACTCACAAACTGAAAGTGAGGGGATGGAAAAAGATACTCCATGAAAATGGCAATGAAAAAAAAGCTAGGGTAGTAACAAGAGACAAAGAAGGGCACTACATAATGATAAAAGGAACAACCCAACAAGAGGATATAACACTTGTAAATATCTATGCACCCATCATAGGAGCATCTAAATATATAAAGCCGTTATTAACAGACATAAAAGAAGAAATAGACAGTAACGCAACAATTGTAGGGGACTTTAACACTCCACTTACACCAATGGATAGATCATCCAAACAGAAGATCAATAAAGAAACATTGGCTTTAAACGACATATTAGACCAGATGGACTTAGTAGATATATACAGAACATTTCATCCAAAAATGGAAGAATACACATTTTTTTCAAATGCACATGGAACATTCTCCAGGATTGATCACATATTAGGCCACAAAACAAGTCTCAATAAATTTAAGAAGATTGAAATAATATCAAGCATCTTTCTGACCACAATGGCATGAAACTAGAAATGAACTAAAGGAAGAAAATTGGAAAAGCCACAAATACGTGGAGATTAAATAAAATGTTAATGAACAATGACTGGGTAAATCAAGAAATCAAAGGAGGTATCAAAACATACCTGGAGACAATAAATATGAAAATACAACATGCCAAAATTTGTGGGTTACAGCAAAAGCCATTCTAAGAGAGAAGTTTATAGCAATACAGGCCTACCTCAACGAACAAGAAAAATCTCAAGTAAACAACCTAATAGTGCACCTAAAGGAACTGGAAAAAGAAGAACAAAGCCCCAAATCAGTAGAATGAAAGAAATAATAAACATTAGAGGAGAAATAAATGAAATAGAGACTAAAAAACAAAAAAAAAAAAAGAAAAAATCAATGAAACCAAGAGCTGATTCTTTGAAAGATAAAGAAAATTGACAAACTTTTAGCTAGACTCACCAAGAGAAAAATAGAGAAGGCTCAAATAAATAAAATCGGAAGTAAAAGAGGAGAAATTACAATGGACACCTTAGAAATACAAAAGAATATAAGATAATACTATGAAAAGCTATACACCAACAAATTGGATAATCTAGAAGAAACAGATAAATTTTCAGACTCTTACAAGCTCCCAAAACTGAATCAAGAAGAACTAGAGAATTTGAATAGATCAATCATCGGTAAGGAGATCAAAACAGTAATCAAAACCCTCCGCCATCCCCCCCCCCAAAAAAAGTCCAGGACCAGATGGCTTCCCTGGTGAATTCTACCAAACATTCAAAGATGACTTAATACCTATCCTTCTCAAACTCTTCCAAAAAATTGAAGAGGAGGGGAGGCTTCCTAACTCATTCTATGAAGCCAACATTATCCTGATACCAAAACCAGACAAGGACAACACAGAAAAAGAAAATTACAGGCCAATATCACTGACGAATATCAACGCAAAAATCCTCAACAAAATACTAGGAAATTGAATACAACAATACATTAAAAAGATAATACACCATGATCAAGTAGGATTTATTCCAGGGATTCAGGGATGGTTCAACATCTGCAAATCAGTCAACGTGATACATCTCATGAACAAAATAAAGAATAAAAATCACATGATCATCTCAATAGATGCAGAGAAATCATTTGACAAGATACAGCACCCATTTATGATAAAAAAAACTCTAAATAAAATGGGTATAGAAGGAAACTACCTAAACTAGTAAAGGCCATATATAACAAACCCACAGCTAGTATAACTCTCAGTGGAGAAAAAATGAAAGCTATCCCTCTAAGAACAGGAATCAGACAATGATGCCCACTTTCACCATTCTTATTTAACATAGTGTTGGAAGTCCTAGCCAGAGCAATCAGGCAAGAAAAAGAAATAAAAGGGATCCAAATTGGAAAGGAAGAAGTGAAACTGTCAGTATTTGCAGATGATATGATTTTATACATAGAAAACCCTAAAGAATCCACCAAAAAACTTTTAGAAATAATAAATGAATATGGTAAAGTTGCAGGATACAAAAATCAGTTGTGTTTCTATACACTAACAACAAAGTAGCAGAAAGACTAATTAAGAATACAATCCCATTTACATTTGCAACAACAACAACAAAATACCTAGGAGTAAACGTAACCAAAGAGGTGAGCAATCTGTACACTGAAAACTATAAAATATTGTTGAAAGAAACTGAAGAAGAGACAAAAAAATGGAAAGATATTCTGTGCTGTTGGATTGGAAGAATTTATAGTTGAAATGTCCATACTTCCTAAAGCAGATTCAATGCAATCCCTATCAAAGTTCCATCAACATTTTTCACAGAAATAGAACAAAGAATCCTAAAATTTATATAGAACAACAAAAGATCGTGAATAGCCAAAGAAATCCTGAGAAAAAAAGAACAAAACTGGAGGTATCACACTCCCTGATTTCAAAATATACTACAAACCTATAGCAACCAAAACAGCATGGTACTGGCACAAAAACAGACACACGGATCAATGGAACAGAATCAAGAGCCCAAAAATAAACCCACACACCTGTGGACAGCTAATTTTCAACGAGGGAGCCAAGAGCATACGATAGAGAAAGGAAAGTCTTTTTAATAAATGCTGTTGGGAAAACTGGACAGCTACATGCAAAAGGATGAAAGTAGACCATTATCTTACACCATACACAAAAATGAACTCAAAATGGATTAAAGACTTGAATGTAAGACCTGAAACCAAGAAGCTTCTAGAAGGAAACGTAGGCAGCATGCTCTTTGACATTGGTCTTAGTGGCATATTTTCAAGTACCATGTCTGACCCACCAGGGGAAATAAAAGAAAAAATAAACAAATGGGACTACATAAAACTAAAAACCTTCTTCACAGCAAAGGAAACCATCAACAAAATGAAAAGACAACCTAACAATTGGGAGAAGATATCCGCAAACCATATATTCCAAAGGTGTCAATATCCAAAATATACAAAGAACTAATCCATCTCAACAACAAAAAAACTAACAACCCAATTAAAAAATGGGCAAAAGATCTGAACAGACATTTCTCCAAAGATATACAGATGGCCAACAGGCACATGAAAAGATTTCAACATCATTAACTATCAGGGAAATGCAAATCAAAACTACAATGAGATATCACCTCACGCCTGCCATAATGACAATAATTAACAAGACAGGAAACAACAAGTGTTGGAGAGGATGTGGGAGTGCAAACTGGTGCAGCCACTATGGAAAACAGTATGGAGTTTCCTCAAAAAATTAAAAATAGATCTACCATATGGTCCAGCTATTCCACTGTTGGGTATTTAACTAAAGAACTCGAAAACATGAATGCATAAAGGTATATGCACTCCTATGTTCATTGCAACATTATTCATGATAGCCAAGACATGGAAGCAACCCATGTTCCCATGAAAGGACGAATGGATAAAGAAGATGCGGTATAGATACACAATGGAATACTACTCAGCCATAAGAAACGATGAAATCCTGCCATTTGTGACAACTGGGTGGACTTTGATGGTATTATGCTAAGTGAAATAAGTCAGAGGGAGAAAGTCAAATAGTGTATGATCTCACTCATAAGTAGAAGATAAAAACAATGACAAACAGATAGAGACAGAGATTAGATTGGTGGTTACCAGAGGGGAAGAGGGGCAAAAGTGATGATTAGACATATGTGTGTGGTGATGGATTGTAATTAGTCTTTGGGTGGTGAACATGATGTAATCTACACAGAAATTGAAATATAATGATGTATACCTGAAATTTATATAATGTTATAAACCAATGTTACTGCAATAAAAAAATAAAAAATAATGAAAAATAGAAATTACTAGAAAGGTTAAAAAGTAGGAAAACAAACTTAAAAAAAAAACAGAAACAAATCAGCCATTAGAAATAGGCCCAAAAAATGACAGATAATGGAATTAGCAGATAAGAACTTTATTAAAATCTGTAAATATGTTCAAGTGTTTAAAGGAAAACATCGACACAATAAATATTGAAATGCAATATATTAAAAAAACAGTGAACTAGAATTCTTATAGACGAAAAACATAATTTTAAAGAAAAAAATTCACATCTAGTGGGATTAAGACCGATTAGTCGTTACAGAAGACAAGATCATTGAGCAATAAACCCTCTGCGGTAGCCTGCTTGGGCCGCCATAACGAAATACCACAGACCAAGGGGCTTAAACAAGAGAAATTTATTTTCTCACAGTTCTAGAGGCTAGAAGGCCAAGATCAAGCCGTCAGAGCTGGTTTCTGGGGAGCCCTCTCTTCTTGGCTGTAGACTGCTGCCTTCTCGCTGTGTCCTCACCTGCCCTCTCCTCTGTGTGCACACGTAGAAAGAGAGAGATCTCTGGCGTCTCTTCCTCTTCTTATAAGGAGACTAGTCTCATGGGATCAGGGCCCACCCTTCCAACCTCATTTAACCTTAATTGCCTCCCCAAAGGCCTCATCTCCAAATATGGTCGTATTGGGGGTTAGGGCTCCAGAATATAAATTTTGACGGCACACAATTCAGTATGTAACACTATCCAAACTGAAGCACAGAGAGAAAAATAACTTAAAAGGAAAGAATAGAGCGTCAGAGACCCCTGGGATATTAACTTTAGAAGATGCTGGGGAAAGGATATACAGGAACTCCCTGCACTATTTTTAGCAATTGTTCAGTAAGTCTAAAATTATCTCAAAATAAAAAGTTAAAAATAAATGTCCCCACAGAACATCAACAAAAAACATCTTAATGAATTCACATCACTGATGAATTCTACCAAACATTTAAGAAAGAAATAATACCAGTCTTACACAAACTCTTTTTAGAGGAAGAGGGAATACTCTCCGAGAAGCCCACTTTATGAGCCTAACACTACCCTGACACTGAAACCAGATGTAGATAGTACAAGAAAAGAAAATCTAAGATTAATATCCCTCATGAATATAGATGCAAAAAATGAGCAAATCATGTCCGGCAATATCCTGTGTTTATCCCAGAAATACAAGTTTGGTCTCACATCTGAAATTCAGTTAATGCAAGACGTGATAGTCAGAGAATAAAGGAGAAAATGATATTATTATTTCAATAGACACAAAAAAAGCATTTAACAACATTCAGCACCTATTCATGAAGAAATTCCTCGGCAAACAAGAAATAGAAGGGAACTTTCCTAACCCGATAAGGGTCATTTACAATAAAACCTACACTGGCCTCAGACTTGAGATCGAGAACGAATGCTTTTCCCCTATGGTCAAGAATGTCCATTTTCACCGGTTCCAATCAATATTACACTAGAGTTTATGGACAGTCAATAATGTAAGGGACAAAAGGCACTAGATTGGAAAGGAAGACGTAAAACGGGCTTTATTTGCAGATGACATGATCATACTTGCAGAAAATCACACAGAAACTACAAAAAAGCTACTAGAACTAAGTAAATTTAGCAAGGTCATAGGATGCAAGGTCAATTTATCAAAATCAGTCGCACTTCTATATGGAGCAAAGAACAACTGAAGATGAAGTTAAAAAATACAACATAATTTAAAGTAGTATCAAACAGCACAAAACATGGCAAGTTTATTAAGATATGTGAAAATCACAAAACACTGCTGAGAGAAGTTGAGAAAAAAAACCTAAAGGAGTAGTGTGATATGCCATGCCCAAGAATCAGAAACTCAGTATTTTCAAGATGTCAATTCTCTCCCAAATTGATTATAGAAGCAATGAACTTCCAATAAAAATTCCAGAAGGCTTTTGTAGAAATTGACAAGATGATTCTAAAATTTGCGTGAAAATGCAAAAACCTAAAATAGCCAAAGCACTTTTGAAAAAGAACAAGTTTGGAGGAGTTACAGAACCTGATAGCAGGATTTGCTCTAAACCGACAGACATCAAACAGAGTGGTACTGGTGTGAAGACAGATGCAGAGATGATCGAGACAGAGTAGAGTCCAGAAGGAGACCCACAAATATAGGATCAATTTCTTTGTGACCACGGTGACATGAGAATCCAATGGGGAAAGGATAAGGTCCACAACAAAACGTGCTGGAACTGGAACATTAGAAAAATACGAACCTCGACTCTTACCTCACACCACATACGAAAATTAGCTGGAAACTGATCACAATCTACACGTGAAAATTAAAACGATACCAAAAATTGTGATCTTGGGACTAGGACAAAAAAATCACAAATTATAAAAGAAAATAATTGATGCATTTTGCTTCTTCGAAAGTAAAAACTTCTGCTCTTCAAAGTAAAATATTAAGAAAAAATTAAAATATTAAGAAAATGAAAACTCAAGCCATAGACTGGGAAAAAGTATTTACAACGGATATATCTTATACAGACTAGTATCAAGAATATACGTAGAACCTCTACTATCAATAATAAGAAGATGAACCATCCAACAAAAAACAGGCAAAATTTTGAACAGACACTGCATGAACGAAGGTAAATGAATGGCAAATAATCACATTAAAATGTGTTCAACATCATTCCCCAGTAGGAAATTAGCAATTAAAGTTACCATGTGATTCCATTATACAACTGCCAGAATGGCTAAAACTTAAAAGACTGATCATACCAAGGGCTGGGGAGTGTGGAGCGTCTAGAAGTCTCAGGGACTGCTGGTCGAATGTACAATGTTACAGCTTGGCAGTTTCATATAAAGCTAACCATACTCCAACCACACAAACCAGCTACTCTGCTCTTAGGCATTTATCCAAGAGGAATGAACACATTTGTGCACGTCAACAAATGTTCACAGTGTTTTCATTCACAATAGTTTCCAAGTGGAAACAACCCAAATGTTCCTCAGCAGGCGAATGGGTTAGCAAGTTGTGGTACATCCGTGCAATGGAAGATTACTTAGTAAGAAACAGAAACAAATTCTGACACACGTAGCGACACGGATACATCTCAAAACCTGAGTCAAAGAAGAAATGCTGAGTGAAGGAAGCCAGGGACCAAAGAGTATACGCTCTATGACTCCACTTATGTGGAATCCAGAGCAGGCACCCCTAGTCCACAGTGTCGTAAAGCAGAGCAGCGGTCGTCTGGGGCCAGGGCAGGCGGTGGGAAGGAGGACTGACGCAAAGGCATGCAACGGCACCTTCTGTGGTGATGGAAACGTTTTATACCTTAGTTGTGGTGGCGGTTACACTGCTGTGTGCATTTGTCACCACTCATCTGTATACTTAAAACATACGTTTTAGGGTAAGTTATATCCTGATAAAATTGATTTAAACTTTACAATAAGTTACTTGAATGCATTTAGTTGGCATTCCTATCTTCTGTTAGAGAGAGTTGGCAGGTTAAATACGCTAGGCGTTTCATCAGATCTTACAGTTATGAACAGTTTTGAAAATATTCACTATAATCTTTGAATTGCTCCAAAGGATGACTGGTATTGGCACCGTGGAGGCTGAATCTCCTGGTAACAAATTAAATTGTGTACCACGCAAAGCATAAAGAATACTCTGGATGCTGGCTGTATAGCCTTTCCTTTACCCACTAGGTTAGCATCCTTATCATGGGCTTACCCACAACAATCTTTTGAGGCAAAGGCTAAAACTGAAGTTGATTTTTTCAGTTCTTCAATGAAATCAAAACCTGCACATTTCAGAAGAGCTGTGACACGAATCTAATACTCATTAAATTTTTTCCCGGTGTTCCACATGACTTTTATGCCTGCTACAAACCAGTCGAACTGAGTAATGTTATTTAATATTATATATCAATATTATTTTAAAATTTTAAAATGACTTTTCTTCTTTTTTTCCCATTAAATTAAAAATTTCATTTTTAATTCTTCATCCTGCAGAGTAGTCATATGTCTCATTACTTTAAAAATAAATCTTGCAAGTTCTGCTATTGTAGCATCAATTGCCAAAATCATTTTAACTAAACCTAAAAATTTTCCATTGTGATCTACAGTACTATGCTTTTAGTTCCATGAAAAGTAGCATTCATTATGTTTGGCTAAATATTGGACAAATAACATTATTCTTTAAAACATGCCAATATCGAATATCACTTGCCTTTCTGGGTATTATAGAAATCTTGCTATTTTATAAGCCTTATTTTCAGTTCTGGGAATTGCAAAGTTTTTTTCACTGTTTCCAATTTTTAAAAATTTTGGTAGAGCTTCTCTTTAACTTTTTCTATTTCTTTGTTCCTCTTAGCCTTTTTCTTTTCCGAATTTCTCTTTCCTATTTTCTATTTCTATCATGACCACAACTTATACTCATTCTCAATGATCTATTCTAAAGGATTGAAAATAAAATGTAAATGTATTCAAGCTATACATAATTCAAATATTTTTATCCATAAATGTAAAGATGAAAATCAATATTCTTCATATGTTTTTCTTTTTTTTTTTTTTTAAAGATTGGCACCTGGGCTAACAACTGTTGCCACTCTTTTTTTTTTTTTTGGTTTCTCTTCTCCCCAAAGCCCCCCAGTACATAGTTGTATACTCTAGGTGTGAGCGCCTCTGGTTGTGCCATGTGGGACACTGCCTCAGCATGGCCTGATGAGTGGTGCCATGTCCGCGCCAAGGATGGAACCAGAGAAACCCTGGGCGGTGGAAATGGAGCAGGCAATTTAACCACTCCTCCATGGGCAGGCCCCTCTTCATATGTTTTTTAAGAAAGTTATTTTTCAAGATATTCAAAGCAAAAGGCAAATACAAATCATACTCAATGAATATGAAAACCATAAAATATTTAAAGGTAAAATTTAATTTATCTTTTTGAAATTTTAATTAAGAATATTTAAATGTTTTCTGAAAATAAAGCTATTAAAAATTCTGAAACTCAGTGGCCATCTAATCACCCTTTTATGGAGTTATCCCACTTCATTCCCGTTTCATCTAGACATACACATACACACATTTCTAAGCAACTGAATTGTTTAACATTACGAAGTCTTTCTTAGCTCCTGTGAATATTGTGTTCATTTGCAAATACCTTTGACATTACGAATTGGATTGTTAAAAAAGTAAGAAAAGGGACCCTCAGCACTACCGCAGAGCAGGACATGGGCGGGCGGGAGCGGATTGCGCATGCGGGATCCGAGCGGAAGGCTGTGACCGCAGCGCTAGTCTTTCCTCTTATCTGGGCGCTGCCGCCCCTCGGTTCTGTCTGCGCTCGGAAGCAGAGTCGTGCTGGCGCTGGAGCCCAGACTGTCGCAGCGCTGGGCCCCAGCTGCTCTCTGATGCAAGGACAGAGGGAAAGCGAGGAGGCCTGTCCCTGGAGCCCGAGCAGAGTTAGTCTGGGGAACGGCTGTTAGAGGTGGCACTGCGCCAGCGCTGAGCCCCAGCCCTCAGTGATAGAGGGGCCCGCGTGTTCTGTAATGAGGGGTGTGTGTGTGTGTGTGTGCGCGCGCGCGCCCTCTAACCCGTAGGCCCGTGGCTGGGGGCCCTCTCACCCAGGGCTAAGGTGCTGCTGGGCGAGGGAGCCTTTGAGGACTCTTGAGCTGTGGACTGTGGACGTGTGGGCTGCAGAGGAGAATTGCATAGAAACACGGAGAACGGCAGGCCCCTTTTACAACCTCCGCATTAGATGATGTCCAAGTTCCTTGGTACCTTGGTGCTCAGGGAAACTGTTTTTCTTCTGTTGAGCTCTCATCTAACTTGAACCAGAGAAATTCCATTTTAAATTTTTAATCAGTTTTCCATATTGAACGTCTTCCTATGATTTTGTTAAGAAAAAAGAGAGAATTCTTTTACTGAAAAAAAAAAAAAAGATAGAAAAAGTGATCTGGTCCGATTTCCACCCCACGCCCCTTTCATAACTGGGAAGATGGCGGCCCAGAGGAGAGCAGTGAGCTGTCCAAAGGGATTGTCCAGGTAGCTACAAGGCCCAGACCGGAGGCCAGGTGCCCAGGCCCCCTGCACACTGTGCCTTTTTTGCCCCATGGAGTCCCCTCAGGATGGAATCAACAGCTTATTAGCGTGTCGATCTCGAGAGGAATTTTAGGAGCTGTTCAAGCCTCTTCCCAGAGCTGGCCTGGCCCTCAGTGACTGGAAGACGTTGAGTCCCTGACGAGCCCTGAAGGTTCTGAAGGCCGTTGCCAACTGCAGATGTCACGCTTGCACCGCTCTTGGCCGCTTTGGGCTTTTTCCATTTCGGGGGAGTGTGTGGTGGGAAAGCAGCAGCAGCGCACATGAGCTCTGGCCTGCGCCCTCTGTCCGTCTGTGTGTCTCTTCCTCTCCATCTTCATTCCGCATTCATTCAAGGACATTTATTAGTACCTGTCGACCAGTTATCACACGACAGCAGCTCAGGGACGAGGTCGTCTTTTGTCTGTCTCTCTATCTTTCTTTAACCTGTTTCTCTGTCTTTGTTTCCTTGTTTCTCATTGTGTTTCCCATCTACATACGTGTGTGTATCTTTTTTTGGTCAGTGTCTCTCTTCTCTCTCTTCCTTCTTTCTTCTTTTTTCGGTAGTCTCTCCACCTGTCTTTGTTTTTGTCTTCCCTTATCTGTCCTGTGTTTGTTCTCTCTCTCTTTCTTTTCCTTTCTAGCTTCTCTCACTTTTCCATTGTCTTTTGCCTCTCTCTGTTCCTCCTTCTGTCTCTCCCTGCTTCTCTATGTCGCTGTGTCTGTCTCCCTCTCTGTCTCGTCTCTGATTCTCTTTACAGAATGTTTGTGCACGAAGCAGGGGGCCGCAGAGAGCTCTTGAATTTCTGCTCTTCATCCAAGTCTGTGGGAGGACACTGAGGCCACTCCATTTGTTAAGCCACTGTCACAAGATGTTCCTCTTCTGATTATTTGATTGTGTGAGCACACGCTGGCCCCACCGAGGACATCCGGATCTCGCTGGGCTTGTGCACTGGGTGGGCAGGGCCGGATAGTTTTGTTTTCCCAGGTTGTGATGAGACTGGCTCTAGTTTTAAATATAAGTGAAATGGTTTCTTTGAGATGGAGATTCTAAAGGAATTTTGACAGAGGTTGGCGCACATAAAAACGCAAGTTTGCTTTTTTATTCCTCAGGGTGGCAACCAGGTTGATAAAACAGTCATTGAGCACTTCCTGTATACAGGCTGTCTGCTAGGGGCCAGAGAAACAGACATGAACCATGTCTTTTAGGACCACACAGTCTAATAGGGAGAATTTCCTGGGTAACGGAGAGGGTTCTGTACTTGCCTGTTTTAACAAAGGGAAGTACATGCTATGAGAATCAGTCATTAGGCCTGGAGTAATCAAAGAGGGCTTCATAGAGATGGTGATATTTGATCTGGGCCTTGAAACGTGAATAGGAGTTTTCCAGGAGGAAAAGGGTGAAGGGCATTCTTTGTAGAGGAAATGGCACAAAAGGATAAAGCAGTTTGGGATATTGAGAACATGGTCAGAGGATGAGGCTGGAAAATTATGTTGGGGCCTGAACATAGGTGCTTTGCGTGCTAGGATGAGGAATTTGGCCTTTTTTCTGATGGCCATGTTGGGTCATGGAAGAGTTTGAAGCAAGAGTGTGGCAGAGTTAGTGTGGGGGATGGAAGGGAGGTGTTTAGACCGGAGACCGGGGGGAGACTGAGGCAGCACTCCAGGTGAGAGAGGATGGAGCCGCAGCGATGGTGGTCCTCCTCATTACATCACGTGTTTCTTTAACATTTGGTTCCATCCACTCTGCTTATGGGAGGGTTTACACTCGTTAAAAAGTGTATTGAACCTCTGCCCTGTACTAGGCCCTTTGAGAGGTATTAGGGATGGGGATGAGTCAGACCTGGTTGAGTTGGAGTGTCAAGGAGCTTAAAATTGAGAGGGGCTGTAGACACATTGACAGGTAATTTCTTCATAACTCTTTATGTGCTAGGACAGAGGAAATAACAGGAGAATGTGGGGGCCCAGAAGAGGGACCTAACACAGTAGGGGAGGAGGCCAGTCATGGTGGGCTTCCTGGAAGCAGTGAAGCTTTAGTTGAACTTGAAAGGCAGGCCAGAGTTATCTAGAGCTATAGTTTTCAGAGTGTGGTCCCTAGTCTAGAAGCACCGGCATTGCCTGGGAAGTTGTGAGAAATGCAGATTCCTGAGGCCACCCCAGACCCACTGAATCAGAGACTGTGGGTGTGGGGCCCAGCCGTCTGTGTTTAAGCAGTCCATCGATGGATGCTTATGTTTGAGAACCACTGTTCTAGGAAAGGGAGGGAGGAAGTTGCCCCAGGCCAAGGGAGCAGGTATGCCAAGGCATGGAGATAGCAGGTGGCTGGGTGAGGACATCATTCAGGGTCACTGTGTGGCTGTGCCACGAGAAGAGCCTGGCAGTCTGGCTGTGACAGATGTTGGAGGGCCCTTAATGTTGGCAAAGGAATGTGGCCTATAGGGACGTGAAGGCGCAGAAGGGTTCTGTAGAGGAGATGGGCGTGGTCAGATCCCTCTGTAGCATCAGGCGTGAGGGGGCGTATGTAAAGCAGGCACTCTATCAGCATTTGTTGAGCTGATCTGGGAAGAACTGGAATAGTCCCCTTTATTCAAGACTGTGCTCCATATGAGGGAGGGCAAACACTTATCTCTTGGCCCAGCTCTGGGCCATTGGTAGTGGCTGCCTGAGTGCTCTGTTGAGAAGGATCCTGAAGTGAAGTCTGGGGTCTAACGAAATGAGGTTTATGGCCAAGTTTGCCACAGACGAGAGCAGTAGGGAGGTGAGGTTGTGGTGGCTCGTGTGGTACATGTTAAATTTGAGTCTCTCTTGCCAGATAATTAACAAAACGAAAACAAAAAAGCATGTTTTCCAGTACTCATCTGTACTCCGGTAACCCAGTCTTGCTCCTAGTCAGTCCCAACTAGAATCAACTCTGGGTTATACGGAGTCGAGTTGCTGAGGGACGTGGAGTCCTCTCCTCTCCGCTCACACAGTGTAAACCCTCCTACTTGACGCAGCGACTGGATGTCTACTGTTATGCTTTTCTTTAGGGCTGGCAGCTAAGGTCCCTATGGAACTGAGGATGTCACAAGGGGAATCAGCTCATCGAGAACACATCATTCAGCCAAGGACATCAGTCAGGGACCTGCCACGTGCCAGGCCCAACTCTTAGGAGGGGAAGGACATGAACTGTTCAGTAAGAAACTGCAATACGAAAGAACATTTTTCTCTCCAAGTAGCCCTCATGGCACAGGGGCCTGAATGGTGCCAGCTGGGAGGCCTGGAGCACAGCCCGAAGAGCCCTCCTGTGGTGCAAAATGGATTTGAAGACTTGCATTTCATCTTTAAAATTTATGCAATCTTAAAATTCCACTCCGTAATATGCAACATCTGGGTTTATTTTACTGCAGATATTTTTGACATCAAATAATGTTTAAATTACTCCCCAGCAAGTGAAAAGGATGCCCCAGGTCGATGGCTGGTGTTCATCCTGTAACTCTGCACGGCCCCGCCAGTCCCCTACCAGGTCCTGGAAGATTTGTGTGCTACGGATGGGGAGAAATGGCCGTTGGGATAAGCAAGGCGAGCCTGTTGGACCAGCTGTGTGACACTGGGTGAATTACTTCCCCTCTCTTGAGTTTGGTTTCCTCATCTTTGTGCAGGAGAAAACAGAGAACAGGAAGAAATAAAATAAATGAACATGTGTAGCACAGACCTTGGCACATTTTAGGCCCTCAATGCATTTTAGTTACATCCTCACGTCAAGGAACCTGAGTCATGTTGACCACAGTACCAGCTAATTAGCCCCAGCACACACTTAATCCTGGCAGACTCAGACTGTTAAAGGGTCAGTCTGGACTTTTGGATAATCTCTGCTGCTTCCCCTCGCTGTCAGTTGCTGGGATATTGCTGTGAGGACACAGAGGGAGGAGGGTCGTTGCTCCTGGGATCCTGGACAGTTCCGAGGAGATGGCGTTGAGCTGGGCCTTGCAGGGTGGGCAGATGTTCAGCAGGCTCGTGCCTGGATCGTGGACAGTGAAGAGTGAGACTGAAGACTGGACAAGCAGATCCAGGTCTGAGCCTCAGGGTCTCGTGTGCGTGAAGGAGCCTGATGTGTATTCAGTTGGCCGTGGGGGGCTATTGAGGATTTCTGAGCACAGACGACTACTTATGAGAAGTGCACATGAGAAAGATCATTTGACTAGAAGCCCCCTGAGGACAGGGTTTGTTTTCCTGTGTGGCTCCTGTGTCCCGTCTGCCTACAACTGTGTCTGGCAGAGTTAACTGTGCAATGACTGACATTTGAATGAGAGCGTGATGGAATCATTGTGGCAGCAGGCATTTGGGAGGGTTGGATGGGGCGTGCCAGGCGGCAGGAGAACCAGTGGAAAGGCCACGGGTGTGTCCTCGGGGGTGGCAGTGGGGTGGGGTCAGGAACAGCTGTGGGGAGCCTCTGTGGACGTCCCCCTCCGACTCTCTGCAGCCCCTGTGGACCACTGACCTCTCTCTGAATTCAGGGGGCGCTTCAGGGCAGCATAATTCATCCTGACAGCCCTGGCCTAGCGTTCCGAGCCTCGGTTCCCCTCTGCTGCGGCTCAGGCTGGAGCTGGGTGTGCTCTAGAGAGGAAATAGTCATTTGCATCTAAACATGAAACAGCATTTTCTGAAGCTGCAAGCAGGGCCCAGCTGGTGTGAGCTGGGCTCGCTCAGAATTGCAGTCAGCTTGTTTCAATTTGGGACTGTGGGGTTAGGGGTGGGACCTCATACGCTGCTTCCCAGCAGGAAGACACATGCACGCGCAAATGCAACAAGCTTGCAGTCCTGGCCCTCTTGGCTGAGGAGGGGACTTCTGAGGGGGTAGGGAGAGGAAGGAGGGGAAGGGGTGTAGGAATGCGTTCCGGAGCGACCTGCTGGTCCCAGAGCCATCTTACAGCGCTGAATACCTGCTCTGCAGGAAGCATTTTGCCAGATGCTATACTTCACGTTTTTCTACAGAAGGCAGGCGGGGCGGGATGCTCCAGAGAAGGCGAGCTGGGTGCCAAGGCCTTATGTTGTTTTGGAAAATGATAAATGAAAGTTGAAAAAGTCACTGAGATGATACTTCAAGGAGGCTCCCTGGAAACTTGCCGCCCCAAGTGGGACTTGATTACATCCTGCTGTATCGTCTCCTAAAGTCAAGGCTGGAGACCAAGGCAGATGCAAACATCGACAAATGCAAACGGGAGGTCTCTTCTCCCTCCGCCGTGTTCTTTCTCTCTCCCTCTTCTGATGGGCACCCCCTCTCTATATTGAGTATAACAGTCCAGCATCGTCTGCAAAGGTTTGCTTGTCCCTGGGCCCTCTCCGCACAGGCCACCAGCACACAGTTGGATACCCTCGGCCCTGAGGAGACCAGGGTGAGTGGAGAAACTTCTGACCCTGCAAATGGACACCGTGGTGAGAAAGCGCTCTCATGGGGAAAGGGGGCAGCATGGTATTCCGGAAATATCTCAGGCTTTAAAATTGTATGGCTGTGGGTTTTAGTTCTGGCTCTACCACATAACAGCTGCACAAGCCTGGGCAAGTGTGACTTTCCCGCTCCTCGAGGTCACCACCCGTGAGTTGGACGTAGTAATCCTTCACCCAGAGTTGCTGCAGGCATAACATGAGATGACGTGTGGAACGGGGCCCCAGCATATAACGCCAATTGCTGATACTGATCTAGCACTTCCTGTACTTTTCCAAGTACTTTGACTAATGAACTCTTTTAACTTTCACAATCACCTTAAGTGGGACCACAGTCGCACCCATCTTATAGGCCCAGGGAGGCTATACCACTTGTTCTGGTAGGTGGCAAAGGTAGAATTTGAACCCAAGCGGCCCGACGCCAAGTCAGGGCCCATAACCACTGCTCTACACTACCATCTGCCATCATGCTGTTTGCAATAACAGGTGCTCAGTGCTCCTGGGGTCCCCCTCCCCTAACTCCTTTCTTCAGGAGTCTTGCAGAAAGTTCTCTGGCAGCGGTGGAACAGGTCTTCCTGTTAATTAGGTGTTTCATTTTACTGCCAGCCTTTTGTTTTCCCCCTGGAGATCTGGCAGTATTTCCAATAAACTGTGTTTCAAGGAAAGAAGTAGAAAAAGACAGTGAGTGGCTCCCAGGTTGGGGACTGCAAGGTTTCTCTGGCAGGGGAGAACAATCGGGCTATTGTTTGCACTCGTAGGACTTCCTGGGGAGGCAGCTGCGGGCCTGCTCCCCAGTTTTAGTTTAGCAGTGGCCAAATTCGACTCCCTTTTCTTCCCCTTCCCTCGGTCAGTGTTTTACTTTATTCTCACGTGGACGCTCCTTATTCCCACAAAGGAAGTTAAAGCTTTGGCTTTGGACTTCGAATAGGGATGCTGCAAGGATTTGCTTGCACCTAAAGAGGGGGACTGAGTACTTCACGAAACCTGCTTTTGTGGAACCAAGAATTTCCTTCAGGGGAGCACTCTGCCATCGTCTTGGGCCCCATGCCTGCGTCTCAGAGAAAAGCCTGAGCTTTCAACTCTGGATTGATCAGCACTGCTTATGGAGGTCTGTGACAAGCCAGGCCCAGGGTGTTCAGTCCTTTGCCCTCTGGCTGCGGGTTTGACTCCTCACCAGCAAGGAGCCAGGGGGTAGTTGGGGTGGGGACCTGTGGTGGTGGAATTGGGCATGGCCTCAGAGTGATCGTAGTTGAGTTATAGTCCTACCACACATTGGGCTGTGTGACATCAGCCAAGTAGCTCAACGTCTCTCCAGTAGACAGTGACATTCTCACCCCGCCAGCCCGAGTCTATGGACTGATTGGCACTCTCAACCCAGCTCTGAGCCATTGCACGTGTCCTTCTCTGTGGAATGCCATTTCCCTTCCATCCACTTGCCTCACTTTAAATCTCAGGTCTAATGTTGCCTGATTCGTGGTAGGTGTTTCGTGTATTTCTTCGTGGGAGACATTTGTCATTTTTCTTGGCTGCCCAGAGTTTTAACTCTCTTCTTCCTTCTCTGTCTTATCAGTCTCATTAGAAGGCAGAGTCATCTCCTACTGGAGAAGCTGAAAACAAAGACAATCAATCTCTTTCCCAGTGTTCCTTGCATCTAGTTTTTGCCAGCCAGACGAAATCACCTAGATTTCATTCAGAAGCTAGGGAGAAATTGGAGATACCGAAGGCAACCAGTTGCAGCCTTACTCATTTCTACAACAGGCATCAAGGGCACAGTTACGGTCAGAGCTGCCCTGTCCGGCTGCTAACTGCACGTTCCCTTTGCCTCCTTCAGCAGCTCAGTTGGTCACAGTCTTTCCCTGATTATGTCACTCTAACCTTAATTCCTAGAGGGTCTAACCTGCAGAAGATCTGAAAGTAATGGGTCGCTATTGTCTTCCGTTAACTTTTACCTCTAGTCGTGTTGTTTCATGTTGCAGTACCAACCAGCCAGTCGGTAGTCTTGACTTCCAGTTCAATGAACCATTGTTATGTCTCATAGTAGAAATATTCCTTCCTTGGGGACCAAGGCCTCTAAACAAGCAAAACCCAAATTTCTAGGAATGGCAGTGAACTTTTTGTGAATGCGACAGTAGAGCTAATGGAGAAAGAAGCTCCTCCCACTCTTGTTCTTATGCCCAAGTATTCCGGCTGTGGGAAAGTGACGTCACGTAGGAACATACACTGCGTCTTGTGGCACAGTACCCCAGCCTGGAAAGTCTTGTCATCTAGCAAGCACCATAACTGAGTCTTTAAGAGCGAATTCCGCCATTCTGTCTGTTAGACTGTCTGCTTCTGAGAGGCGAAGTTTATGATGACACTCATGGTCATGAACCTGTTGTCCTCCTTCTTTTCTGTGAAATGAGTTCCTTGGTCAGAAGCAATGTTGTATGGGATCCTATGGTGGAAAACGAGGTATTCTTATGTCTATAGATGGAGACGTTGTCAGAAACATTGTGGGCAGGAGGTCAAATCCAAATACATGTTGGTATGATTGAGGACAGATCACCGCCCCTGCATGGGCAGAGCAGGCGGCTGAACACTCTCCCTGGAAACAATGCCATACCTGAGTCTCAGTGACGGTCTCTGCTATTGATGGGTTGAACACTCATGTGTGGGCTCAAGAATATAAACTTCTTTGCCCAATTGCAGTCTGGCTACTGCCCTGCTAACCTCCATCCCTGTGACTCTGACCACCTTGTTCATGAGCCCATTGAGCAGGCGTCAGAGTGGCTGGGGAAAGGAGCTACCCAACTGCAGCATATGACATCTTGACCGTCTGACTATTGAATGCTCCTTTGCTGTGGGTAACATTTTTTGGTGAATATTTACACAGACACAAATAGCCTCATGCTCTGTGATTGTTAGGAGTGGTCCACCCCCAGATCTCCTTGCTACCATTCTCTAATCTTGTTTTATCCAAGACCCTGCCCATCTAGCTATCTTGATCCTCCCAGGCCACCTCATTAAGCTCCAAATAACTCAGTGTAAGGTCTAAACTTGGCGGGGTGGGGATCTATTTTGGCTATGCAGATGCCACTTAGTTTAAGACTAGTTAATGGAGAAGCAAGAGGTAAAGAACAAAAAGGATTGATTCTTTCCCTTCTTCCTACCAGCTGAGTTTCCCATCCTTGTATTTGGGGTTTTCAGAAAGGGCAGAAGGCCAAGCACATGGAAAGCTCCAGGCAGCCCAGCAGGAGGAGAGGTGACTCATTTACTTCTTGAGGAATTAGGTTCAGTAATGTCCCATTAATCTGGCTTCATCAGGAAATGAGCTGTCACCTAAGTTTTCCAATAACCGAAGCTTACTTTTTCATGTGCCAAAACTTGATTTAATCATTTTGGATGGAGGTCTTTCTAAAACCAATTATATTCTTCCCTGCCTATTTCAGTGGAGGATCCTGCCCACATTCTAACCTTTTCTTGAGACATGGGGACCATTCATTTACCAGGTTCTAATTTAAGAAAAGTAAAGGGCTATTTGCTCCAATAATGAAGTCCCCCATCCTTGCTGTGAATTTTGAGTTATTCTGCCTACTGTAAGAATTATTTGTTTTCAGCCTCACTTTTTCATGCTCTTTGGTGGCTGTGTGGTGAGCCAGACAAAAATGAGTTCTGCAGTCGGACCTGAATTTGAATTCTAGCTCTGCCAGTTATGGTTTCTGGGCTCCAGAGTCCTCATATGCAAAATAGGTATAAGCTACTTGTCTCTGATCACGGTCTAAAAATTCCTACCCCTCAGTATCATTGTGAGGGGCAAGTTCACAATGAAAGGGAAGACCCAATGCTGGGAAGGCCCCTAAAACATTGTATCTGCTTAGTAACAAACATTATTTCCCAGTGAGCGGGTTTACTTCTTGCTCTGCAATTTTCTTACCATTCCAACTTGCTATCTGCTTGTCTAGTCTGCAGAGGGTCAGCTGTGAGCTTCAAGCTCAAGTTGCCTCTGTGTTCTTCACCCTATCCCCAGCTGCCTAGCGCTTAGCACAAAGCTGGGCACAGGGTAGGGGTGGGGACGTGTCTTTCTCATCACCACAAAGAAGCATGCCAGCTCCTCAGGGGAAGCAAAACTTCTCCTACAGTAAGATCGATAATTACTTTTGCTTGTGGGGGTCCTGGGACATGTCGCAGTTCTGTAGACTTTGGATGTGGCAGTCTTCGGAATCCAACAGTCAGGTTCTGTCTCCAACACCTTCCCCAAGCTTTTCTGTTTAAGGAGAACTGCAAATGCTTTCCTGCTTAACTCTTAGAGAAGGAGAGAAGGTATTTTCTTACCGAACTATTCACACGCTCTCAGAGCTGCAAATAAAATCCATGGAAAGTTCCCGAAACCAGCCCCGCCCCCGCTTCCCTCAGAAGGCCTCTGCCGTTCATGCAATTGGTAAGGCATGAACAGCAAGTGGGAAATTAGGAGTGAGCGGTATGCCAGCTACACTTCTTTTTAATTTTGAGTTCCTGGAGCCAAGACCAAAGCCACATATTGACAGGGTAGGGCGCGCCTCTGCCAGCAACCTCCTGCCAGGCCTCTAGAATGCTGATTCATTTTCTTGTGCAATGAAGACCTCTCCAGAGGGGAGGGGAGGGACGGGGAGCTCTGGCTGTTAGCTACTCACTTGCGCGTCAGGCTGTGTATATGTTTGATTTAAAGCTGGCTGTGATAATGTGGGGTAGACATTATTGTCTGCTTCTTGCAGACAAGGTGAACAGTTTAAGAGGTGGAATAATTTTTCCAAAAGTTAGTACAGTTGATACTGAAGAATTTTATTTGGCAGGCCATCGAATATAGGGTAGGTGTCTACCTTGCGATACCCTCTCCCAATACCCCTATCCTGTCCCATACCACAGAAGGTTGGAAAAAGGAAAGAAATATGGAAGCACTGATGGAAGCTATTTTTAAACTTCGTGATAGAAGCTCAAGTGTGGGATCCCAGAGTACAGGAATGACAGCTGTCGTCGATTTCCACATATACAGCACTTTACAGTTCACAAATGTTTTGCCCTCCCTCCTGTCTTCCTGTCTCTCTTCTCCTTCCTGCTGCAATGAGCCCCGTCGCTCATGTATCTCTCACATGAGTGCTCTGGCTTCACTTTTACCTTTAAAGCGGGCATAAAGCTTTGTACCCTGCTCATGAGAAGGGTTGTAGGAGATCGAATAAGACATCAGCTCCGGTCCCTCTGTTACATGCTCTTTCATACCCGGCACTTAGTAAAATTGTAATTAAATAAATATTTGTGCAATTGGGTGTTAATTATCTGTCTCTCCTGTAGAGATCTTGTAGGTCTTGCTCGCTGTTGCATCTCCAGCTTCTATAGCACAGGGATTTTAGCAGTAGAATGGGACTTGAGTCTGAGTCTAAGGATTGCTCTTAGGAGATGGGTGCAAAGTGGAAACAATGCGTTTAAAATAATAACAAATGAGAGAAATAAGCTGTTGGAATTGAACTGAGTGATGCCAATGCAAGTTCATGAACCCAAGTTGCGAAGCCGATGCCGAGGCCGGCTGTCCACCCTGCTCTGATCCGGATGCTGACTCGCCCGTCTTCAGTTTGGCTCAGCCGCACAGGGGGCATGAAGGGCACTGTGCTTGGATCTGGAAATCACATGAACGGTTCCTTTAAGTTTTGTTTCATCTGCGGATTTCACCAGAATGCTTTCTATTTTCATCCATGTGACTAGCAACATTGAGAAATCTTGCTGTGAAGGGAATCGCTGGTGGTCGGAAGGGTCTGTCCTTGGCTCTTCCCACCTGAGAGGCAGCATGGGGCAGGCTAACCAGCCTGTGACGGCCACAGCGTTCTCTGGACAAGCAGAGAAAATCCCGCTGGAAGGTTGGGGGGAGGCTGGGTTGATGGGCTACTAGCTTTTACCAAGGAATCGGGCAAATTCTCTTGTGATGTCTTTGTACAACATCCATGGAATGCTCTTGATCTGATAATTTAGCCTGTCAATTCCAGTAGGAAATGAGGCTGGTTTGGTATGGTTCTCTTTGATTCGTCTCTATCCTCTTTTTTATGCCACAGGTACTGGCTTGCTAATGTCTTCTTTAGTTATTCTGAGGACTGTTTTCAGATAATTCAGTAATTAACATATCTGAGGCATCTGATCAGAGGCAGGCACTAGGGTGCTCCCATTATCTAATTTAATTCTCCTAATGATACTCCCTGGTGGGTCCTCGTCTTGCTCCCATTTTAGAGATGAGTAAATAGAAACTTAGGAAGATTTGGAGATGTGCCAAGGTCACCTGTGCACCTTCTAGAAGTTCATATTTATGTGGGAGACACAGACATGAGGCCTGTTGAACTGGAAGAGTGAGGGAAAGGAAACTAATATTTCTTAGCAACCATGTGCCGGGTGCCTGCTGAGTGCTTGGCCAGCCTTGTCTTGTTTAAGACTCACAGGTCACCTGGGAGGGGCCCTCTTAGCATCTGCATTTTAGAGAGGAGTCACTGGCGCACAGAGAGGTGAAGGGTCTTGCTTACTGTCACGGAGCGCTTATGTGGGGGCAAGTTTGGAGCTCTGGACGTGTGCCACAAAGTTTGTCCTTCTAGTCCTTATGTAGAGCCGCCTCACAGCAAGTGTGCAGGCCAAGCTGGGGCATCTAGCTGAGGACTAGGGAGGAGGCTGTGGGGGTGCAGGAGGGTGGCAGGCCCTGCAGCCCTGCGTGTCGCACAGTCAGTGTCTGCAAGCTTCCTCCTATTGTCCCCCTGCTGTTTCAGAGCTTTCGATTTTGTGTTCCTTCCCAGCTAAAAATAAGGTTTTGTTTGCACATGGGGCAAAGGCCTTGGGACCCTCCTGAGAAAATCCGCAGAGGAAACAGGACACAGAGTGGACTGCAAAGGCAGGAACATCAGCTCCTCAGCTCCGAGAGGCTGGAAGCACGGAGCGGGAAACAGCACTTCCCCTGTGTTTTTATGTTTAGCTGGGGTTTAATTAATAACCGGCAAACAAGGCTATAATTAACTTGATTTCCCTTTTGGCCAGCCGAGGGGATAATAATAAAGCTCCTTTTTAAGTCTCGGTGTTGCTGGAAGGATGGGAGGGAAATCAGGCTTCAAGCACTGCTTGCACAGTAATGAGGGCCCTGCACAGTATTCATTGCTCCCTCCCCCTGCAAATTGTATTATCTGTACCAGATGTTGCATTAAAAGAAGAATTACTATACTTCAGGGCTCAAATTATATGTGCCTGATTTACTGCCCTGCTTCAGTTTTCAATGCTACCTTGCAGAACACTGATAAATGATAGCTTAGTATTTTGCAGAGTGCTTAGGTTGATGGAGATATCAAGGGCAGGAAGGGGTTAACTCTTTCCAGGCTGGAACCATTTACCTGGTTATTTTGCTCTCCTTCTGAACATTTCAGATCTCCCCACACTACCCCACCAAACACAGAGCCTTTTGGTGGTTTTTATTTTTAATCTCTAAAGTGACACGCCCAAGACCCAGTCTAGGCTCCCGAGATGCCTGGGCATCTTGTACGTCAAAGATGAGGTACCAGCTTTTAAGTGTGCATTCAAGACCTGCCTCCGACTTCCCTTTCCAGCCTCCCATTCTTCCCTTCCCACATGCTCTGCCCCAAAGTCCTAAGTGGTCTGGCCCGTGCCTTCCTCACCAGCCTCGTTTCTCGTCCCTCCGCCACACTGGCCTTCTTCCAGCTCCTTGAACTTCCAGACTCCTTCCTGCCGCAGGAACTTGCACACGCTGCCGCCTCTGCCTGGAGCTCTCTCCCTTCCACCGTCCCTTTGGTTAACACACCTAACTTGTCTCAGCATGAATGTCATTTCCTGACCCCTGATAGTTATCCCTTTCTATTCCGTCTCACAGTGCCATGTACGTTTCCCTTCTAGCATTTTCCATAGTGTATATTCATTTGTTTATGTGTGTGATTATTTGCCTAATTCCTCTACTGCCCTGTGAGCACCGTAAGGCCAGGGAGGAACCTGTTCGTTCACTCCTGTAATTCCGGAGCCTGGCCCAGATCCAGGCACAGATGAACTGCATTTTTTATAGAATGAATGACTAGGTGAATGGCCAAGCCGAGCACCTGCCCCAGTCCCCATGCTGTTCATCCTCATCCTCTTGATTCTTTCTGCTTCTGCAAGAATCTCTTCTTCACTATTTCTGGACCCACCTTGCCCTCCACAAAAGCTCTGTCACTGACTGGCTTTGAGAACTTGGGCAAGTTAACTGACGTCCCAGTGCCTCAATTTCCCCCGTATATAAAATGGGGACAACAGTCAACCAGCCTCACCCAGCGGGTGTGTAGACTAAAGGAGTCAGTGTACTGGGGGGCTCAGAAGTGTGCCTGGCTCATGGCGGGTGCTGCGTGAAACGTTTAGAAGACATCAAGTTGGGGCCTGATATTTGTGACTGTCACTTCTTCCAGCCACACCCTTTGGCTCTGACTCCGCCTTTCTCGGCACACGTGGCCTCAAAGTGGGCACAGGTCAACCAAAAGAAGGTTCTGCTAGATAGGTGCCACCCCGTGACCACGACAGCAGCAATCTTCAGGTGTGATTCAGACAGCACGTCTGTACCAGCACTTGCAGGGAGCTGAGAGGGCGGCTTGTGGAGCCCAGGGGCTTGGTTCAGTCCGACAGCCTCGACAGAGCACCCATGGTGGTATGGCCCTGGGGCGGGGCTGGAGGGTTCAGAGTTGCTAAGACCCAGTACCTGCTCTTATTAAGCTCAGAGTCAAAAGGAGACATGAAAAGAGAATCAAGAAGTGGCAACTGAGTGGGCTGAGTGCTGTGGGGGGCTGTGGGAGCACCGAGGAGGGGCAGCTGATCCAGACTTGGGGAAGCTGCTCAAAGGAGTTGATGCTTCAGCTGGTTCTTAGAAAATGGGGAAGACTTTGCCAGGCACTGAACTGGGAACAGTGTTCCAGGCAGAGGAAACCGCTTGACGATGGCCCAGAGGTGCCGGAGAGCAAGGTGTTTGGGGTCCATTGTTCATATAGGGGCTCAGTGTCATTGAAGAGAGAGTTCAGATGGGTGCAGAGAGAGGGCAGCCTGGGCCTCAGAGGACTTCACATGTTATGCGCAGGAGTTGGGGTTGTGTCCTGTAGCTTGTGGGCAGCAATGGAAGCTTTGGAAGAAGAGAAGGCCGCAGTCATCTCCAGATGCTCTAAGAAAGCGATCTGGGCCAACACTGGCGTTCATAATTCTGTTAGACTAAGAAGGAGAGCAATGTATGCCTGGGCTACATACAGACCCAACCCAATGCCACGGAGGAGGTGAGGTCCAGGTTCCAGGAGCACTCTCTTGGGTACCACATGGACTGACTCCCTGGGAGTCATCAACCTTTTCAAATCAAGGGTTTTAAGGATGTGCCAGCTCTCCAGGCATGGATAGGGCTGGCTTCCCCTCATTTCAGTTCAGCTTTAGTAGGTTCCAGGGGGAGTTGCAGATTCATGAGTGAGAAAGCAGCTGGAGAGGAAAAGAAGGTGGCTTCCGTTGAGGGCCTGCTCTCGAAGGCACCTAGCATGTGCCTGGAACGAACATTTTCTCTTTCATCCCCCGCCAAACCCTGAGAAGTAGGTATTATGACCCCTGTTTTTATAGATGAGAACACTGAGGCCTGGAGAGGCTAGAAAATCTGCCCAGCAGGTACCAGCAGAACTTGTGTCCATTTCCTCCCAGAATCTTGCTGCTGCTCTTTGCCTGCCGTTTGCTCTCAGAGTGTCCAGAGGAGGGCAGCTCTTAGGTCTGTGTGCTCCTGCTCTGCTGGACTGTGAGGCTGTTCAAGGCCCAGCCCCGGGCATCTCACACATTAGGTACTCAAGACGTGTTTGCTAACTGGCCCAGAGTCCCCTAAATGGACAGTGACCCCATCAGTCAATAGAGGGCATTATGGATATACCCCGTGGGGTGAAATTAAGAGTTCTGGGCAATTTCATTCACTGAGCTATCCTCTTTCCTTCCTTCCACCCATCCATCGTTCACAAAAAAATTATTAAATGCCTCACATGTACTAGACACTAGGGCAGGGACACTGAGATTAAAACCTTCAAGTGGCTCATTGTTTTTGGCATACTGTGGGGGAAGGACCACAATGGGGTTAAATCATAAGAATGTATAGACAGCTGCTCACTCAGTCTGGGAGTCAAGGAAGACTTCTCTGAAAGGGTGATATCTGAGCTGGGTTTAAAAGGCAGGTCAAGCTTGCTTAGTGTAGAAAGGGGGAGAGAAAAGGACTTGAGGTGGAGGGGCCAGCATGAGCCAAGGCCCAGAAAAAGAGAAGTGATGGGCTGGAGGTGGGCTGGAGAGGTGGGCAGGGCCTTGAATGGCAGAATGAAGACTGTGGACTTGCCCTGAGGTCTTCAGAAAAGTCCGTGAAAGGTTGTAAGTGAGTTGAGGGTTGAAGGGAGGAGGGATTCTTTTCATGGTCTGTTTTGTCTTTTAGAAAGATGACTTTGGTTGCAAAAAAGAAAATAAAAAACAGGAGATAAGACCAGCTTGAAGTCTGTATTAATCCAGGCGAGAGATGACAGTGGCCTGAAGTAAGGTAGTAGATATGAGGAAGGAGAGAAACAGTTGGAATTTAAGACTTTAAGGAAGATTTTAAGAAGTAGAATCGACAGATCTTGGTGACTAGTGGAGATGAAGGAACCAATGATGATTCCCAGGTTTCTGGTTCCAGCGCCTAAAGGGATGGAGGTGACATTCACTGGGGTGGACAACATGGAGGGGAGGAGCAGAGTTTGGAGAAGATGCCAAGTTCAATTTTAAACCTGCCAGGTTTGAACTGCCTTTGGCACATGCAGGTGAAGATGCCCAACAGGCAGCTCCGTGCAGAGGTTTGGTGCTTAAGAGAAGGCTCCGGGTTGGAGAGACAGGTTTTTGGAGGCACCAGCGTAGGATGGCCTTTAAAGGCATGGATTTGAATGAGTTTAACTAGGATTAGTGTTTGAGGAAAAACGAGCTGAGAGCTGGTGGGAGAGCCTTAAGGACTCGCAGTGGTCCAGGATCAGGACCTGACAAGTGAAGTCTAAAAGGTTGGGAGAAAACCTCTAAGAGAATAACATCATTGAATCCCAGAAAGGAAAAAACTTTAAGAAGCTTTGGTCAACAGTGGCAAAAGCTGCAGAGGTGAGGAAAAATAAGGACCCAGATGTAGCTATTGGTTTTAGCAGATAACATAGGTAAGAGCAGTTTCTATGAATTGGTAGGTGTAGAAAGTGGGATTTAGTGGCTTGAGCAGTGATTATGAGGTGAAGCAGTGAAGGCAGTGAGCGAAGATGCTATTACAGGAACCTTGGGTGTGAAGGAAAGGGGAGAGGTCAGGAAGGAATTCTCTGGGAATGTAGAATCAAGTGGGGGTTTTAAACTTAAGAATAGAGAATTTTGGCCACATTTATGAAAACAAAGTGAATAAAGAGGAAGAGGCTGAAGATACAAGATGGAGAGCACATACGGATAAATTTATGGGGTAGATTGCAGGGGATGGAGGTAACATTCACCTGATGGAGGCAGTTTCATGCCAAGAAAATGAAAAAAAGACAGATTCTGAACCAGAACAGGAGGAGATGATGCCCTCAGCCACACCTGTCTGAGGCTGAAGATTAGTCTTGGAATTCTGTGGCAAGTCTTTGCAGTTTGTTCTGTCTTCTCATTTGTCCATTCATCTAGAGTCCAAACGCCCACGCCCTGGAATCTACTCATCCACTGGTCCATGACCCATCCGACTTAGCAGAGCCAGCTCCCCTACGTTGTGCGATCACTCTCAGTTTAGTGTTTTTGCTGTGTTTATAAAGTCCCCAGATAAAGACCTTTCTCAGGTATTGTTAGAGATTGAATAAATGAACAAACAGACGAATACAGGAATGGATACTCACTCCAGATCTCTTTCACTCAATTGTTTGACAAGTATTGTTTAAGCAACTCTGCAAGGCTACACTGTGCGAGCACTCGGGCCACATGATGGATTGATGGAGCTCAGAGAGCTTGCTGCCTGGTCAGGGCACAGATGGGAAAACAGGAGACTGAAGTGTAAAATGCTAAAGGTGATGATTAGATCCTGGGGGAGGGGCATAGCAATTTGTACTATAGGTATAAGCTGGAGACAGCTTCCTGAAGCAAGTGAATCATCAGAAACCTGAGCTCTCCAGGTTAATCCAAGTTCACTATTACAGTCTGGACTGTTGTTTTATGAATGAATTTCTATCAGAATCTGCTATGTTTATGAAAGTAGGAATGAATAAATGAATGAAGAGATGATTTCTCCCATCCTGTTAACAATATTTATAGTCATCTCTCTTTGAACTCTTGCTTCCCGGAAAGTGTCAGCCTTCAGTAACCAGCTGCCCAGTGTCAGGGGATTTTGTAAATAGTGGAATGTTCTAATTCCAGCCTGTTCTTTTCCCGTATCATTACTTTTCTGGGGAAAAACTGTGTATGGTTTCTCATGTGACTGTGATAACTATTTATGACATGGCACTGGAACTTTGGATGGGGGAACCTCTTTTCAGTTGAAGAAGCTGGCTTCTCCTCATGCAGAAGACTGCTGAACTGATCTGGAGGCTTGCGTGAGCCTGATTACAACGATTGTCAGCACGGGATGGCTTTGCTCGGAAATTGTGGAAATGACTGTGAGACATCCACAGTTCTAGCCACCCTGCCCTGTCTTTTGGCCAGACCGTCCAGAAACTAATTCCCAGCAAAGAACCCTCTTCTACTTGTGTAAATCTTAAGGAAAAAGAATCTACAGCTTTAATAAACTTTCACTATGGTGATTAGAAATGATAGAAGTCAGAAAATTATCTGTTATAGAAATGAGACTGATTGATGTCTGAGGATCTAAAAGTGAAGCTGTTGCTAATAAAAATAAGAGTGATCCTGGCTACTGTTCATGGTGTCTGTTATGTGGCAGTCTGGTGAGGTGACAGGCCATCTGCGTCTCTGTCCAAAGAAGTGAAGAAAAGACAGGGGACAGTGCTGAATGGGGGACAGAGAGGGAACCAGCCAGGCTTATGTCCCAAGTTTGGCCACCAGGGCCCTGAGCTGCAGGGGACACTTTGAAATGCTCTGGGAAGACTCTCTCATTCACTATGGGCTGAGAGGGGAGTTGTTTTTATTTAGCACAGAGAAAAGACACTAAACAGCCAAGAGTTACCAACCGACAAAGGTCTCCCAAAGATATCCTGGGTGCTGTTTGTCAGCGGTGAGAGAAGAGAATTAGAAGGCTAGAGAGAAAAAAAATGATTGCACAGAAGAATCTTGAGAATAATACTATCTTTAAAAAAAAAATTAGATTCTGAGTTGTATGGTTCAAAATCAGGGAATTATTGAGATTCAGAGAAGATGGAGCCTGCTGTGGGGTAAGATGTTTGTGAAAGGCTTTTTGAAGGAGGGGAGGCTTGCATTGGATTTCTAAAAATGGGCTGGATTTGCTGAAAGGCCCTGGTCTATTTCTCTAGCTCCATCTTGTGCTATTTCCTCTTCTCTCTGTCCCCACGCACCATGTTCCCCGGTCACACTGAAAAACAGATGGTTCCCCAGTGGCCCGGCTGTTTCACGCCTCCATGCCTTGCCCATGCTGTCCTGTTGCCTGAATCCCCTCCCTTCCTCTGCCTGGAGAACATCAAGATTCAGTTCAAACACCCCCTCTTCTGGGGAGCCCTCCGTGAGCTCCTCAGGCTGCACTATTCACTGCTTCCTTCTATTAGAATTTCTATAGATTGTAATCATAATAATCACTAATAAGTAAAATAATATAATGATAACCATAATTGTGCAATCGTGGCAATCATAATAATTTATCAGGCACTCTTGTTAAGGTCTTTACATGCGTTACCTCATTTAATGCTCACGACACCACAACAAAGGAGGTTCTACCCCAGGACACGCCTTCCACAGGTTTAGAGGAGGAGGTTTGGAGAGATTCCACAGCTTGCCCCACCTCTCTGGGCCAGCAGCAGCCTGGGGATGCAAGCCCAGAGTGGTGTGATGCAGAGTCTGAAATCGTCAGCATTACCCAACGCTGCCTCCTATAGAGTCCTAAGGGCATTTGTTTGTCTCAGGTTGGCTCTGGGATGCAAAGATGGATGAGATGGAGTACCTGGGATGCTCAAGCATTCATAGCCTGGTGCAGGAAGAAAGAGGAACTCAGTCAAGATTTTCCAGGAATGTGTTTCCTCCATTCTAGCTTGCGTGCCAGCCACGTGCAAAGGTGCAGGGCTGAACCGGGTGGAAGCCCTCTGCTATTTCACATTGGTTCAAGACCCTGCTCAGGAGTCACCTTTTCTGGGAAGCCTGTCTGTCAACTCCTCCTCCCCTGCCCTTGATCGGTTCCCCAGCCGTGCGCTCTCAGAGCATCATAGGGTGTAATGCTTGCCTCCTGGAGCCTGCCATGCCGTTCATGTGCTTGTTACAACAAACAGACTTGCTCCAGTTTGGCAGGTTCTGGAAAGTATAACATGGCATTTGGAAGATGTTGAGCACATACTAACTTCCCTGCCTCACTGTCCTCACCTGAAAAACCGGGAGAACAATGGTATCTAGGTGGGTGGGTTATTTTGTTTTTGCTCCACATCCATCTCCACCTTCTTTTTGCCCTGCTCTGGGCTCTGGAAGGCCGGCCCTGTGGACTGCCTTACCTGGGCTCCCTCGGTGACAGGCCTGGCTCATGGAAGGCTGTGGCGGGAGGCCAAGCAGTGGGAGGAGAGAGACCTGGGGTATTTCTTCCCTGCCCAGCACCAATTTCCGGCAGTATTTTGTCCGCTGATGTCCATGGGAGCCATGCTGCCTGCGTGCTGCTTTTCATAGCTTCACTAACACCATTTTCTCCCCACCCTGTCCCTTCAGCTCGAGGTGAGGTGACAGCATTTAGTTGTTGCTGGTGTCTGGGTGCCTCACGATTCCTCATTTGTTCCCTTATCTCCCGAATATTCCTTGTACTAAAGTCTTTTCGTTCTTTTTTGAACTGTCCGTGGTGCACTCCGTTTCCTGGATGGATTTGGTTCTCTAACAGGGCTGTTGGGCGTGGCTCATAGCATCACTTGAATTTTGTTCCCTTCCTCCTACTGCAGTCAGACCGGCTGAGAGCCTGTGGTGGGCTTAGGAGAAACCCTCATCCGCCCTGCACTGTGAGTGGTTTCTCCAGCCTGATGGGTGGGCAGTGCAGGGGTCTTAGACACGCTGACGGCCCTGGCTGCCCAGCCTCTGCAGCAGAGGACTAACCCAGGTCCACCCCGCCGGGAGGTCTGGCTGCTTTTCCCAGGGGTTTTCAACCACATCTGCAACTCCAACTCTGATCTTCCTGCTCCTTGGCCCTTAGGGGTGACCAAGGCCAGAGAGAGATGCAAACACGTGTTGTTTTCCCTCTTAGTCTGCTTGGGCTGCCATAAGAAAACGCCACAGACTGGGCGGCTTAAACAACAGGAATGATTTCCCACACTTCTGGAAGCTGGAAGTCCAAGACCAAGTCGGCAGGTCTGGATTCTCTTGAGCCCTCTCTCCTTGGCTTCCAGAGTGCTGCCCTCTTGCTGTGTCCTCACATGGCCTTTTCCCTGTTGCATGCATCTCTGGTGTCTGGTTCTTATAGGGACACCAGTCCTCTTAGATTGGGGCCCCACACTTATGGCCTCGTTTAACCTTAATTCCTCTCTAAGTGACCTATCTACAGATACAGTCATATTGGGGGTTAGGGCTTCAACACACGCACTTTCGGAGGACACACTTGGGTCTCTGACAGGCAGGGATGGAAGGCGCGAGGAAGCAGACGCACTAGCTCAGACATTTTAGGAAGAGAAATGCCTTCCTTCTCCCTGTTTTTGTGCAGACAGATAACTCTAATTTCATTAAAGCCCACAGGCCTGCCCCAGGGCAAACTCTCCATCTGCCTGTGGTGCAGAGGGTAAGGCATGGGCTTCCAAGCCAGGCTGTCCTCACTCTGCATTTACCGGATGTGCAATCTGGTCAAGGGCTTCCCTTCTCTGAGTGCCTATTTCCTCACTTGATTGGGTCATTGAGTGATTAAGAGAGAGAAGGTATATGAAAGCCCTGAGCAAACTTCTGTCCCTCTAAGGACATTCTAGGAAGAAGCCATCAGGAGAATCTCTTCCAACTGCCATTTTTCAGACAGGCTGTATTTTGTTGTAACCTTCCTGATAATTTGCTGTTTTCCCTGACAGCCCACACACCCCTCCCACCAGTAGATGTGCCTTAGAGCCAGCTGTCTGAACCTGGACACCTTGGCTTCTTCGAGGGTCGAGGCAACAGGGGTGTGGAGGCAATGGGCGTGCAGATCTGGTTCTGGAGACTGGGGAATGAATCAGGCAAGGTTCTTGCCCTCACAGAACTCCGGCTTGGTGTTGGAGAATGGATAAGAGATGTGACAGTGTGGTGGGACAGAGCTGTGCGGAAGGGGCGCGTACATGGGAGCCAGCTAGGCTTGGACGATGTTGAGGACAGAGGGCTAGAATGCCTGGGAGGCTTTCTACAGGAGATGATGCCCTTTTCCCCCAGTAGCAGTAGATTTGATTGGCCTGGGACCGGGATACACAGGGGACCCCCCCCCCATGGCGAGGGGTGGGGGTGAGGTTGAAGATATAATCTGATGGTTCCCTGTGGTAGAGTCGCTGGTTCTGGCTGTGCTGGATGAAGGGGAGCCAAGGGCCTGTTGGTTGGTGGCTGCAAAGCCCGACTTTCCTGCTGGTGCATCTGCACAGGGGGCTAGGGGTCAGAAGGAACCCAGGGGCTGGATGCAGAACTGGGGTGCATGGGGCACAGGGAGGATAAGTCAGAGAAGCCAGTCCACTGGTTGGCACATCCATCTGCTTCTGCAAGGATGGGGCTCCGGCAGGCTGCAGGAGCCCTGTCTGGTGGGCTGAAAGTGGCCATGCACAGCACGGGGCGGTGGCTGTGGCTGAGGCTGAGATGGGCACCGTGCTGCAGGAAGCACTTACGTGTGCTCTGAGCTGCTGACCAGGACTATGGGCTGGCTGGGCGGGTGTGTGGTGAGCTGGGGCTGAGCACTCCATGGGCGTGCCTGGGCTGTCTTGGTATTGCCCGTGTTCTGCGGTCTCTCGAAAGCAGCTGCTGAGCCCATATAGTGCTGGGTTGGAAGCACTTGGGTCCAAACATCTGTTTGGCTCTGTCGGCTGCCATGAGGGCACTGGGCTATGGCATCCTCCAGGGCTCCCGCGTGCTGAGGAGGGCAGTTCCCACGGACAGGCTTGCTGGTACGCAGCTGCTGTCAGAGTGGTCAGGTCGTTCTGCTCCTTTAGCTCTGTTTTTCTTTCCTTATGTAAAACTTTCTTAAGCTGCAGGAAAAGCTGGTGCTTTTCTTCCTGTGGGGCCAAAAGCTTCTCTGGCAACTTCAGGATTCGTTCCTTGGTCTCCTCTGGTGACATTCTCTCTTCCATCTCCTTTTTCTTCCTTCTCTCCTGCTCTCCCTTCATCTTCTGCTCCATCGTCTTGTCTGCCTCTGCTTCCTCCTGCTGCTTGCACTCCCACTCCATCCCCATGAATGGGGGCAGCGCCATGACCGTGGTATTGGAAACCTTGACATGCTCCAGGAGCGCAGGCCTGGTGCTGCGGGGTGCTTGGGTGCTGGGTGCCCGGCTCGTCACTGACTGCCAGACCTCACACAGGCCTGCTTTCTCTTCATTTTCTCTGCGGCCTCCCTTTTTTGCCCCCTACTCTCCAAAGGGATGGGGAATTTACCAGAAAGAGTGGCACATAGGCCATTCCAGCAGAAAAAACTGTGGGAAAGTGAGAGACTTGTCCTCAATTTGGAAGGCAAAAGTGATGCTCCCAGACTTCCAGGAGGTTAGGAAAGGTGTCTTGGGGCTAAGTAAAGACTCATGGGGACTCGGTTGAAGGAGGGGACTGTGATGAAATGCCCCTGATGTATGTGGAAGTGAAATGCCTACGGGTGTGTACATAAACAAAAGACAACCACAGGGAGCCTGGGTAGGGCAACCTGTGGGGAGGACAAGCTGGCGGGGGTCCACCTGGGATCACTCTGAACCCAGTGGCTCCCAGCCTGCTTCACTCATTGCTCTCCTGGGCTGTGCTCAAGGCCACATCTGTTGTGCATGTTCTTGACCGTCACATTTGTTGTGTCCAGAGCCAGGGCCTGGGCAGGGGGAGAGCTCCCTCCCTCATGACCTCGTTTGAGCAAGTGCCATTGGTAAAGATACATGTTCGCTTTTCTTTAAAAAATATGCACTGATTTCTAATTATACGAGAAATATGTTCATCATAGAAAATTGGAAACATACAGAAAAATATACAAGGAGGGGAGTTAAGAGCATTGTCCTGGATCAAAGATATCCGATATAAGAGACTGAAGAGACACTGTTAACGTTTTGGTGTACCTTCTTCTAGGCTTTTCTCCAAGCACGTTTTTTCCTGTATGTGTGCACATTTATCTATGTGTGCAGAGAAATGTGCGTATTCACATATTCAAGTCAAGCTGTTCCACATCAAGCTGGGATGAAAAAGTGGGGTGATATTTGTAGTCATAACTTGTCTTTTACTGGCTTTTCCAGACGACCCCCTTCCCCCTGCCTTGCAAAGGCCTCCCGAATTATTTCTGGGAAGTTCTAAGGGATTTCTCAGACAAACTCAGGAACTACTCCTGCGTTTTCCTTACTTTTGGAACGCTGGCCCTTGCAATGCTGTTCACTCTGGAAGCCCCCCGCCTCTGACTGTGCCTTGCTGCTGTGGCCAGGGCCGACTTCTACAGACTGGTCACTGCCATGAGCCTTACAGCTGCCATGCGCTTCTGCCCCTTGTGCACTGGAGCCTGCCTCCAGATACAGAAGCAGAGCTGTACTCTCTGGAGCCTTACAAACAGCCTGCTTTAGGTTCTGTGCAGCGATGTTTTGCAGAGCTCTTTATTAAAAACAGCTGTGGTAGATAGGCTTGAAAGATGGCTGCCGTCAATTCCTTCCCTCTCTGCATGTGCCTGCTGCCTCTCACATCAAGAAGTGAAATCTAATCCCCTACCCTGTGAATATGGACTGGGCTTAGTGACTTACTTTACCAACAGGATGCATCCAAAAGGGTCTTCTGGGACTTCTTATGCCTAATCTTGCTGCTTCTTCCTGGGTCTCTTGGAAAACTCATTCTTGGGCTACTTCCTCTTAGAACCCAGCCACCAGACGATGAGAAGTGCTATAGAGGGTCCCTGTGTAGGTGCTCCAGTTGACAGCCCCATCTGGGGGGAAAGTCAGCACCAAATACACCCCTATGAGTGTGCCATCTTGAATATCCAGACAGTCGAGCTTTCAGATGACTCCAGCCCACAGCGCCATTTAACTGCAACCACATGAGAGACCCTGAGTGAGAACTGCCCTGCTGAGCCCCGTGAGCTCACAGAACCATGAATGAACGTAATAAAATTGCTGTCTCAAGTCACTAAATTTTGTGGAAGTTTGCTTCACGGTAACAGATAATCTGAACAGCAGAACCTTCTCTCTTGGCTCAGATACGTTCTCAGCTCCCCATGAACTGAACGACAGACCCCCTGCCTTCCTCAGAGGAGTCCTCGCCCTGCCACGTCTGAGGCTTTGTATCTTGGTTCAGCTTGTCTGCCTGGCCCCCTCCCCCACCCCATGCTGACTTCTCTCCCAGGGTAATTCACCGGATTCCTCCCATCGTTCCACCCGCCGTCCCCAGACACGTCTCAGTCTCAAGGGTGTAGACGGCTTACGCTCCAGCTGGGAACTCTGTGTGAGCAAAATGAGGAGTTTGCTGGAGGTACAACAGTATTTATTGATTAAATTCTTTTTTCACTTAGTGTTATATTGTGGTAATCTTCTCATGCCATTCAAAATTCTGCAGAATTATTATTCCATCATTTGAATTTATATTGTTACTCGTTTGCCTGTTTTTGGAAAATTGCCTCCTTCCTTTTTTTGCTTAAATTGTAAAAAAAGGCTCAGATGAATATCTTTGTCCATAAATCTTTACCCAGGTTCTTATCTTAAGGAAATAATCAAGTACTCGGCAAAGGGTATGATTTTTTAAAAAGACAATTGATGCCCAACGTCAAATTACTTTTCAGAAAGATTGCACCCAGTTACCCCTCATGAGGCAATTTGATATGCAGAAATGATAACTCATTATTCTAATTTGCATTTCTCTGATTCTTGGTGATGTTGACTAAAATTTTTTTAGTCTTTCACATTTATGCTGTAATGTCTCCCTTTCTTTAACCATTATTAATTATCTACTATGTGCCAAGAAATCAACTTGACATCAGGAAGTGAGGAATTTGGTGTATAATGCTGAGAGTGGACCACATGGCTTGAGGAACAGAGCTGGCAGCCTGAGAGAGGAAGAGCTCCTGGCCTGTGGCAGGTTGGATGTGTTCTTAGTCATGCTGGTGGATCCTCAGTACCCTTCAGAGGGCAGCACTTGCCCTTGTGGGAAGACAATGACTTTGGCATCAGACATGCCTGCCTTCGAATGTTGGCTCTGCCCCTTACCAGTTGTGTGACCTTGGTCCACTGATTTTAATCACTTCACCTTAATTTCTTCACCTGTAAAATGAGGAAAATGTGATGTCCCTCGTAAGTCTGTTGTCAGGATGAAAAGAGATAGTAGAAAGATAATAAGTGTAAGCATGTTACGTGTGGTGTCCATTCAGTGATGGTCAGAGCTATTCCACCTCATCATCTCTTGAGTCTCTCTCCCTTCCTCCTGGATCACTACTGCCCTACTTCATTCGGCTCACATCCTTTCTCAGTTCTTGTACTGTTGCTGCCCCTTGACTGGTCTCCCTGCTCAATGTTTCCCCCTCCAATCTAGTTGCCACATCACCTCTGTCTTTCTAAAATTAAATCTAATCATGTCGCTACCTTCCATAGAATCCTTCAAGAGCTCCCTAATGTGTTGAGACCTGGCTCCTCCTGGGCTTCCAGCCTCATCTCTCACCCTCCACCTCATCACACCTGTTCTCTGGCCACACAGAACTGCCTAGAATCCCGGCCACAGCCTCTGCCTTCTCAGAGGCTTTGAACCTTTGAACATGTAGTTTCCTTATTTGGACCCTTTCTTTCTCTCCTCTCCATGTGGTTATCTCCTACTTATCCCTCAGAAGTTAGCAGAAGTGAGGATGGCCTTCTCGGACCCTTTAAGCCAGGGGACTCAGGCGCCGCCTCCTCTGGGCTTCCCCATCACAGCACACAGCCAAGGATGCACACAATCCCCTCCCCCACTGGGTGATGGCTCCTTGTAGGCAGGAATGGCATCTTCATTTCTACATCCCTACTGCAGAGCCTAGAACAGGCTTTCTCAACATCCACGCAATTGGCCACAACCAGCTGCATAATTTGTATGGCGTGGTACAAAATGAAAATGTAGAGCCCCTTTGGTCAAAAGTTGCTAAGAATTTCAACATGGCAACTCCAGAGAAATAAACCAAGCTTCTGAGAGCTGGGCCCTGTTGACCACACAGGTTGTTTGCCCATTGAGCCAGACCTGCTATTGACATTTGGGCCTGATAATTCTTTGTTGCAGGGAGTTGTCTGGTACACTGTAGGATGTTTAGCAGCATCCTTGGCCTCTACTTACTAGATGCCAGTAGCATTCATCCCCAGTTGGGACAAACAAAAATGTTTCCAGACTTTGCCAAATGTCTCCTAGGTGGCACAACCACTGCTGGTTAGGAACCAATGGCTTAGAAGACCGTGGGTGCTCAAGGCAGGTTCTCAGACGTACCTGTGCTCTGCTAGAGGTCAGGGCAGAGTGCTGCGGGGCCCAACCAGCCTGAGCAAGGCTTCCTGAGGTGCCATCTCAGGGGACGACCCAAAGGATAAGTGGGATTTGGATAAAGCCTACTACCTGGCCAAGTTATCTGGCTTAGCAAGAACCCTGAGAGGTGCTGGGGGATGAGGAGCCCCCGACAAGGCAGGGAAGCCTTGGAAACCTCCAGAGAGGTCCCAGATCTGCTGGTTGCACACGGTGGACAGAACTTCCCCAGGCCGTGAAGTTGACAATGAGAAAGCATCTTTGAAGTTCTTCCCTTAGAGTTTTTTCAGGTCCAAGAGTAAATGAAACCTTGAGGATCACAGAGAACTCTGGGTTGTAAAACCCTGGGTAGGCTTCCTTGAAAACAGGGGTCAGACAGCTGCCACCCTCATGCCAGGCCTAACAGCTTCCACACGTCTCTGCCTTGGTCACTCACTGGAGCTGGACACATGGCCTGTCTTCTTATGTACCTCAGATTCTCCTGCCCCCAGGGGCTCCTGAGAATGCTGCAAACAGGTCACCCCATTTGTCTTGCTGGGGAGAGGGGGTGGTGGTATGGAATGCTGTGGCTTTGCCGGCAGAGAATCCAGGTGGAGACGGCAGCTCATATTTCTTGGGGCAAATAATGGGAGACAATATATCAAGACAGATGTCCAGGAATACACTGAGTTTAGACCCATTGGATGAAGGGACTCTCATCCTCCATTGGTCGGGACAACCTGGTTGAACCTCAATACTGTGCAGTATCCTTTGGTTCTCATAAAAACTGCTGCTTGGAGAGGGTCTTCTCCCAAGAGGAAGGGAAGTGTAGGTCAGATGAGATTCTAGGGGATGCAGATAATGGAACCCTCACTGAGTGGTCCTCTAGGCAGACTGGTTTAGAAAAACAGAAGGAGGAAGGAGCCTTGCTGAGCATGTTTAGTTCCTTTTCCTAGACTTACCAGTTACATATGTCATACCAGCGGGTGACTTTTTCGCCTCCCATGGAGAAAATGTGGTGAGGGATGGAAGAAGGGCCAGCAGTGCTTCCACATGAAGACATAAGTCTGGGGAGATGGCAGTTGTCCCCATCTCCCTTCCTATCACTGTGACTCCCCACTGGATCTGACTGTGTTGACTGTGTGTGAGTCTCACTGTCTCTCTGCTCTGCCTCACCAGCTCTCGAGCCTCACAGGTGGCCTGAGGATGTGTCTGTGCCTTGCCTTTCAGGGCAGGCACTGGGGGAGCCGCTCTAGTCTTAGCTGTGGTAGTGAAAGCAGGACACTGCGTCCACCAACAGCATGTACAATGGGAGAGGCCTCCCACATAGGACGGGGGATTGGATATTCAATAGCCAAAAATCTAAATAATTGCCACTCTATTCCCAGATGTGCATATGTCTATACCTTCCAGGTGGGGGTACCTCATCTGTGTCATAACTGCAGCAACTTCTGGTTTGCAGGTTCCGCCCACTGTCCTCACCATTCCTGCTTCTTTAGCTCCTGGCCTGCTAATCATCAGCCCCGTGGCCTGGCTATATGCTCTAGACTAGGTCTCAGAACTCTCCTTCAGGGCGTACATTTTGACATTTGTCTCCCTGTAACTGCAGAAAAACCATTATCCTCCCTGCCCTGCCTCGGCTGAGGGCTCTGTGGGCCTTATTGGGGCTTCAGTTTAGTTCAGAACATCCAACACTTGCTGAGCATTTGCTCTGCGTTCTGCTCGCCAGTGCTAAGACACAGCATGGATCCAAGTGTTCCCTACCCTTTCTCCGTTGTCATTCTCTATCTGCGTGTCTCGATGTTATGATAGAGCAGCATCAGACTGGGGTAAAGGCAGACTTCGCATAAGGACACAGTTTCCTTTTTTTTTTAAAGATTGGCACCTGGGCTAACAACTGTTGCCAATCTTTTTTTTTTTCTTTTTTCTGCTTTATCTCCCCAAATCCCCCCTGTACACAGTTGTATATCTTAGTTGCAGGTCCTTCTAGTTGTGGGATGTGGGATGCAGCCTCAACGTGGCCTGACGAGCGATGCCATGTCCGCGCCCGGCATCCGAACCCTGGGCCACTGCAGTGGAGTGTGCGAACTTAACCACTCAGCCACGGAGCCGGCCCCAGGACACGGTTTCTTGAACACAGGCTGGGGTGCTTGTGTTCATTTCCCAGAACTGCCCTAACAACGTACCACAAGCTGGGGGCCTAAAACAACAGACATTTATTCTTTCATAGTTTTGGAAGCTAAAAGTCCGAAATCCAGCTTTTGGCAGAGTTGGTTCCTTCTAGAGATTCTGAGGGTGAATCTGTTCTGTGCCTCTCTCCTAGCTTCTGGCTGTCGCCTGTCATGCTTGCCGTTCGCTGGCTTGAGGCTGCATCATTCCAACCTTGCCTCCGTCTCCATGTGACTTTCTCCTTTGTGTCAGTGTCTCTTCTCCTCTTCTTGTAAGTCATGTTAGATTAGGGCCCACCCCAATCCAGTATGACCTCATCTGAATTAATTAGATCTGCAAAGACCCTATTTCTGAATAAGGTCACGGTCACAGATACTGGGGGTTAGGACCTTTTTGTGGGACATAATTCAACCCATAGTAGTGCTAAATTCTTTTTCTTTCTTTCTTTTTTTGAGGAAGATTAGCCCTGAGCTAACATCTGCTGCCAATCCTCCTCTTTTTGCTGAGGAAGGCTGGCCCTGAGCTAACATCCGTGCCCATCTTCCTCTACTTTATATGTGGGACGCCTACCAAAGCATGGCATGCCAAGTGGTGCCATGTCCGCACCTGGGATCTGAACTGGCGAACCCCGGGCTGCCAAAGCAGAATGTGTGCACTTAACCGCTGTGCCGCTGGGCCGGCCCCATAAATTCTTAAGAGATTCTTTCAACTTCATTTCCTTAAACTTAATGCAATATTTTTTTGTCTATGAAATGAAGAGTACATTTTAGAAGCAGTTTCTCTTCTAAAATTTTCTATCCTAATTATTACCAATCTACACAATTTTTTAAATTCGAGATTCTACTAGCAGCATGTCTATTAGAAAAACATCCTCCCCTTGGAGGTGTGACCCGCTTCAAAGAAATCAAAGGAACTCTTGGAATTCTCATCTAGAAAGAAATAAAAATTTCTGAATTGAAATACTAAGATTCTAGGTAGGGTGGAAATTATCAAATGGAAAGTCTTGTTTTTTAGGAGGGGGAAAAAAACCTCAAACAAATAAAATGTCCTTTACATCTAGGGTATGACCAAACCTCCATATAAGGAAAGAGGCACCAAATATCTCTCTACAAATATATTTATTTCAGTTCAACATTGTGTCTTCAAAGAACTTATTGTTAAATAGTAACAATAATCTTTCAAATTCATATAATTAACGACAGTTTACTAAGTGCTATCATGTAATAACTCACTTGTGCCTCAAAAGGATTGTGAGAGACTTCCATTTTATACATACAGAAACTGAGGCAGGCCAGAGTGGAACTGACTCGTCCAAGATCAGATGGCTGGTCAGCAATGGAGTTGAGAGCATTGACTCTTCAGCCAAAAGTTCCACATAATTCAGCAGAGCATGCTGGTGGAGGCTGTGGGTTTTTCTTTATTTTACTTTTTAATTCTTTATTGAACTTGAATATGATAGAGCAATTGCTAAGTAAATCTGTCTGAGCCAGGACTTTGCTAAGTGCTGGGGGACATAGTTACTGCCCCCAAGTAGCTCACGGACATACAAACCAATAATCTCATTAGAACTGATATTCCCACAAATCTAAGTGTTGTGATAGAGAAGTGCCCGGGTGCTGAGGATCCCCTGGAGGGCTGAATCCACCTGCTCAGAGGGAGAGGATGGGTCAGCACAGGCTTCACAAGTTAGGGGACCCAAGCTGAGGACAGGAAAAGGAAGCCAGGCAGGACGGGAAGCGGGACAACTTCTGCACGCAGGGGGAGCGTATGGGCGAGCGCGTGGAGAAGTGGCCAGTGATGGGCTGGACAGGTGAGCAGGGGTCAGATAGTGACGGTCTTGAATGACAATCTAAGTGTCTTGGGCTTCATTCAGAGGGCAATGGAAGGTGGGGGGGAGGTGGGGAGAAGAAGAGGTTATTTTAAATCAGTGGCTCTCAACTGGGGATAACTTGCCCCCTTCCTTCCTCTCCCCATCCCCAACATCTGGCAGTATCTTGGGACGTTTTTGGTTGTCACAATGGTGAGGAGGGACTTGCTACTGGCATCTTGTGGGTAGAGGCCAGTTATGCTGCTAAATATTCTGCAGTGTACAGGACAGCCTCCCAGAACCGAGAGTTATCCAGCCAAAAATGGCAATAGCGCAAAGGTCGAGAAACCCTGTTTTAAACAAAGGAGTGATATGTCTGATTTTTTTTTTTCGGTTTCAGAGAGACAAATTGGAAATTGCTCTAAGAGCTGGGGAATTGCTCTATAACCCAGTCACCTTGCTTACTTTGAATGTTCTTCCTTCTATAATAGACCAGATATATGGCATTTTCATATTGTGTTTCATTCTTATTCTCCCCTCTTCCACAGTTCCCTCTTAGAGGATACCCCATGTGCTCATAGTCCCTGTGAATGGTGCCCCTAGAGTTGTGAGCTATGCAAACTGCACCCCAACAGAAAGCATTTAAAATCAGTCCCCCAGTGGTACTGCTCCTCCGTGCCCAGCACGAGCCTGGCACAGGAGTTCAGAGTTTGATGAATAAATAAACAAATGAATGAATGATTTGGCAGTCCAAAGAAAGAGAAACTAATTGCATACCAGGTGATGCTGAAGGGAAACTTGTCATCAAAACTCCCAGCAAGGTGTCACACTGAATCTCAGGAGTGTGCTGGCTGGAACAAACAGTCCTCTGCCAGGGCCCTCTTGGCCGACACTTCAGAGTCCTGGCGGGCGAGGGGCCTCAGAGTGGAGGCCGGGCTTAGACTCTGGAAAATTCCTAGGTTTTCTGGTCTCCTGTGTCTTCTGCAGCCTTATCAGTGTACCTCTGTCAGCGTTTCCATCATAAACCCTGGGTCCCGGGCTAAGTGGCCCATAAAATCTGACTCCGGACAAAAGCCGGCAGGCACAGAGCCTGCTAAGATGCAATTAGTTTGACTCAAGGAGTCTTCGGTTGGCTTCTTTGCTTAATTGGGAGAACGCAACCAAGAAATAGAGAGGTTTGGCGCTCCTTCTTTCTCTAAGGACAGGCACAGAAAGGCTTCTGTTGCAGGAAGAGAAATAGGCCTGTCACCGATGTGGAGCTCTGGGAAGGATGGTTTGGAAAGGGCTGCCCACCACAAGCTGGGAGACACTGCTGGGCAGGTGCCAAAGGCAGCACGGTGACCCGGGCCAGCCCCCTGGCCCTGGCTTTGTTTCCCCGTGGTAAATTTGCGTGGTCCTTAAGGCCTGCCTTCGCCCCTGAGCTGGGGCGTTCTGAGATGGTTGCTGGAAAATAAAATGCTTGTTTGAAGCCATACTCCACACTCGGTCCCCCTTCACCCAGTGGTGACAGGCATTCATTATTTCCTGCATCCCCTGTCATTACTTCATTCAAGGTGAGTAGTCTGGAAGCATAAGGGAATCAGACTCTGTTCCAAATATGGGCACTGGCCCATGCTGAAGGTTACATGGCAGAAAGAGCCCTGACCTTGTGGGGACTTAGTTTCCTCATTTTTAAAGTTAGGAAAATCATACCTAATTTATGGCATAGGGATGAAATTTAAGTGATATAACTTGTAAAAAGACTGTATCACTACGTCTGGCAAAAAAACTGAGTTCCTTAAATTGCAGCTGTACACGACTAGCTGTCATACTACAATAATGACACGTGACAAATGCTGTCCTGGGGTATACCCAGTGCTGTGAAAACTCAGAGGTGCAAGTGCCTGTCTCTGAGGGTGGGTGGGGGTGGGAGAGGAGTCAGGGAGGTCTTTGTGGAGGAGGTGATGTGACCTGAGAACTGAGAAATGGCTTCTGAGCTTCCAAGGCAGAGAAGAGAAGAAAGGACGCTCCTGTTAGCAGGAGCAGCCTGGGCATTGAGCGTGCATGGTCGGGTTGAGGCACAAGGACACATCTTTGTGCCCTGATCACAGGGCACAGGGCGGGGGAGGGGGATGGCACCATGGACCTGAGCTGTCCGAACCAGTCCTTTCTTACTTCTTCCCCTCCCTGCTCCCTGTCTCATTTTTGCTTCTAGAACATTTTCTTTCTTTTTGTAAAGTAAATATGCTTTAATTCCGAGTAATTTAGAAACCATTGCTCATACAGTCAAAGGACATGCTGAATGATTTTGAAGAAATAGCTACATTGTTTTCCCTCTCAAGCTATAAAACTGAAAATACAGGCTAGACCTGCTAATCATTTTTTCTTATGGTGAAAAAAAAATTATGCAAGTCTGTGACTTAAGTGGTCTGTAAACATTGGCAGTAACTTATATGCTAGTTTAATAACGGAATGAAAACTTACACGTTGCTGCAGTTATCGAGGAGTTTGCACCATGTCTCTCCTTTCTGTTCATAGGCTGGCCTGCTAAAAGACGTAACAGAGACGGAAGACTAATAAGTGATGTACCAGTTGCAAGCCCCACATCTATGAAACACAGTGTGTTCCAGAGTCCTCAGAACATTATCCTACCTGCAGATTCTTTGGCGCACAGATAAGCCTCATGACGGCCGGGCCTGGCCCTCCATCACCCCATGAGTTAGAGTCAGAACCCCCGTCCCCAGGCCCCGGCTCTGTGCTCAGCGCTCTCCCGAGGAGGATGCGGTCTTTCCTGAGTGACTCGTCCTCCATCAGAGCTCACTTCCTGCCTCTGGGATCTGCTCAGCTCTCCATCCCCGCCCTCCGCCCCACTGCTCGCCTTGCCGGAGGGCTCACTCCCATAAAGTTCTCTTAAAAATCTTTTATGACTCTCTGGCCGGGGCTCCCAGTCTACCCTGCACCATATGTGGGCTTGTTAACTCCTTACAGGGTCCACTCGAGGCCCTCTCAGAGATGCAGGCACGATATGCAGGGGAGCAGCCGCTTCGCTCTGGAAAAATGCCAGTAGACGTCCGCTTTCCAGAGGGAGGGACCAGGGTCCAGTGGAGAGCCGGACACAAGCAAGGAAGCAAGCACATTTTGAACACCTGCTCTTGCTGAAGACCATGCTGGGTACTCTTATATCTGAGACCTGGGCTCACAGTGTGACTGTGTTACTAAATACCATGGGCAATTTACTCAAATTTTCCATGCCTCAGTTTCCTCATGTGAAAAATGGGAGAGTAACGCTCACCTATCCGAGGGCGGGAAGACCAAAGCCCTTGGCTGCTTGGAGAGTCTAGCGTTTGAATATTCCGTCTTCTCTGCTCAGGTTTGGAAGGCTCTTAGAGGGAACACAATTCCTTTGTTTATCCGTTGAATGGTCTCCCTGAAGTCGGGCGTGGGGAATGAGCGCTGGACCTGGAGTTAGGTTGAGAAGCCAGACGCTCTGTGAGCCAACGTGGGAAGGTTCTGGGGCCAGAAGATAACATTGATTCCGAAGAGAGGAGCCCCACTTCCTCGCTTTTATACCTGGGAAGGGATGGTCAGGGCACAGTGAGAAGACCTGCTCAGGTTACACAGAGTCTGGAGAAGCTGGAGAGACAGGGAAGACACCCTAAATCCTCCTCCTTCCTTACAGCCTGGCCCACCGGGATGTGTCATTTGTTCCTGGGAGGCATGTGCTGTCACGGAAAGAATCCTGACTTTGGAGTGAGCTGGGTTCCACCCCTGAACAGCTGGGTGTCCACAGGCAAGTCACTTAACCCCTCAGCTTTCCTCACGTGTGAAACAACATTCACGTTGCTTTTCTGAGGGGTAAATGACCTGGCACCCAGGGAACACTCCATAAACGTCAGTTCCCTCCTCTATCCGACCAGAAAATACCCTTTCCCCTGAGGACTGCCATTCACCCCCGGGCACAGCTCAATAAAGTCTCATAAAATTCAGCTTCTCTGAGCCCAGCTTCAGAAATTATAGTGATTTGATTCATCACATTGTTTGAATTATGGCAATATGAAAATACAGAAAACCCGCCGGGAGTCAGCCTTTTCCCATATATAAAACGGGGTTACGATCCCATATAAACTTTTAAAAGAGAATACTTTAGTTTATATCTTCGTGCATATGATTAGGAAAAAAAAAGGAACAAGAAAAGAAAAAAGAACATATTGGCAAACAACATAATTCAAACAACACCCCTGCTTATTAGTCTCTCAGCTCCCTTCTCTTTATCTTCATTCTTCATCTTCCTAACATCCCGGATCGGGCACCCGTACTGCAATGGGCTGGGGCTTTCAAGGGACTTCAGGATCCGGCTGCCTCCTCACTATCCCTCAGCTCATCCTCTCTTCTCCATCTCCACTGCCACAGCCTGCATCCTGGTCACCAGCATCCCTGTCCTGGATCACTGACCCCCTCACAATGAATTGCCGCATGTCTGTTTGGGCTGCAGCCAGGTGGATGCGGGCAGAGTAGCAAGGCAGGGGACACAAACCGGTGCATGTTTTTCCCCACGTAAGACCTCCGGAGGCTCCTCAGCGCCCTCAGGAGAAAATCTGGTTCCTGAACAGTCCTCCCGCCTCCCCACCCTCCAGGGCTGCCTCTCTGGGGTTCTTCTCCCATTTCTGTCTCCTTTGCCTTAAGCATGCCCATCGCTGCTTCCTCTGCCTGGAAGGTGCTTTCCTCTATATGTCCCCCTCCTCTTTGCTTATTCCTACTCATCCTTTAAGACTCAGTTTATGTATAACTTCCTCTGGGAAAATTTAGAAGCAATTGTAAGTCTGATGAACCCGTTTTCACTTTCAAGCTGTGAGCTCCACAAGGGTAATGAAGGAAGCTGTTTTGCTCATCATTATATCTTCAGTCTCAGTAACGTGCTGTCTTACGTGGTGGACACTCACAAAATATGTGCCGTGTTGTGATGACAGACGTCAGTCTCAATCTGGGTTCCGCCACTCTTGATGCCCAAGGTCACTTCAGTGGTCATTTCACCACCATCTTCATATGTAAAGTGGGGATAAAGGCACGTACTTTGTGTTATTGCTATGAGAATCAGAGAAAAGTTTGTAAAGTGCGTAGCACAGAATTATGGATTTTATTTGTTGAGTGCCTTCTCTTATTATGAGGTTTTGGGGACAGAAGAAAATTTCTTTCTACTACTGTGACCATCAGTCATGATGAATTACTCAACACTGGCTCGTGCCCACCGGAGAGGCACAACAGTACATTCCTGGGTCGGAGTTCTGTTTACACTTGGATGGGAAGGAATATCAGTTGTTAGCTTTCAAATGAGACCTCCTCTTGGATGGCAGCACATGAAAGAATTGCCTGGGCGCGGGTCCAAGGTTCTGTGTGCAACATATGTGGATATTCAAATACAATTTCATTTACTTGTGACCCCACCTGTCAAGAGTCCACATCCAGTTAAAAACAATACAAATGATTAGCCTTTATGGCAAAGGCGCAAAGAGAATGAGAATTGTGTAATTCACTAATTCGTCCTCTCTCCATGTCCTCACATATTCACCCTTTTGTGGGAACAGCAAAGGTGGCTAAGGATCAGACTCTCCTGGCTGAGCATGCGAGAGGTCCCGCCTTGCCAATCTGCTTACCAAAGCCTCCAAGAGTGTTGAATTCGGGCACAGCACTTGAGACGGTATCTGAAGGGATTCTTGGCAAAGTGGGCTGGCAGGGGACCCAGAGGCTTGGAGATTGAAAACAGGCTACAAGATTATTAAAAGCTCCCTTCCCAAGGTACACCCTGTTGTAGTTTAAACTGTGTGCTCACAAAGGTTACCTCGTGTAATTTTCATGCAAAACTCTGGTACTGTACGAGCTGGCATTATCCAACTTATAATACAGAGGAGAAAAGGGGTTCAGAAATCTGCCCAAGGTTGACCAGCTAGTTAATGGCACTGCCAAGACATAACCTTGGCTTTCCAACTCAAAGCCCTCTTTTTGTTGTCTTTCACGTACTTCCTCCAGGCAGGCTGAGTCCTGAGTCCGTGTTCTTGTCCCTGCCTCCTCCTGCAGTCTGGAGGTCTGAGGAGGGGGGGGACGCTTCATACATTGCCCCCCTCTCCCTGTCAGTCTCAGCCCCGGAAGCCTGCCCTGCCCACCTCCCCAAGCACAGCTCCCCGCTCCTCCTCGGCACCTGCTCCCACAGCACTCACTCACCCCGCGTGGTCCGGTGTAACACGTAGGTGCAGCGCAGTGTGGTTTGAGCCACGGGGAAATGAGATCTGTGTCGTGGGTTCCTGCCTAACTACTTGGTGTCAAGGGGGAGGGCTGGATCGGGATGCATCTAGCAATAATTGAGTAACTTCTAGATATTTTACTTCTCATAACTGAGTACAATATGTATTCTTATCCTTGTTGTATGGATAACGCAGTGCACGATGGTAGAAAGCAGATCTTGCCTGCTCAGGGTAAGAGAAAGTTCTAGAGCATGTATGGAGCGTCTAATGTCTGCTGGTGCTTCACACATTTACAGCCTGTTGAATTCGCACAGCATCACACAGAGGAAGGGAGAGGCGATCCCGTCTCACAGCTGGGAAGCTGAAGTTTAGCCAAGTGAAGGAAGGTTCCTCCAGGCAATGAGTGGTGCAGTCCAAAGCCTGTGATTTGGTCCATGCTGCAATTTCAGGAAACTGCCCCAAATCAGCACTGCTGCCCATGGGGTCTGTCTGAGGAGAGGAGTCAGTCCAGGCCCAACCCGTCCGACAAGCAGGGATGAAGTGGGAAGAGCTGCAACGGTTAGACAAGGGAGAAGGAAGGGCATCATGAGGTGTCAAACAAATAGGAAACAATTGGGCTGCAATTACAAGGAAAATATAGGAGAAATTCCAGGAAGCCCAACTCTCACAGAGCTATTTGCAATGGAAATAGAGGGAAAGTCACAAAAAGTCACCCTCCGGCCTGAAAACCACAAGTTCTGGAGAAAAATATCACGTCGAATCACAGAAACTCTTTGAAGAAAAGGGTCTTTCATTCATTTAATTGGTCAGTTCATGCTCATCAAGCCTCCACCACGAGCCAGTCCTGTCCTGGGCATGGAATCCTGTCCAGGTTTGAAGTCGAATAAAACTCAGCCTTGCCCTCAGGCCACACATTGTAGAAAGGTCATGGAGAGAAAGGACCTGTGTTACGGTGGTGAGCCGTGTGCATACTGATAAACACTGCAACTTTGGAAAGTGTCAAATCTGAGGGTTTGTCAAGGACAGAGCAACTCTGCCTGGGGCAATCAGAGAAGGCTTCATAGAGGAGGTGATGTGAGCAGGGCCTCAAAGGAGGAGCGGGCATTCTCTAAATGGAGATGCGAGTAGAGCGTGTTATCAGCGGAAGGAAGAGCGTGGCAGAGGCACAAAATCCGGAGAGTGTGTGGCAAGTTCAGGGGAGAGCGGGCAGCCGTGCATTAAGTGCATGAAAAATACACACGGCTGCTGTTCTGGCTCTTCACTGCCCGTGTCCCCAGCACTGCGTGTGGTCTCCCTATCTAGGCCTTTTTGAACTTGACGGACTCAAAACATGACTGACTTTGTATATCTGCTTATGGTTTATTCCCACCTTCTGAGGCACAAAGAATAATTATTTGAATGAGACCTCAGAGATCTGCTAGTCCAACTCAGTGGGTTTGGAAAGTTGGCCAGATTACTGTGTGATCTTGGGCAAGGCACGTAACCGTCACACCTGTGCTCTGATGGCCTAAGAGATAACTTGTGACATAAGGTATCTGGCAACACTAACAGGCACAATGAGTTGTCATAACACCCAGGCCTGTCATGCTTTCCAAATGTCAACTCCTTCCTCTCTCCAACCTCACGAGGCAGCGACTATGATCATTTCCATTTTACCAAAAAAGACACTAAGGCGCAGAGAAGTTGAATGACCTGCCAAAGTCACAGTTAGTACCGGGCAGAGGAAGGAGTGACACCAAGAAGGCTGCCACCATCATTGCTATTCCAGAGTTCTCAGGAACGTTCGATGAGATCTGGCAGATAAAAACCTCTACATACCTGTGCAATTAAAAGCTACATAGTGTGGTATGTCACGTTGCCATGGAGCGTAAAGTTGCAGACAATGTATAAACAATGCCAAATTGTCATAGAGCATAAAGATGCATGACATATATAATATTTTATCGCAAATTTAATATATTTATTGGAAAACTTACTACAAAATATTCTCTCAGCTACCTTGGTCTATTTCTTTATCATTGTACGCTCTGGCCTTGAGTTGCTCCCGGTGTTCGAGTTGCTGAGAAGGACTGGCCACATAGCAGGAGTTTTCTTCTCCATGTTCTCGATCGGCAAGCAGCGGTGACTGCTCTGGCTGCTGTGAGGGGCTGTGAGGCAGCTGGGAGCTTATTTCCATTTCCTCTCTTTCTGGCCAGCCTCGCTCTTGGCCATCTCTGGAAGGAGGGCAGCTTGTCTCAGGGCCAGAAGGGCCTCAGCGTCTTGGCAGTTCCTGAGAATCCCAAATTCAGCTTGTTTCTATCTTCCCTGAAATCACCTTCTCTAGAGCTTATCTCTTCTTAGGGTATCTCAGCCTGATTTTGGAAAATGCCCCATTACAAATAGCCTTGTATGGAATACTGGGAAAGGGTCTGCCCCAGAGTTAGGAAATCAGGCTTCTGGGCAGGGAGAGGCCGCTGACTCACTGGTTATCCTGGGAAAGTCACTGCTCCTGTGTGGGCCTGTTTTCCCTTCTGTAAAATGAGGAAGTTGGATCAATGATCTGGAAGGTTCTTTCTGGCTTGAATACTTACAATGTAGCATCCATCTACTTGCAGTCAGAGACTAAGTATACTCTGCGATGTTGAGCACATTAAATCTAGAACGCAGAAGCTTGAATTGAGCTAGACCATTTGCCTGACATAACATGCCCTCCCCGTCCGCCCCTCTCCCTGCCAAGACTCCTACTTCGCTTCACACGGATTCCTGGTAGCTTAAAAATAGATCTACAAATTCCTTGACACTCCCCCCTCTACTAGGTGCAGCCTGATTCCCCCACCCTGTGTGACTTCCAGAATTAGGTCATAAAGGCATCCCAGATTCTCCCTTGCTCTTGTTGTTGGATTGATTGCTCTGGGGGAAGCCAGCTGCTGTGTTGTGAGGACACTCAGGTAGCCCTATGAAGAGGTGTGTTTGGTGAGGAACTGAAGCCCCTGTCAACGCTATGTGAGCAAGCTACCCTGGAAGCAGCTCCTCCAGCCTCAACCAAACCTTCAGATGACAGCAGCCCCAGCTGACATCTTGACTGCAACCCATGAAAGACCTTGCTAGGACCACCCAGCTAAATTGCCCCTGGACTCCTGACTTTCAGAAACTGTGTTAGATGATAAATATTGTTGTTTTAAGCTGCTAAATTCTGGGGGAATTTGTTACACAGCAATAGATAACTAACATAGTAGTAGTGTTTGCTATTGGTAGCAGTGGTGGTGGTGGAGTAACCATGACCCGTAATCCTGCCCCTGTGTCACTATACATTTCCTGTCTGGGGATTGATTGAATGATTGATGTATGTCTTTGGTCCAGAAATGATTTCAAAAGGCATAATCTGGGGCTCCCTAGCTCCACTCCTAGGCTTAGCATACATCTAGATTTGGTGGATAATTCTGTGCCTGGACCAGGAAATACAAGTGTCTAGGCCAGCAGGCTGGTGACTTGGTGTCATATGAATTTTGACCACGGTTCTCTCTACGGGCTCATTCCCTGTTCTAGTAACAGTTCTGCCCACTCGTCTCCTCTACCACGACAACCACATGGGTCCCTGTCACCCCAAGAGAGCTCTGTGGTCATTTAGCTCTGTCTGCCATGAGGGTGAGAGGGAGAGTGGCAGCCTGCTTGTCAGGCAACCTCTGCTTTTAATATGAAGCCCATGCTTCATATGGTTTTCCCTCTTAATCCTTTCTCTGTGACACCTGCTGTTAGGCCTCCTATGGGATAATGGAATGTGTGTGGTTTGCTGTTGTTATTGGTGTGCGTGTTCTCTAATGATTAAAAAATCCCTGCATTTGGAAATGTCACAATTTAGAGTACATAGAGTGGCTCCATGGTCTCACTGAGTGCTGAGCGAGCTGGAGCAGGGGTGAGCGTTAGCTCCTCTTGTATGGAGAGGGAAATTGAAGCTCAGAAAAGGCACCTACTACAAGCACTGTCTCTGTCACTCTATTTTATGATGGGATGTCTGTCTTCAATATTATTCTATAGAGATTCAGGCTCATGGAATATGTTAAGACTTTAGGTTCAGCTCAGATCTAAAGATGACTCCTTTATTACTATCCTGCTTGGGGTGGCGGAGCACACTTAACAGGAGTCTAGAAGACTCTGCCTACCCAAGATGGGAGGAAGGGAAGGCAAGTGTGCAGGGCCTGCAGGCTGCGTGCTTGCTAGGAGGTCTCCCAGGGTTGGGCTCTTTCCCTTCTCCTTTGGTGTTGTCATAATAAAAGTGACTGCTGGCATTTTTCAGGAATAGCAATCCCCATATTTAGGTGATCTTTGCAGCTTACATAAGGCTTTCCTATGCCTGCCCTTTGTTACTTACCACAAGCCCCTGTGGGAGGTATTGGTATTGCTCCCTGTAATGGTTAATTTTATGTATCAACTCGGTGAGGCTATACCCAGATGTTTGGTCAAATGCCAGTCTGGATGTTGCTGTGAAGGTGTTTTTAGATGAGATTAACGTTTAAATGGTAGACTTTGAGTAAAGCAGATTGCCCTCCATAATATGGGTGGGTCTGATCCAATCAGTTGAAGGCCCGAAGAAGAAACAGACTGACCCCCTCCCCCCGAAAGAAGAGGGAATTCTGCCTCCAGACTGTCTTTATATTTGACAATATCATCTCTTCCCTGTGCCCAGGCTGCTGGCCTGCCCTAGAGATTTTGGACTTGCCAGCCTCTATAATTGTGTGGGCCAATTCCCTACAATCTCTTTCTCTCTCTCTCTCTCTATGAAAATGAAGAAAATGATAAAGAAGATAAAATCACCTGTACTCCCCCAGCAGACAACTAGTTTTAATATTTATAGTATTTTCTCCCAGGACTTTATAGTCCGGTCTTGTATTTCCATGTGACCAATCTCAGGATCTAGTTTGGACAATGGTAACAATAACAAAAAACAACAGCTACATTTAGTAATCACTGACCACGTTCCAGGTCCTATTTTAAGTGCTATGCAGGTGTTAGCTAATTTAACCCATAAACGACCTCAGGAGGTAGGTGCCGGCACTGTTGACATTTCACAGATGAGGGCGGTGATCAGTAGGGGAGGTAAGAGAGCTGCCCCGTGTGCACAGCTGATGAGTGGCGAAGGCAGGATTTGCGCTCCAGACGTGTGGCTCCAGAGCCGGTATCCCACGGCGCTGCTTGCGGGAAGGAGGACGGATATGGAAGGAGACAGGGAGAAAGTAGGTCAGCGAGTCGAAGCTGTTTAGCCGCAGCTCCCTCTCTCTGTCTCAGCTGGGCGGGAGTGAAGAGAACGCAGGCTTTGGGGGCCATGACTCTGGCTTCGGGTCCTGGCTGTTTGTGACTGTGAGGGGGCTCTGCAACCTTTCATTATCCCCACTTGCAGATGAGGAACTGGAAACTTAAAACTCCCTTTCCACGGTGCCGTGAAGATGAGAGATAAGATACTTAAACCCCCGGGGTGATACCCGGCGTGATGCTCAAGAACTGGCAGCTGTCAGGGTTGTTGATGAAGATTTGCAAGTCCAAGAAAGGATGATTCCTGGATGCGGCCCTGCTAAGAACAGGTGGGGGCGCTGCTGAGCAGGAATTTGAAGAATACATGGGACAGTGAGCTAAGGGATTCAGGGTCATCTGTCACCATGGTGGCAACTGACCTCGAGCCTCCCAGCAGAATCCATCAGGGCAGGGACATTTCTCTCTCCCTCACTCATTCATTCATTCATTTGTTCAACAAGTATTTCTTAAGCCCATGGTACCCGGCACTGTTCTCGGTTTTGGGCTATGTCAGTAAACAAAACAGAAAAAACTGCCCTTCTGGCACTTACATTGTAATGAGGGAAGATAGTAGACAATAAACATGACAAAAAAGGACATTATTGAGGATGTCCTAAAGTGATAAGTGCTGTGAGAAAAATAAAGCAGGTTAGTGGGACTGAGAATGCTGGGGGTAGGACCATCAGATTTTAAAGAGAAGTTAACTTTTGACCAGAGACTTGAAGGGGGAAGCCATGGGTATAATCTTGGGAAAACAGTTCTAAGCAGAGAGACAAATATGCCAAGGAGGCCAGTGTGGCTGGAGTGGAGTGAGCCAGGAGGAGAGCAGCAGGTGGTGAGGTCAGAGTGGTGACAGGGCACATGGACCATAGGGATCGTAGTCCACGACAGAACTTTGGCTTTTACTCTGAGCAAAATGAGGAGCCAATGGAGGATTCTGAGCAGAGAAATAGCTTTATCCATCTTATTTATTAAATGGGTCGTTCTAGTAGCTCAGTTGCGAATGGACAGTAGGGGTCAAGGTTGGCAACAGGGAGACCAATTAGGAGGCTGTGGCATAAATCCAAGCTGGAGATGATGATGCCTCAGACGACGGTGGAAATGGAAACGGTGAGAAGTGGTCAGATGCTGGATATACTTTGAAGGTCAACCCAGCATGGTTTCCTGACAGACTGGATGTGGGATATGAGAGAAAGAGAGAGGTCAAGGGCAACTCTAAGCTACTGGCCTGTCTGACTGGAAGGACTGAGTTGCCTTCAACTCAGAAGAAGAAAAGTGGAGATGAAGCAGGGTTTGGGAAGAAGGTCAGGAGCTCAGATTTTGAGATGCTGAGTTTGAAATATCTACTAAATATCTAAGAGAGATGTTGAGTAGACAGATATATGAGACAAGAATTAGGAGAGAAGCCTGGGTTAAGGATGCATATTTAGGAGTTACCAGAATATGGTCCACAAAGCCATAAAACTGGATGAGATAATCAAATATCTATCTATTGTGACAAGAGATGGGAAGAGGACTAAGAATGGAGCCCTGTAGCCCACCAACTTTAGAAGGAAGAGAGAAGAGAAGGAACCAGCAGAAGACACTGAGAAGGAGCCATCTATGAGATAGGAGGGGAATCAAGAGAATGTTGCAAGCCAAATTAAGAAAGAGCATCAAGGAAGAAGGAGTAATCAACTGTGTCAAAAGCTGCTGTTAGGTCAAGGTAACTGACCATTGGATTTAGCAGCATGCAGGTCACTGGTGGCCTTGACGAAATCATTTTCACAGAATGTGGAGTGGAAACATGACTGGAGAAGGTCCAGGTGAAACTGGAGAGAGGACGTTGAGACAGAGAGAATACAGAAGCTCTTTTGAGGAGTTTTTCTGTAAAGGGAAGCAGAGAAATGGGGCAGGGGCTGGAGGAGCCCGAAGAGTCAACCCAGGGTTTTGTAAAGGTGGGAAGGATACAGCACGTTCACATGCTGAAGGCAAAGGCAGAGAGGAAATTTGATAGCGTAGGAGAGAAAGGAGATGATTACTCCATCAATGCCCTTGGGAAGTGAAAGGGAGTGGGTGTAGGCCCCTCGTGGGAAGGCCTCAGCAGCGCAGGACAGACCATCTACGCTGACAGGAGGACGGCAGAGCACGTAGGCAGGATGCAGGGCGGTGGGTGGACACGGGGTGGGAGTGTGTGGAAGTTATCTTTGGATTGCATCTGTTTTCTCAGCGACAAGAGTAAGCAAGGTCATCAGCTGAGAAGGAGAAAGAGGGAGGAGGTGCTGCAGGTTTGAGAAAGGAAAAGGTGTGGAGTAATCTCTAGTTTTTTCTCTGTCCCTTAAATAGGAGTTGGCACAGGAGAAATGTTAATAAGACTCAAGACACAGAACTGAACAGTATTTCTATACCATTACCCGCCCTGTGCACTGGCTTTGGCATCTGATGTGGTTTGCATCTTGGCTGTACCCCTCTCTAGGTGTGTGGCCTCAAGGACATCATGGCCCCTTCTTTGCTTTGCTTCTTCTCATATGGAAAGAGGGGGTTAAACGAGGTAACCAATGATATGCGCCCAGCTAGTGCCTGGCACGTAGTGGATGCTGTGACAAAGCCATTGCCGTTTCCCCAGGCGCTATCATTGCCTCAGCCCAGTGCACTGCACAATGACCTCTGAGTCAGAAGAATTTGGACTGGACAACTTTTCCATTTTTGCATCTCAATAAACTAGAGATAATATAGTAACAGACTTAGACTAACCATTATAGGCCAACTGCTAATTTTTTTTCTCTTAAAAATGGAAGGAAAGATTACGTGAATTCAGATTTACTATCTTCCAAGCAAATTGCCAAGTTTGTCTATTTCCAAATCAATAAATGGTAGAGTGAACAATTACAAAAGAAAGACAGGCTGGGCCAGCCAGGCGCTGGCTGGCAACTTTTGTGTAAGTTGCTCCCCTGCATTTCAGATCCTTCATCTGCCAAGTGGGAAATTGCAACCCGCCCTGTAGGGGCATGTGTGGGGCCTGAGGACGCAGTGGCTGAGCAGCAGAAGCAAACAGCAGTTTACTGTGGAGAACTCACAAGCACTCAGGATGGTGGTAGTGGCCTGTGCCTCCGCGGGAACCTGGGGCCCCTGTGCAGGAGAGCTTGTCAAGGCTTTCCAGTGCGCTGTAGCACATCAGAGCTCAGCACTGCTGCTGGAGGAGGGTTCCAGAGGGCCTAGGGCAGCCTCACATTCTCCTTTTGTTTCTGACCTTTGCAGTATTTCCCAATAAAACTGTGACACACAGCTTATGCTTTGGACTAGACATAAAGCAGAAAATGGTCAGGTTGCCCAGACCTTAACAAGGAACAGATTGACAAGAAGCACATCGCTCCCTCCCATCTCTCCCAATCCTCCAGGAGAAGCGTCCAGAACTACGGGTCCCCAGGCCGCCAAAAGGACGCGGACTCTCAGTGGCAGGCCGTGGAAGGGCAGAGACATTGGAGTCTATGGTCCTGGGTTTGGACTCCAGGCTGATCGTACAGCTGGTTTGCCTAGGACAGTCCCAGATCAGGCCTAGTGACCGTGGATAATGATTGTTAGCACCCCCTTCCCCTTCCAAAGCTGTCCTTGTTTGCCTGAGAAATTACAAGGTCTTCCAGTGGATACGCGACTTTTGCTTTAACTTCTTTGAACCTCCATTTTCACATCTGAAAAATGAGAATCGTCTTTTATACACTGCAGGATTATTGTTGATAGTGATACATGATTGAAATAATGGTGATTAAATAAGCTATTGTCAACTTTAAAATAAAATAGCCAGTTATTTCACCAGCAAAATGAGTTTATTTGGGAATACCGAAAGAATTGCAATTTGGGACATGTGAACTATGCTGAGCCACAGGCAGGTCCTGAGAACAAAGGCGGGGAGCTTGCTTTTATAGTGAAAAAGGGAGAGTTGGGAGGGGCTGTTCTAAATGAAATTTCATTGGAGGAGAGAAAGAGTTCAGGGTGATAACAGGTCCTTGTTGGCTGAGCTGTGGTATTTTTCATTGGCTGAGCTTGTTGCTGGGCAAAAAGAAAATCTTCCTTCCTCCACAGGAGTAGTAGAGAAGGAGGCAACTTCCTGCTGGAGATGCAAGGTGCATCTCTTCCTGTTGGGGATAATTGAGGATGAGTGGTAGGGCGAGAGAGCTCCCACTACAAGCCTTCCTGATTCCAATTTTAAAGTTTCTATTATTAATATTCACAATATAATGGCTAGTACTTTAATATTAACATTGCTCTGGCTTATGCTCCCACCTTCTCCAAAGTATTTAAATAAAATTCTGGCTGATCCTGTGACCTCTGGTCCAGCAATTCTCAACCCTTAGGGAACATAAGAATCCCCTGCAGGGCTTGTTAAAACAGATGCTGGGCCCAACCCCAGAATTTCTGGTTCAGTGGGTCTGTGGCGGGGGTGGGGGCTTGAGACTTGGCATTTCTAACAAGCCCCGGGTGAGGCTGATGCTGCTGGTCTGGGGACCACGTGCTCAGCACCGCTGATCTGGTTTCTTCTTTTCTGTTCACTTCCCTGCTCCCGCCAGAATGATCTTTCCAGGACACTAATCAGTCCATGTTGCTTCCACTGCTTAAAACCTTTCAGTGGCTCTCTAGTGTCCTCAACAAAAAGCCCACCTCCTTAGCAGGGCACTCAAGACCACCCGTCTTCCCTGTTGCCTTCACCTCCAGTTGCAGTGCTCGCCTGCAGCCTGGGCAGCCTTCTCGAGGGACAGGCTCCTCAGCGGCAAGCTCAGGCACCAGGCAGTTCTGGGCCTGAGTTCTGGCTCGGCACATGCTTTATTGTGACTTTGGGCAAGTAAGTGAGCTCCCTCGTGCGTGTGGAAACGGAGCTTAGCAAGGTAGAAAATTCTTTCCTTCGCGCTGAGCCAGGAAGGCCAAAGGAACTGCGTGGGGTGCGGCAGCTCCGCGCCTGCCCTGTGGGGAGGCCCCTCAGGGCCATCTGATGGTCTCCAGGGCCCCAGCGTGCCTGCCTGACCTGCTGCTCTGGTCCCCGCGTTCTGGCGGCTCTTGCTGACCCGTCTAAGTACCAGCGGACGGCGCCCAGGCCAGACCTCTGTGAGTGCGTGGTCAGGGGGGCTTCCTGGAGGAGGTGGAACTTGGGCGAAATGTCCCTTTCAATATGGTCACCAGCTTGCTGTTTTCTATACCCTGTTTCATTTTTTTCACTGAATTTTCTTTCACTCATTTTTCCATTTCACAGCAATCATGAATCGAGCCGCTCTTCTGCGCCAGACGCTGTGCCGGGGGTCCAGAGGAGAACAGGCTGGAAGCCCCGGAGGCTGGCTGGGAGGCAGCGGGCGGGAGGAAGGGGCAGGGGCTTTGGAGCAAGCGCGCCTGGAACCGAACTCGCGGTCGACCTCGCCCTGGCTGGTTCGCTGGCTGGGCGGCCGTGCGGGGCGTGGTCTCTGAGATGGGGCTGCAGACCCCCAGGGCGCAGGCGTGCTGGGGAGGGGATGCGCGTTTTCGCCGAGCGCTGGGCCGAGGGAAGGAGCTCGAGGTGGGCGCCCCGGGGGAGAGGGGGCTGCACACCTCTCCCCCATAACCCTCCCTAAGGCCCCAGCAGCCCCTGAAAGGAAAGCTTTCCTCTGCCAGCCGCCGCCTGTTTCTCTTCTCCAGAGCCAGTTCCAGATTCATCCCGCGGGCTCTCAAAGGGGATCACAGTCCCCGCGGGGATGAACTGAGACCAGCAGTGGTGGCCCCGAGATCGTGGCATCCCCCTGTGCTCTGCGGCACAGGCGGGCACCGGGAGGGAGGAGGAGCCACACCCCCGAGGGCCTCCTGTCTTGGGGCGCCTGGCTCGGAGGGGGGCCGGTGTCCGAGTCTGCTCCCCCGGCGGTACCGCGCTGGGCGGCTGGCACAGCAGACGTTTTCCCCACGCCTGGAGGCTGGACGTCCAAGGTCCGGTGTCAGCAGGGTTGGTTCCTTCTGAGGCCTCTCTCCTTGGCCTGTAGTCGGCTGGCTTCTCCGTGTCTTCACGTGGTCTTCCCTCTGTATCCGCCTGTGTCCTAATCTCCTCTTCCTAGAAGGACGTCAGCCATGTTGGACTAGGGTCCGCCCTGATGACCTCACTTTACCTTCATCACCTCTTTAAAGGCCCTGTCTCCAAATACAGTCAAGGTTTGAGGTGCTGACGCTCAGGACTTCCACGTCCGAATTTTGGGGGCACACAATTTAGCCCATAACAGGTGGCCAGCCTCCAAGGTGGCCCCCAATGATCCTGCCTCCTTCTACTCACACCCTTGTGACGTCACTTCCTACCCTATCCTGGGGTTGGCCCATGTGACCAATAGTACATGGCGGAAGTGATGGTGTATCACTTCCCATGGGAGGGTGTAAAAGACCCCATTTCTGTGCTGGTTACTCTTGCTCTCTCTTGGATCATTTGCTCTGGGGGAAGCCAGCTGCCATGTCATGAGCCTGATGTGGCCGGGAACTGAGGCCCCCTACCAACAGCCCCGAGAGCTAGCGGTTGTGACAACAGGGCCTTCAGCTGCAGTTAAACCCTCAGATAACTGCAAACCCCTGGGACCCTGAGACCCTGAGCCAGAACCGCCCAGCTTGGCTGCTCCTGGACTCCTGATGCTCAGAATCTAGGTGAGATAATCAATGTTGCTTTAAGCTGCTAAATTTTGGGGTAATTTGTTACTCAGCATGATAACTAATACACAAGGCTTGGAAAAGTTAAAGGTATGGGAATTGTAAATGCAGAGACAGAATTAGATTCCTGAATTTCTGGCTCCCTGACCAGTATGCTTTCTAGCCCATCCTGTTACCTGAGCCAGGATCAGCTTTGCACATGGGTGGTAGCAGTGAGGGATGCAGGAAAGAGAGGAGGAGAGAGGGAAGACCCTCAATAACCAGCTGGGAGAGGCTGAAACCACAACTCGAATGGACAGTTGGAAACGAGGAGCCCAGGGCCACGCCGGTCTGTGGCCCCCACTGCCCCAGGGCTGCAGCTCCTCCTCCGCTGTCCGGTCCTGTCTGTAGTCAGAGGGGCAGCCTCACCTGCAGGACCACGACAGGCCGGGCTGTGGGCATCCCCAGGAAGGCCGTGTCAGTCTGAATCACCCCTGTCTGTCTGATCAAAGGCCTGCTTTAATCGGCGTGCGCTTTTTCTCAGGGCCTTGCAGAGCCTGGGGCCTGGCGAGGAAGTGAATCGAAATGAGCAGTTATCCATCACCTACTGTGTGCCAGCACTGGGCTAGCTGTGTGATTTAATTTCATATTTAGAGGGAACTTGAGAAGCATGTATTTCTATCGTCGCCTGACAGAGGAAAGAAATTGGGTTCAGGGAGCTGAGACAGAACATGTGAGGTCTATTTCCCAGCTGGTGAGGAAGGATGTGATCAGTTCTCCTTCTCTCCACGTGCTCAGCTGCACCAAGGTCTCCGGCCTTGCCCTTCCACCAGGCTATATTAATGAGAAGGGAGCCAGACTTCAAAGAGCCTTATTTAGACACGTGTGTTGAAGTACTTGCCATGTACCTGGCACTGGAGGGAGAAGGAAGCAACAGGAGCAGAGTCCTTGTCCCTGAGACTTGGGAGGAGAAGACCTCACACTGGATCATATTCACTTGATTACTTGAGACAGAAGGAAGCACAAAAGGGTGTGTGAGATGAGGACTATGTTTAACCTGCCCTGGGCAGTCAGGGAAGGCTTCCTGGAGGAGAGGATACTAGAACTGAGTCTTGACAGAGAAGTTGAAGTTAGACAGGCAAACAGGAGGAGTGGAATGTGTCCTAGGCATATGTAAAAACCAGGTTTAAGAGTTGGGAGCCTTGGGAGCCTTGCTCCTTGAAGTGTGGTCCTGGTCCAGCCCAGCAGCCCAGCATCGCCTGGCAGTTTGTCGGAGATACAGAATCTCAGGTCCCCTGAAGACCTACAGAATCCAGACCCCTGGTGATTCACGTGCACATTTAAGTTTAGGAAGTGCTACTGTAGAGGGAATAAGCACATGCAAAAACCACATAAGCCAGCAAGGCACGCCAAGGTCAGCTTGGACCTTGAGGGTGGGATGGAGGTGGCGTCGGCGCTGGGCATGAGGCTGAGCCGTGGGCCTCAGTCTAAAATGTTTTCATGCCTAAGAAGTGTGGCCAGGTCTGATTTTTTTTTTAGAAAAGACAAATATCTGGATATTTATGAAAAAATGCTGATTTTTAAATGTCATCAATTAATCTAAAAATTAAAAAATATTCTAGTGGATCAAAAAATCATGCCTCTGGACTGTTAGCTGGTGGCGTCAAGCTTCTAATTCTGAGCACAGTGTCTGTATCTTCATAAACGGGTATTCAATGAATGAATGAATGAATGAATGAGGTGGGAGAGAATGTGAATGTGCCTCCCAGGCCTGCAGGGGTGGCTGTGTTTTCCTCTTCACACATCTTCACACAGTTTTCCACCCTTGGCCTCAGTTTCCCTGCCTAAAAGCCAAGCGTTCCAGCTGCTGATCTCTGAGGACCCTTCCTAATGTGGCCCTGCGGCCCCTGGGAGAGGGGCGGATTTCCCATCCTGAGGGGCAGGGCTGCGACACTGATGCGAGGCGGCTGTTGTTTGCTGGCTCGGGGTTTGGAGAAGGCAGGGCTGTGTATGGGCAGCGTGTTCTGTCCTTTCAGTTCTTCTCCCCCCAGGGTGGGGCCTTACAAAGATGAAGGTCCCCTGGGAACATGGAGGGAGAGGAGAGGGGGTGGGGCCCAGGCCTCCCTGCCTTTGGCAGGGCCACGCTGCTCCTCTGCCTTTCATGTCCCTTCCACGTCCACTGCCCTTGCCCTGCCACCCTTCCTAAGGTTTCCACAGTCCTCCCCGTCTTCTGGCTGCCCTCACCCCCTTCCCTGCTACTCAGAAGCATCCTGTCCCCATCCTACCCTTTTTCCAGAGGAGCGCATTTAGGCTTGGACCTAACTAAGAGATCGCGCTACCAACGAGCTCACAGAGAACCCGCGTCCCATCTGAGAGGCTGTTGGCCAAGCTCCCCAATGAGAGGCAGTGGGGCAGACAGGATGCGAGCAGATTTGGGCATTTCACAGACTTGGGTTCCAAGCTCAGCAATGCCATCCCCTCACTGAACATCCGTGGTTGAGACAATCTCTCTGTGCCTGAGCTTATTCGTCTGTAAGATGGGGATAATGATACGGCCCCTAAATGTATGCTGTGAGGACTTTTAAAAAAGTAACAGACATTTCTTGAACCATCATTACATATAAAGTACTTTACAAAGGACCTTATCGTACTGTTGCATTTCATTCTCACAACAGCCCCATGAGCTCGGTGCTGTCGTTATCTCCGTTTTACAGGTGGGAAGACTGAGATGCCGTGGAGTTAAGCAAGCAGTCTGAGGTCGCACAGGTATTAAGTGGCAGAGCCTGAATCAGACGCAGGAGGCTCTGATTCCAGAGCCGACAGATGACCACTGACTACGATCAACTTAGAAAAGATCTCAAACCTGACCTGCGCTCGTTTAGCCTCAGGAGGAGGTTTAATGGGCCAGACAGATGTTAGGTGGCCAACTTCAAGTTTATTGAAATCATTTTTGTAAAGAGTTTTCAAATGGCTTTTCAATGACATTATCTTACTTTCATCTCTCAGCAACTCTGTGGGGTGGGTATTAACCCATTTTTCAGATGGGGCAACTAAGGCTCAGAGAGCTACTCAACAGCTGAGCCAAGACTTGAATCCATTTTACCCAAAACACAAGCTCTTTCTGTTTTTTCATGGTGTTTGTCACTGGTAAGAGGTGAATTAATTATATTATTCATTAATCACAGTAATAGGTCAGTGAGCAAAGAAGGACATGGGACAAGTTGATGTAGATGACAGGAGGGAAAGGTACAAAGCTGGGCTTGGACCCCAGGCTCTCATGGAGAAGGGGAAACCCAGGAAGACGGGTGATGGGCAGTGGTTCTGGGCTGGGTGTTCCCTGGGGTTGAGGGGTTTGCAGTGTGTTGAAGGTGGGCTCTGCCAGTTTCCTGACCTTGGAGTCTCAGGTGTCTTTATGCCATGGCTGTGGTGTAGGCAGAGATGGGAGCAGTCAGGAGAGGACATGATGAGCATATTTTTAGGCAGGTCAAAAGGGTTGAACTGTTGCATCCAGATCTTGCGACTTGCTTTTTTACCTTAAGCATTTGTAATCTAGCCTCATCAACTGGCACTCTCTGTTCTCCAGCCACCTTAAATGGTCTGTGTTCTTTTTTACCTCTGGGCCTTTGCATATGCTGTTCCCTCAGATGGTCAGAAGGGGAGGCTGCAGAGTGGGCAGAAAGGCAGAGAGGAGACTATTGTTTTGGGAAAATTCCCAGGTTGGATGGCTATATAGTGTAATGGCTAAAAGTTTGTTACTGACTAGTAACTACTTAACTTTCTGCCTCATTTTAATCATTTGAAAAATAGAGTTGATGATAATAACAACTCAAAAGGTTGATGTGATTAGCAAATGTAGTGGTAACGGGTCACTGGAGGATAAAGTAAGAGAATTCATACAGGATGTCCAGCGTGGGTCTTGCATCGAGTTGGCAGGGAATAGTGGCGAGGCCTCTCATTCCTAGTCTTGTAGAAGGCTGTCCTGATGCCCCCTTCCCCAGCAACTCAGTCATACAGTGTTTGTGCTACGTGTTCTCCGAGCAGCCGTCAGAACTGCAATTCGCTAGGTCTGGAGTGGGTTCCGATGGGCCAGCCCCTGTTTTGCAGGCAGGCGTTTCAGGCGATTCCAATGGGTCCCACTTAGTTTAATTGTCTAAGCTGGTGTTTCTCAATCCGTCCGCATGAGATACAAGGCATTTTTCTGGCCTCTGGACTCTGTGAAAGTGGGAGCTGCACCCGTGCTGTGTACCGATCTGACACCCCAGCACAGGCCTGGCACAGAGGAGCTTCCGGCTTGCGTCTGACGCTGACGCTGCACAGCCTGGGTGCCTGGTTGACACTTGTCTCTGCAGCGCATGTGCAGACAGAGCTCAGAACAGGGAACCACTCTCCTTTCCTGGCCTCACTGTCACTGCTTAATAGTTATTTACAGGGATCTGTCCCTGTTCAGATGAGCTCTGTCTCCTTACTGGACGCTGGCTGATGCAATGGCAGGACAGTGTAATGAGGAAGCGCGTGAGTTCTGGAGCCAGCAAGCCCCAGCCCGCCCTTTTACAAATGGGAATACTAATAACCCGAGCTTTGTACCTTACACAGGTCTGTGCTTGAGAAGGCCGTTTCTGAGTAAATTATGGAGAAATCCTGAGGCTCGCTCTCCGTTATCAGGCGTCCCCGAGCCGCCCAGACCTGTGGAGTGAGGTAACACTCAGGGAAGAAGGGTCGAAAGGAAGCCTGCTTCTCTCAAGATCTCACGGCCAGCCGCCGTTCAGGACAGCCCCTGTGGGTGCTGCCGAGAGCCCCAGGCCGGGGCAGGTGGAGACTGAGGGTGTGTGGAGACCAGGCTCAGAGAGAGGGGCTTACCCACCGCACGCCCGCACTTCAGCTTTCCCTAGCAGCCCCCAAGGAAGTCACCCAAGTCCCGTAGGACGTGAGCCTGTTGAAAGGCAAGAATGTCAGCCTCCTTGTCATGCAAGGGCCACCGTAACTTGTCTGGTGGCCTCTCATCCCTGCCGCCAGCCCCTGTAGCCTGGATGCCACTTACAGCTTCACTGTCAAACTCTGGGTATTAACCATAATTAGGCTTCCGCCCTGAGCTGCACGGGGAACGAAGGCCAGCTGCTTTCCCCTGACCTGGATGTTTGAATGGCAGGAAGGCCCTGGGTAGGGGACCTGAACACTGTCCTGGATTCTGAGTCTTCACGTCCTAGGAAAGTCTCTAGAAACCCTGGAATGTGAGAGCCACAAAGCCCAGAGCTCTGTAAGAGGCCCTGCTCTGTGTGTGTTGTGGTTGGTTTCTGAGTAAATCGTAGGAAGCAGGAAGCTGAGGCCTGCAGAGAGGCGAGTGGTGACTCCCTCACGGCCTCGCGGCGTGTCAGTCAGAGCCAAGCTGGGACTTCGCCTGGGCTCCTGACTCCCCGTCACCACTGTGCATTCCCTTTCCTTCTCGGCACCTGTTGTCCTTATCTGTGAAACGGGTTCATTCCTGAGGGTGCCTCTCAGGACGCATGTGAGATTCAACCCGGCCTTCCGAGATGCTGCCAGGCTCCCCTGACTCGTGGTCCAGAAGACTGGCCCGCTGGCAGAAACTGGTTCCTTCTCTGGTTCTGGCACTTGGGTATGACAGAGCCCTGTCCCTTAACCACCTAGTTCTCAGAGCTTCCAAATGCAGTAGGAAATGAGATTCTTGACCTCATGAAATTTATAGAGCCATGGAGAGATGGGGGCCAGAACACCGGGAAAGGTGCCAGGTTTGTGTGCGGCCTGAATGTCAGGGTCTCTCCACAGCTTTCTGTTGGGTGCCTACTGTGGCTGGCAGACAGAGGCACCAGCAAGAGTGCAGCAGGCAGTGGACCCGGCCTCCATTTGGTCTGCACACACCACATCCTCAGAGCAGTTGTCACACTGGCCTGACACAGTCTCTCAGAGGATGGAGGCTGTGTCTCCTCCTTGGGTGTCTGCAGTCCTCAGTGTAGTTGCTGGAAAAGAACATGGAGGGCCCTCCGTGAAGTTTTGTGGACAGACAGTGAATACAATGAGACAGGGAGGCTGAGAGAGGCCGTGGAATTGTGTCTGGAGAATGGCAGACCTAGACTCGCTCTCAGGACTGCCTGGGTGCAGCCTGCTCACTCTCCATGGCGCGACTCTGATGAAGTCATGCCATGTGTATGCCAGGAGCCCTCCGTAGCAATCTACCAGAGTGCTGCAGTTTCAGGTCGTGGAGACAAGTTAGATTCCAACCCTGGACACAGTTGTGCTGTCTCAGGGCCGCCTCTCCTGCCTCTCCCATGAAGCAGATGGTCGAATGGTGATGGGACAGCGCCCTCTTGGAACGTCTTCATCCTTTATCCCCAGAGACCCAAGTCTTGCCCATCCTCGTGGGATCCTATGTGGTTCTGCCTCCTCCTCACGATCTTCCTTGATGGTCACAAGAGGATGGGCCTTTGAATGTAGGTCTGTCTACATGAACTCGATTTCTGCCCCACAGCCGACTGGTTGTGTATACTTGGGCAATTTTCTCTCTGGGCCTCCATTTTCCAGCCAGCGATAAAACAGGTAGAATGATGCAGTGGCAGCCATGGAGGTGTGAAGGCCCCTGGCTGCAGCCCCTCCAGGATCTGCCTCAGCCTTTGACCTGAGGCCACACCCCACCTGGGCAGCCCCAGGTGATGGCTGAGTTCCTGGGGCTTTAGGGCCTGGCTCTTTCTGCCTGAGGTGCGAGTCCTCTAACTGGCTCTTTGCTGCAGAGAACCTCATTGGGTGGGCCGAGTCCGTTGTCAGTTCTGCATTGCTGTTGGGGTCACCCCCTGCCAATCCTGCTCCCTCTCTGCTTTCCTTTCCAGGTGTCAGAGCCCTATCCCAGCCCAAAGGCTTTCCCTGCCCAGTTCTGCCTTCTCCCCCTTTCTAACTTGTACAGACATTACCTCCAGCTTTCCACTTGTATCTCTAACTCCCCTCGGCATCTGCTTCCCGGAGGACCAAACACGTCCCTACATAGTGAGGACCAAGAAACGGTGGACATAATTGTAACAGCAATCATAACGGTTATTATTGTTGTTACTGTTTCTCCTGATTAAGAAAAACCTCTAGCCCCTCCGGTCAGGGGAACCCGAAGTGACAAGTACACAGGGTGTCAGTTCCCAGTCTGCCCAGCAGCGATCAGAAGGAGCAAACACTCTGCACAGTTGGCTGTGTGCTGCAGACCCTGGGGGCTAAGTCGTGAAGCTGTTTGTTTACAAATGCTCACCTCAGTTGCCGTTGTTCTCCTCACAGGAGTGTGCAAGGCAGCTCAGGTTTCCCGAGGAAACAAATGAATTTTAAAAGGAGGAGCATTTCATACTTGACGTACTCAACACTTCCTCCCTGATGTCCGGTAGAGAGCGTATGGGACAATTCTTTATACGTGTCAGGACTCGAGACAGTCAGACACAAGCCGGGTCGCTCTGAGATTTAAGACCCTTTGGGATATTTTGCATACTTGTTGTATCATCACCTTTGGCTTTCAACATTTATTGTCCCCCAGGGCCATAGAGATGTCCTGCCTTTTATAGAGTGCACAGATTCAGAGACTCCCTGGGCCCCCCCCCAGGCCAACCCAACAGAGTTGGAAGGGGCCTTAGCGAGGCTTGGAGTTCTTGATTTGTAACTGAAATGCTCCCCTGCTGTTAAGTGGTTTGGCCAGGGCACCAGCGTGTTACACCCAGAGGGACCCTTGCTTCCTGCCCACGACCCAGTGAAGTTCACTGAGAGACACTCACCCCGGGGAATCTCCCAGCTCCTAAGACATCCCATTCTTTTCCTCTGTGTGTGTTATTCCCAGTTGACCCCACGAGCTGATTTGCTTTGTGCAGTCCTTATGCCTATTACCCAGTGTAAATATTAATAGCACCCCCTTTCCCTCTTGGATAGAACAAAACATAGGCGTGCGTATACACCCACCCCCTACCATCTACATACAAAACGGTGAAGGTTTGGAGTTGTGAACCAGCTACAAACTTATAGGGGTGAGACTGCTTTCGTTAATTCCTGATTACTTACTGCACGGTTCTGTGATACTGCTGTGCGGAGCCCTCCGGGGGCTCTCATGGAAAGCTAGGTGAGCCACCAGCCTGAATTTGATGGAGTCCAGTCTTGCTTGGAGTCCAGGGTATGGTATGAAGAGCCACTTAGGGCTCTGTCTGGTTCTGTGAGTGCTTGAAGCAGATCAGCGGGTGCTGCCAGCAGCCAAAGAAGTCGCTGGCTCTTGTGGTTAAATGAAGATGAGAGTGATAACCAAATTGATAATAATAGCCAACGTGTGGTATTCACTATGAGCTAGGAGTTGTTCTAAGTATTGTACATTTATGTATATTAACTGATTCAATCTTTACAATAACCTTATGAGGTAGATACTGGTATTATTCCCAATTTACAGATAAAGAAATCAAGGCACAAAGAGGTTAAACAGATTGCCAAAGCCGTAAGGTTTCTGTGCTGGAGTATAAGCCTCACTTCGCGTCCTGTTGGTTTGGCAGGAGGACGCTGCGGCCACACGGCGTCTGGCCATCCAAGCTCTCTTCAGTTAGAGTGCCCACGTAATTTATCATCCAAACTGGGACACTTTGGGAATGAAAAGGAGTGTTATTAATAGTTATGCTAGGACAATAGGCATAAGTGGAATGACAGTGTGAGACACCAGGGCATGTGGCCACCATACAGCTGAAATCAGTCCCTAAAGGCTTGAACTCTACTCTAGCTTAAATCTGTCCTAACAACAATTAAAAAGTTAAAATAAGGAATTTTCTATGTCATCTGGGAATAACACAAACACACGTGAAACCACAGGATGGGCTGTCTTAGAAAAGCGTTGTGAGGAACTGGGAGAGTCAGACCTGACCCTCCTTGCCAGCTAACAAGGGAGCCTGCCACAGCGTTGTGGCTGCTGGTAGAAGACCAGTGACTCCTGGGTTGGAGACAAAGAGCTTTGTTCTCATGGCACAGCAAGCAGCATAAGCATGTTTGTGTCGATTCCCCTTTGTCCCTCAAGTCCCGTGGGGGTGATGCAAAGGGGCCCAGGTGTGCGGCACACATGGTGAGCTTGCTTCACGGTCGAGGAACCTGGAGCTTAGCGAAACACATCTTCTATAATGGGCTGCCTGCAAACCCACTTGTGCTTTGCCCTGGGGGAGACGTTGTCTGTATTATGCGGGACAGCAAAGGAATCTGTCCTCTGCTTCTGAGGGAGACGCTATCTCTGTCTTCAGAGGCTGTTGGCTCTACAAACATCTTTGAAAAGATAGTTGGTGCCTCTGCTTGCAAGATATGCAGAAACATGAGGACCGGCTCCCACAGCAGCGAGTGCCACAGCCCCGGGGGTGCTCAGTGAGCGCCTCGGCTCGGACTTCTGTACTCAGCGTGGAGTGGACAGGCAAGTTCTAGGCTTCCTACCAAATCAGAGATTCCACAAGATTCTGGTTCTCTTCCTTGGTTTTGGGAGAGCCTGAGGTCAAGACAGAGAAAATGATGACATGAATGACAGGTAAGTGCACAACTGCTCTTTTTTCATTTGTTGCTTCTCTCTCGCTCTCTTTTTAAATTTTTTTGGTGAGGAAGATTGGCCCTGAGCTAACATCCGTTGCCAATCTTCCTCTTTTGCTTGGGGAAGATTGTTGCTGAGGTAACGTCTGTGCCATGCTTCCTCCATTTTGTATGTGGGATGCCACCACAGCATGGCTTGATGAGGGGTGTGTAGATTTGTGCTTGGGGTCTGAACCTGTGAACCCCAGGCTGCCGAAGCAGAGCACATGAACTTAACCACTACGTCACTGGGCTGGCCCCATTTTTATCTCTTTAAGATTGAGCATTTTTGGCAAATCGTTGGAAAATTAATACTGTGCATTGCTCATGTGTGGATGTTTTCTGTCAGAAGATTCCATAGATAATTAATATGAGGAGGTAGACACTTATTAGAATTATTATTCATAAATACGTGAAATATACTTTTCCTACTATCAATATTATTTACCATGATGATTCTAAAATGTTTGAAAAATCAAGTCACCCTAATCTTATTACCTCATGGCAACCACCAGTAACATTTTGGTTTATATTCTTAACAATGTGTGTATGTCTGTGTGTGTGTGTGTTTACATACATATAACCATAGTTGTCATTGTAAATATACAAATGTCAAACTCCTTTTTATTTTTCATTGCTGTGGATACTGTAGGCAGTTTTCATAAACATCACTGTCAAAAATTGGATAACATTACGCTGAATGCAAAAAATTATTTAGCTGTTCTGGTATTTGATCTAAAGCTTAAAGTGTAAGATCACTGGCCCGGGGTGAGTCATACATCTCGACCACTTACAAGCTTTACAACCTCAGGCTATCTATCTGATTATCCTCTCTGAGCCTTAGTCTCCACAAGTAAAATGGGGACAGTCACAGCCTTTTTATAGGGTTGATCGTGAAGACTAGTGAGGTGGAGATGACATTTATAAGTGCTCTAGCACGGTTCCTGACGTGTGGCCTAAATAGTGTGCAACAAATGCTCTTGTTCTCATTATGCATTATGCATCCAGTTCTCCTCCACCATAAACCAGGCTTCAATGCACTTCCTGTGTGCTTTTCCAAGATTGAGGAGTGTTTCTTTAGAACAGACTCCAGAAATGCCATGATTGGATCAGCAGCAGGGACTTTTGTAACATTTGTGACTCCAGGGTCATGTTTGGATGGTGACCATTCAATAATCGATCCCAGGTGGAGTGCAGGCTCTGTGACCAGTATCAGGGCAGAGCAATGCCATGAATGTTTCAATGCTCAGTAGGACCAATGCCTCTAAGATGCATCTGCAGCATCCTTAGTCGCCATGCCCCTTGACCCTGAATTACCTTGAGCAATGTGCCATGATGGCCATGTTCTCTTTACCTGTCCGTCTCTTTAGGCAGGTCAAGGGCTCACGGCTGGTGCCTCAATGGCCCAAATGGTCCAATTTTGCTTCCAAATATGTTGTGTTCTATTGACACAGAGTGTAAAAATGGCATCTGAATGTCTTCACATTGGGCTCGGGCTCTCCATTCTCCACGGGCTCCACCTCTCCTTATTTTCTTCTGTCATAGGGCTCCTCCATACAGCGGGGCTGTCCACGAAGCCCCTGTGACCCACAGGGCAAGGACTGTGTTCTCTTACCTGTGGAATCCAGTGCTCGTCCTGGAGCTGGCACATCAAAGGACTTCTAAGTAGGGCTGGCTGAAGACTCTGGGAGAACATGGTCATAGTACACATGCACACAATTCTGACTTGCTCTGCGACCTTGGCCAGGCATTTTGTCTCTCCACATCTCATTGGTAAAATAAGGAATTTAACGAGATGTCCTCAAATATCTCTTCTAGTTGTAGAAGTCTATGTGTCTGTAACATAATTATAATTATCAATTCCTACAAAGTGCCAGGAGATAAGAAACCTGATTTCTCCTCCTTCAAGGATTTTACTACCAAGTTGGGAAATATATTATTGTTAATTATTCATGTACATACATGCCAAAAAACGACACTGGGCTATATGTGATTAAATCTCCAAAGGAAAGACAGGATGTGTAGTCAGAGTGATTTGTTTATATGCTGAGTATTTACAGAGCACAGACGATCTATGAGCTAGGTTCTGTTCTAGGGGTTATGTTGACACAAGGTCAAGACAATAAGCTATACGGGCATCAGCCAGAACTCAAAACCTTCAAAGGACCTTGGGAAAATGATTTAATCCCCTGAGTCAAGAAATTTTTCTCTATCCTTCTAGGTTCTTCTGGCTAGTCTAAGAATTAAACTGACGTGAGACAGATTAAGAGGAGAAAGTCAAGCAAAGTTTAATAACATGTATATATGTGGGAAACCTAGGAAAACTGAGTAATTTGCCAAAATGGCCAAAGCTACCACCTCAAATATCATCTTCAGCTAAAGACAAAAGAGGATGTTAGGGTAGTGGTTTGGGATTTCAAAGGGGAGGAAGGCAATTCACATGGAGATGGAAAAGCAAATGTTTGGTAAAGGAATGTTTGCCATGGCTTGCAAAGATTAAGAGACTGGAGAGGACTTTGATTCACTGGGCCTTGCTGGGTTCCTCCCTGTCTACCACACCTAGTTCATCTTATACTCAGTTCTCTATGGTGACAGCTCCTTCCTGGAACAGGCCTTCTACCTTAGAATCTTTTAGGCAGTTAGGAGAAGGTCAAAATTTCTTCCTGAGTCTTTTGTTCTTAAAAATAATCAAGCCAAAGAGACATTTTGATGTGGCAAATTCTGCTCCCCTACAAGTCTCACTTTCCATATATGTAAAATTGAGATTAAATAAAGAATTATGGAGAGGATTTGGTGATTTAGTGAGTTTGAAAAATGCTGGGTAAATCGAAGGTGAGATACCACTATTAGTTGCCATCATTACTCACAAATTTCGTTTGCCTATTGATTTTCCATTCTCAGCATTCGGGCTGCAGAGAGGGGCGTGCTGTTGTCCTTGGTCTGGATCGTCGAACACCTTTCTGACCTGGTCTCTCTGCATCCAGCCTTGGTTCCTCCAATGCACACAGTAGTCAGAGTGAGCTCCCCAAATCTCATTGACCGAGTCATTTCCCTGCTAAGATCCCAGAGGACACATAATTAGAAAATGGGGGAGGGGCCAAGGGGCTTCCATTTGATCTGTAGTGTTTTATATTTTCAGCTAGGTAGTGGGTTCATAAATATTATTTATACCAGTTATACTTTTTGTCTGCCTAAAATGTTTCTTAATTAAAAGGCCATTCTGGGTGGGGTGGGGGAGTACCAAGGACATTGTGCTCATTGACTGTCTCTTGACACCCTGCAACCTCTGTGGAGGGGGACAGCATCCTCCAGGGTGTCAGGAACAGGAGGGCTCGGAGTCAATTCTCTGGGTCACTTGAGACTTCCAGAAGGTACTATTTTTAAAAAGAAATCAAACCTGTGTTCATGAATTGAGGTCTTTATTTTCCATACAGTGTTTGACAGTTTTCCCAGAGAGAAAGAAAACAAGAGAAAATGTGGGAAAATTCCCCAAATGCATGCAGTCACAGCAAGGGAGAAAACTGTTCTGGTTGCCCAGCTTCTGACTGAAATGCAGAGGAAGGTCCCACTGTCCCCCAGACCCCAGGCCTCATTCTAATTTATTGAGGGAAGGACCCAGGAGGTAAATCTCGGTGTCATTCTCTAAGCCACCTAAAATGAGCCCATTAAACTGCCTCCCGTGAATGGAGGCGTTTTTCCCAGGGTGGCATGCCCCCACCCTCATCCCACACCAGCATCACCGAGGGCACCGCCACTCTGGGAGCCCATGTGGCATGTCCGACAATGGGGCATTCAGGAAGGCCTTTCCGGATGGGGTAGAGGCCTGTTTTATGCCCTGTTAATTACTGCAACAATTTATAAAATTCGTGACAAACATAAAGCCCTCACAGAGATTGTATTTCAAATGGTATTTACCTGCAACAGAATCCCCTTTGTTTTTAATTCCTGGATTTATGAGCTGTTGCACAACAAAATGGAACCACCCCTTGTCCCCAAATGGGGGCACTGGCTGAGAGACCTCACGTATGCTGTGGAGACAGAAACCTACTCAGACTCAGACTGAGACACCACAGTCGCAGACCCGCCTCCAGTCCATGGTGTGTCTCAGTTTCGCAGCCTGTGAACTTGGGGAGTGGAGGTTGGACCAGGGCAGGTAAGTTTTCTCCCAAAGAATCTTGGTGTCTCTGAGCTGAAAGGAACCTCAGGCATGAGCTAGTCCAACTGTGTATCCATCACAGGAATCCATCTTCTCTATCTCTGTTTGCATCCTCCAGTGACAGGGAGCTCCTTACCTGACAAAGCAGGCCAGATTATTGCCCTTGGTCTCTAGTCTTGTCCCTTTTTTCTCCTCACCAATCTTCCCCTTGGCCACAAGAGCCATTTTCCTAAAACTCACATCTCATCTTGTGCTCCTGCTTAAAATCACTCAGTGGCTTCCGTTTGCTTTTGAGATAAGTCCAAAGTCCTTAACAAGGCTTGCGAGTTCCTGCTTGGGGTGGTCCCTGCCCTCCTGTCCACCTTCATCTGCAGTGGCCCCCATCCATTCTTCTCCCAGTACTGCCAACCTACTTTCAGTTATCCCCTTGGATTAGATTCCACAGTGAGACTCATGTAACAGAAGGGCCATGGGCTTGACTTTAGGGGCAGCAAGTAAGAGAGTGTTTGTGGAGCTGTTTGATGGTGGCTCCTCAGCTTCCAGGGTGGGGGATGAGGAGATGGGAGCCCTACCGAGGGAAGAGAGGAAGCTGGCAGCTCCAGAGAAGAGAGAGAAGCAGGAGCCCAGCAAGAAAGGACGGACTCTGTGGACAGTCGGGATCCTGAGAGCGGAGAAAGGCTATGTAGTTCCCTGCGGTGAATCTGAGCTGTGGAAGCTGCAGCATCAGGAGCTGGTCGGGTCCCCGCCGTGGGGGCAGCGGAGAAGGAAGCTGAGCTCAGCCCGCTTCTCCTCTCCTCTGCACAGCAGGTCTGGCTTTCAGTGAGTTTCCAACTGCAGGGAAAGCTGTACATCTATGCAAAGGGGCTAACTTTATGAGTCTTGGACGCGGAGTTGCTTTCATCTTCTCCTCAGTGTCAGAATACGTGTCCTCTGTGAGATACGCGGGAGACGCTCAGATCTGCACCCTCGGAAGCAGGGGAGCATTTATAGAGCAGTTAAAACCTGGAGCGACTGTGTCCTCTGACTTCCAAAGGGCCTATTTTAATGCTCGTGTGCTGATTTCTCTTAAGGGAAGAGCTGTTTCATGCAGAGACCTAAAGAAAAGAGCAGGAACTTCAGTCCATCAGATTTCAGCCGTTCCACTTACTGGTTGTATGACCACAAGCAAAGTACTTCCTCTCACTGGGTCTTGGCTGTAGTATCTGAAAAAATGAGGCCGTTGCTTGGAAGAGCTCTTTGAGATGTTCGAGTCCTCAGGAAGCAGAGACTTGACTCTACAAGATGGAGTTAGCGCTAATACCTCCCTCTCAGAGTCGCTCTGCATTAAATGCTAAAAGGATGAGGCTTCTGCATTTTCCATCAGACCACTTTGTAAGGAGGAGCCGGGAAGAAAAGATGCAATCTGTTTAAGTCGAGGTGCGGGAAAGGGGGAGTTAGGGTGTTTTCGGCTGTAAGTAACAGAAGACCTAACTCAAATGGCTTAAATGATAAGAAAATTTGTCATTTCATATTTTGGGATGTTGGAACTATGGGAGTCCTTAGGTTAGTAAGTTCAGTTGCTCAATGACACTATCGAAGGCCCCGGAGTGAGTCCCAACAGCCCCAGTAGCAAAGTCTTGTGTTTCTTACCTTCTCTCCTAAGCACACAAACACCCGCTACCTGAGCAGAAAGCATATGAGAGCAAGGAAAGAGGCGGACTGGCTCCCGGGGGGGAACTAATACATTTCCCACAGCCGGACACCCAGCGAGTGGTAGGGTTGATTCAAGGTCAATGACTACTTCCGAGTAGTTCAGTCTTTGAATGCACACTGGCTGGTGTGGAGGGAGGCAACATGATGCCCAGGGAGAAACACAGTGTCTGTAGAACCATCTACCTTGGGTTCAGATTTGGCTCCACCCTGACCAGACGTGAGCGCTTAGGCCCATATTTGATGGTAGTGTTCAGTCAGTCCAGAGAATGCAAATCAAGACCATAATGAGATACCACTAAATACCCACCCACGAAAATGGCTAAAATGAAAGAGACCTTAATTTTAGGAATTGGAAACACTGAACTTTCATACATTGCTGGTGGGAGTGTAAATTGATATGTACCTGGCGACTGATCTAGCCATTCTGTTCCTGGTTATATGTCTAACAGAAATAACTGGTTATGTCCATCAAAAGACATCTATAAGAGTGTTCATAGCAGCCTAATTCGTAATAGTGCAAACTGGAATGCACTCAAGCGTCCACCCACAGGAGAATGGAGAAGTACATTGAAGTGTGGTGGACGTGGTCATGTGCTGCTCAGATCCTGCTTCAAGATGGGACTCGTTGCCCCAGCTGTTGGGAATGCTGTGGCAGAGAACTCTTCCAGAATTGCCTGGGCTGCAAGCCTTGCCCAAGGCTGCTCTTCCTAGGGTAGCCCACAGCTACACAGCACACCTAAGACAGGCTATTTTAGCTTCTGAGCTCTCTGTGGGATTGCCTGAGGTGGTCCTTGGGTCTGCACTGAGCTCTGGACTTCTCCCTGTCCCCAATCCTGCTGCCTGTCCCTCCCTTCCACAGCTGTCTTCCCAAGGACACTTGCTAGTAACTGTGCTGCATGCTAATCTCTGTCTCAAGAGTCGGCTTCCCAGAGAACAAAGCTGCAGTGTGTGTGTATTCATACAAGAGAATATGGCGCAGCAATAAAAAGAACAAATGATGACACAGGCAACATGGATGAATATCAAGTGAGGAAAGCCAGGTATGAAAAGTACACGCTATAGATCCCACTTCAGCGAAGGTGAAAAACAGGCAAAACCAATTCGTGGTGAAAGAGGTCAGAATAACAGTTACTCCTGGCATTAGGGAGCTTTGGGAGGTGCTGGAAATAGTCTATATGTTGACCCAGAGGGTAGTTACACACACACGCACACACATTTATACATATGTGTGTTTGTTTATATTTAACATTTATTGAGCTGTACACTTTGATTTGTGTACTTTACTGTATTAAGCTATACCTCAATAAAAATAATAAAATGAAAAATAAAGTAATAAAAACATTGGACTGTATTATAATTGGCTATGTCCCCTGACAGCCTGTAGCTCCCTGAGGACAGACTGCCGGGCTCGCGGCGGGTGTCCAGTAAACGTTTGTTGAGTGAAGTAATGAGTATTTCCCTGGTCTACCACTGACTTTTTGGGTGGCCTTCACTAAGTCTACTCCGGGAACTTCATTTTCCAACCATAAATAAGACAAATAGCAAACTCTACTTCACATGTTATACAAATCAAATGAGATAATTGGTGCAAACACACGTGTAAATTGTAAACTCTGAGTAAGAGTTAGTACATGGGTTCTGAAGTTGAACCGACAGAGTTAAAAAATAAGCTCCACCAGCTATCAACTGTGTGACCTGGGGAAAGTTACTTAACACCTCTGTGCTTCAGTTTTTGTACGTATAAAATGGGGTAAAAAAAACGTACCTACCTTGTCAGGTGACTGTGATAATTGAGATAATTGGAGGCATCTTGGATAGTGGCTGACACTCAGTAAATTGTCAGTAAATGCCAGCTGGTGTTACCATGTAAGGAATTTTCCCTGGAGAAAATTTTCCTTCCCTTCCCTTTCCCCCACTCGGCTTTCTTCCCCTTTTCCCTTCTCTGGAGCCCACTAGGATCTTGGGATTCAGGCATTCAGGCCTTAAAGAAATGAGTTTCCCCAAAGGGCAGCTGGCCTCCTGCAAAGGTGATTACCCCATGAGGCAGCCCCACACTCTCAAATTCAGGAGTCTGAGCATCATTCTGGCAGCCCCACTCTCCCGAATTCAGGAAATCTGAGCATCATTCAGGCAGCCCTACACTCCTGAGTTCACGAAGTCTGAGCATCATTTTTTCCACCAGAGGAGGAAAAGAGGTGTTAATTGGCTGTTTGTGAAATATCTGGGCTTCTGCAACCAGGGCAGCCTGGGAAGGAGGGGCAGCAGGGGGTGAGGGGGCCGAGTGGGGCTCACCTGTGGGAACATTCTCTCCAGCTGTTGAGCCCTGAGGGCAGAACGTCATCTCAGAGCAGGCTTTTCTCCCCTCCCAGGCTAGACTGGGAGAAGTGGCCAAAGATGCAGTCGGGACGGGCGGTGTGGCAGAAGGAGCCCCAGATGACACGGAAGCAGGAGCCCCACTCTCTCAGTGACTTGCTGTGCAACCTCAGTTTGTCACTTCATCTCTAGATTTCCGTAAAAGGGCGGATGGGGACTAGATAATCTGTAAGGGCTCATTCAGCTCTGAATTTTGGGATCCTAGGAAGTGGAGCTTGCTGCAGTAGACTCAGGTGAGATGAAATTTAAATCCAGCTCTGTCATTTTGGCAGCCCTGTGTTCTTGGGCAAGTGATACCACCTCTTTGTCCCTTTGGGGTTTATCTGTAACCAATACAGGTTGGGATAAGAGAGGTTTGCTATAAACAGGAGCTCAGTAAGTAATAGTCCCTGTGATGGTTAATTTTACATGTCACATGGATTGGACCACAGGATGCCCAGATATTTAGACAACAGTATTCTGTCCGTGAGAGCGTTTTGGGTGAGATTAACATTTAAATTGGTGGATTTAGCAAAGCAGACTGTCCTCCCTAATGAGAGGGTCTCAGCAATCAGTCGAAGGCCTAGAGTAGAACAAATAGGCTGAGGAAGAGGGAACTCCTCCTGCCTGTCTGCCTTCGAGCTGGGACATTGTCTTCACTCTGCCTGGGACTTAAAGTGAAACCTCGGCTCTTCTGGGTCTCCAGCCTGGGCGTTTGGGCTGCGTCCGCGCCGCCGGCTCTCCTGCTGCTCAGGCCTTTGGACTCAGACGGAGCTGCACCATCGGCTCTCCCGGGTCTCCAGCTTGCCGACTGCAGATCCTGGGACTTCTCAGCCTCCATGACTGTGCGAGCCAACTCTTTATGATAATCACACACACGCTCACATGTGCTCACTATTGGTTGTTTCTCTGGAGAACCCTGACTAATACAGGCCCCTTCCCATCTGCCTTGTCACTTTTTCAGGGAGATCTTCCTATTTTCTTTCATGCATCTTTCAGCTCTTACTCTCCACTCCCACGTAAGGCAGCGGCTATTTATAGAGGCAGAAAGTCATCGGCAATAGGATACGTCCCGTTTATATAGTTTTTATTATTCCAAGTGCTTTTATGATTATTACGTAATCCTAGGGACACAACAACCCAGGGAGATAAATAAAGTGGAAATTGTTCTCTTCCTTTTAATTTTAGCAGTGTTATTAAGGTATAATTGACATATAATAATCTACACTTACTAAGTGTACAATTTGATGAATTTTGAGACACGTACACACCTGTGAAAACATCAACAATGTCACAGAACATACCTCTCATCCCCTAAACTTTCCTCGTGCTTCATCCCCACCCCCACCCCATCCCCAGATGAGCACTCTGATCTGTTCCCTTTTTTATAATCCCTGAGAAAACTGAGGACCAGAAGGTGACATGTCCTGCCTGTGTCGGGGCTAATGTCCAGTCCCCGGACATTCCTCCCTGTCTTTATTTTAGGAGACCATCTTCAAGCATCTCCAGAAGAAAAGGAGAGGGAGCCATTTGTTGAGCGCCCACCACATGCTGAATCTCGGACCAAGTGCTTTGTATAGGTAGCTATGTAGGTGCGGTGGCCCGAGTACTCCTTTGGCTTTAGAGGCCTTCTCTCCTGTGAATGGTCACCTCCATCCCTGAGTTCTCACTAGCTCACGTATCCAGATGTGAGCTTGGATAGTTCTCTCCCTTGGAGTCCAATAAGCATCTCAAGCTGAACTCACTTAAACCTAGCCTTGTTTATAACATACCTCCTCCCAGCCCTCAATCTGTAGTCCCTGGGTTTTCTACTCAAGTGCTCAAGTCAAAAATTGTGAATCAACTTTGAGTCTTCCCTCCTTCTTACGTGGGGCATCTAACCTATTGGCAAGTTCCATTACCTACATCTCCAAGAGAATGGCAATCTGGCCTCCGGTTTCCATGCTCACTTCTGCCACCTGGTCCAAGCCACTATCATGTCCCACTCGATGCCCCCGCTTTCACTTTTGTCCCGCCCTCCACAATCCTTTCTCCACATGTCAGCCAGAGATCTTCTTAAAACAGATCAGATCATGACCTTCCTCTTCCTAAACCCCCCCCCCCATGGCTTTCCAACACAGTTGGAATAATCTTACATTCTCACACAGCCTCATGAGTGTCTACATGATCTGTCACCTTTGTGAACTGGTATTCTGACCTTCCCACCACCACCCTGGACACACACACAGCTCCAGCCACTCTGGCCTTCTTTTTATCTGTAGAATATACCAAGCCTATGACTGTCTTCAGTTCTCAGCCCAGAACACCATGCTCTCACCCTCTTGACATGGATAATTTCTCTTCTTTCCTAAGGTTTCAGCAGAGGAAAAGAAATGGCGGTTATCACCGCTGCCTGTCTTACCGCTTGAGAACAAAAGTAGGAACCTTGTCTGTTTGATTTACTGATGTATTTACTGATATATTCCCAACACCTACGAAAATACCTGGCGTATACTAGATGTTCAATAACTATTTGTTGAATAAATGATCAAACAATAGGCATGTTAATCAGAGTAGTTGTTAACCATGTTTACAGTCAAATACTCCTAAATTGCTATATAAAAACTCAATAACTCTTCCTAATTCTTCCCCCCTCCATGTTTTACTTGGCTATGTGCTCTCCACAGTGATGAAACCTTTAAATGTTTTAACTTCTTCATTTTTCTACTCCCTCGTGGAGCCTTTCCTCCCACCCTTCCGCCCCCACCTCCTGGGTTTTGCTGAGTAAACTCAGAACTTTCATTCATTATCCCATATTTTCTTACAATACGCCTCTTCTGTTTTAATAATCCTTACTTAACTCACGTTACAATTCCCAGTCAAGCATTCATCATTCTTGTAGATTTAGTTATAAAATCCTACAAGATTTATTGCTTACCACTCTTTCTTAGACTTGTCATCTTCCCTATCTTGAGACTTTTGTTTTAATTTAATTTTCATTTGGTTAGAATTCCTGCTTCAGTGATTTCCTCAGCCAGGGCCATGGGCACAGAATCTTTGACTTCTTCAGTGTTTGAAAATTTTTTTTCAGTAATAGTGACCATAACAACAACAGCAACAAAAATATATTTGGTAATAGTTCATGCTGCTCCTGGGTAAAGGGGGTATGACAGAGGATAGTCAAGGGCCTTGTGCTCATGGAACTGACATTTTTTTCTCTGGCCTCTGCACAAGTGGAATAGACTAGCTTATGCTGCAGGAAGCAAAACCCCCAATCCCTCAAAATCTCAAAGGCTTAAAAAAAACCACAAGTCTCTTTTTTGCTCGCACAAAGTTTGCTGTGGTCTCAGGGGACTTACTAGGAAGGTTGTCTGCCACATGAAAGCTCAGTGTTCACCTCTGTATCAACACAAGCATCTCAGATCACAGCAGCAAGGGGAGAGCGCTGGAAAGCCTTGTACCACCATCAAACGTTTCTTCCCAGAAGTGACACACTCATTTAATTGGTCAAAGAATGTCACCACGCCACACTGCAAATGGGGTAGAGTAATGCCAAGCCCCCTGTATGCCTGGAAGGCAGAGGACTGAAGATATTTGTGATCGCCACCAGTATCTAACTCAGGCTTCACTTAAAATTGATGTCTCGGCAGAATATAGGATGCTTGAGTTGCATTTTTTTTCTCTCAACGACCTAAAAATTATGATTCAGTGTGTTCTATTACTAATATTGTATAGCGAAAGTCAGATTTTTAGTTTTGTCTGTCTGTCTATCTATCTGTCTGTCTACCTACCTGCCTACCACCTATCTGTAGATCTGTGTTAGATGAGGTCTGCCAAGATGACACAAGATAGGGTTAGATATTTAAGAGATTTATTGGGACAGAAGCAGGAGAAGGCTGGGACAACCTTCAGACCATGATGGAGGTCTGAAACCTGCAAAAGGAGAATGGAAAAGAAGGAAGATCGAGGTAGGAGTTGTCTCTGACTGCAGCACAGCTCCAAGAAAGGTTTGGCCGGGCCTATGGGGAGTCGTTGAGCCAAAGTTGTCCCTGGGAGGAGTCCCACATCTCTCAGGAATTGGCCTGCCCTCGGACCCCTGCATGCTTAGTCCTTGGCTGGGAGCAGTGTGCAGGAAGCACGGCCTCAGGGTGAACCTGGTGGTAGGTTCAGGGAGCTGCAGATGGGGCCGCCAGTTGCTTAGGTTGCCTGCAGCAGGAGATCCGAGGGGCACATCTTCATGGCTGCCACAAGAAGCTTATAAATATTTTTTCTTTCTTCTTTCTTTGAGTTTGGTAATTTCATCAGGGGATGCCTACGTGCGTGTCACTTAAAAATTATTCCTATTCAAGACAAATTCCGTATGAAGTTTCATGCCTTTCCTTCAGGGAAATTTTCTTTAGTTCTCTCTCCCATTGTCAATTCTCCTCCATCTGTTTCTTGTTCCCCTTTTGGGACTCCTACTTATGTAATACATCCTCTGCCTGTGTCTTCGACGTCTCTTACCTTTTCACTTACGACTTTCAATTTATATAGTTTTTGCTCTGTATTGGGTGTTGTTTCTCATTGTATTTAATATCTGAAATGCTATAGCTTTTGGAAATTAACATTTAGTTTAAAAATTTTTATCTTGAATTTTAAAACTCAGAAATCATGTGTAAAGTACCAAAAGCTGTTTGTTGTGTGTGTGCTTTCACAATATCTTATAAAGAGTTCTACCTACATCTCGCCTCCTTAAAACCTACATGCTCCGGTTACTGGGACTGGTCCCCCTCCTTCAATGGCTTCTGATCTTTTAATAATATCTGCTCTGTAATTGCTTGTTTTGGAGGGTATGACACGAGGCATTGGGGTCTTTGGGGCCAGGGAGATTGACAGGCAGTGGAGGAGGGAGAAGTTTCTTCTCCAGTAGGTTGCTGACAACAGATTTGTTAAGATGGGATGAGAAAGGGAGGCGTCTGTTCTGACAACCCAGTGGAAATGAGGAGTCCTCAGCCCCACATTGCCACTCCCCCTGACACAGCCACCTTTGAGAATAGCTGGGCTCCCCTCTTGCTGCACAGAGCTAGTTGGAGGGGTGGCTCCCCTCCCTGATCCTAGAGGGTTCATCAGGCTTTCTTCTCATGACCTCATAAATGAGGTCTTCACTGCAGATTCTTCTAGGAAGGCAGTTGTCTTTTCAGGTGGCAGTGTGGGTCCTTCCCTTGGTATTACAATACGTGAATCCCTCATCCTATGTCTTCTTTCCTAGTATTTGAGGTGTCAGCCATATCTGCTTCTCCTCTAGGCTACTACAACCAACTAAGGTTATTTTGGTGATTGATTTGTCCTAGGGAGTTGGGACAGTGCGAGGACCCTGAGCACATATTCAGGTCAGTATTTTGTAGAATCTCTCAAGGATTTCCCCTCAAATCCTGGCAATTAAAGTGCCTCTCCCATCTTCTTATCTTCCTGAGCCCCCTTTATTCCTTTCTTTATTCATATTGGCATGTCAGCTTGTTCCCACCAAAGAAGTTCTACAAAAGGAGGAACAATAATTTGAATTTGTCGCTGCCATTGTGCTTTTGCTTTCCTGTAGGGTGGATACCCTTTCTGGCATTGACAATCATCTGTCGTAAGTCTAGCGTCAGCAGTCGAGGACTAGCTCTGGCAGCAAGTCCCTCAAACAAACAGAAATGGGCAGGTAGGCACAGGCACAGCGGGAGGACGTTTCTCTGGGGGAGCAGGTTGGGACGTGTAACAGCTGTTTGTGGTAGTCGTGGTCTCATCATCAGAGGGTCCCTTTGAAATGCCTTTGTTGTTCACGTTTCTCTTTTGATGACTGGCAATGTTTCGAACCAGGAGGTATAAATGGCAGGTACTGTGTGCCAAGCTCTGTGCAGGGCGTTTTCTATAGGTTCACTTGTTCACTCCTTGCCACACCTCTGTGTTGTTATCCTCATTTTACAAATGGGCACTTGGGGCTCAGAGAGAAGAGGGGGTTCGATGGCAGGATTGGGATGTAAATATGGTCTGCATGATTCCAGAGTCCATATGCATGCTCTGTGCCTCTAATCTACACCGTGTTCAACTTGGTGTTGACCTTTGAAAGGTGAGCCAACATTTCAATAGCAAAGAAGGAAAGGGAAGGTAGTCAGTTTGGGACATCAGCACCTGAGCAGGTAGGGAGTCAGGTGTAAGTGGAAACAGGAAGTGGTCTCACGTGATTGAATCAGAAACTACACAGGAGGTTGTTATAGGGAGAGATGAGATTTGAAAGACAGGTCAATGCCAGATGCTAAAAGATCCACGACTTCCAAGCTGTGAGATCCGAGGCAAGTTACTCCACCTCTCTGAACCTTCATCTTCTGATCCGGAAAACAGAGCTGAAAGGCCCTTCCTGATTGCCTGTATATGTGTTCATGCACTCATATGCCTGTGTATGTGCATAAAGCACCTAGTAAGCGCGTAAGGAAAGTTCATCCTCCTCCCTGTTTTTCAGGAGCTGGCGGCTGGCTGGACGGAGTGGTGAGGAGGAGTTGGGGAGGAGTAATGGAGGGCTGGCAAGGTTTTAGCAGCTCCTGAGGCCCCAGATTTCTTCCAATCCCAACAACCTCTTCATCATTCCAGCGATCAGCCTCAGGCCCATTTGGTGTTAATTACAGCAACCCAGGCTTCTCTGTGTGAAGGAAACAGGCCCTCATTTCTCTCATTAAAGTAAAATATGACCCATTTTTATGCCTGCGTATTTTGTTGCCGAGATTACGAGAATCATCTTTTCTGTTTATACGGAACGAAGAAACGTTACACCAGGAAGGCGGCCTGGGCCCCTGAGTCTGGGGAATAGGAAGCAGATGTCGTCCCGCCCTTATTTTCCCTTCTACCCCAGCTCCCCTCTCCTCCTCTCCACCTCTTCTCCCTCCAGAAGCATAATCCTCATTTCAGATCAACACGAGGGAAGTGGATGGTAAGAAAATAAGCTCACATTTATTGAGCTCTTTACCAGGTGCCAAGCCCTATAAACAAGTTTCTCCTTTAATTCTCCCCAGAAGCTTCAGGGGCAGTTGGTATTAATCCTTTTTCAGCGCCAGTTCCCTCCAACCAAGAATGCTCCAAGTCGGCCTGGTGCCCCAAGATGTGGGGCAAACTACTCCTGCTGATCACAGATGCAGTTACAGACCTTTGTGACCGCCTTGCTGGCCACAGGACTTCCACATGACCATCCTAGTGGCCTCACACAGGTAAAGGTGACTGGGGTCCGAGGGGTTGGGGGGATTAGTACACAGTGAGTGTTGGGGACTCGGAAAGATGTTAGGCAGAGAAGCGACAATGTAAGAAGCGTGATTTTGTTTTTTGAGGAAGATCAGCCCTGAGCTAACATCTGCCGCCGATCCTCCTCGTTTTTGGCTGAGGAAGACTGGCCCTGAGATAACATCTGTGCTCATCTTCCACCACTTTATATGTGGGACACCAGCCACAGCATGGCTTGACAAGTGGTGCTTAGGTCTGCACCCAGGATCTGAATCTGAATCCCAGGCCGCCGAAGTGGAACGTGAGAACTTAGCTCCGCCACTGGGCTGCCCCAAGAAGTGATTTGAAGGATTGCTCTGGTAACAGTCTGGAGAATGGGTGGGAGGAAAGTGGCAGTAGAAAAGATGTAAGAAAAATCATCCCCTAGATGGAGATAAGGCGAAGAGGTCTGCATGTCCTCTCATTGTTAGACCAGAGCAGTGTCTAGCAGGTCCGCCCGAGGATTATTTCATTCTCTGTGGCAGGGTTGACAACATATTCTGTAAAGGGGAGATAGTAAATATTTCAGTCTTTTGGTCCATATGGTCTCCATTGCAGTTTCTCAACAATACCATCGTACCATGGAAGCAACCAAAGATAAGATGCAAATGAATGAGCATGGATGGTATAAATAAAACTTTATTTACAGAAACAAGAGGTGGCTGCCATTCTTGCTCAATGAGATTGTACTCTTGTTGGACATACGGCTTTCTGTTGATTAGAGCCCAGGCTCTGTGAAATTCCACATTGATTTATAAATTTTCATCTGACAGAGATGAAAAAATTTCTATCTGATAGAAAAAAGTAATTCCAAAGGTTCTGCTTTGATTGTTCTGAAGGACATTTAACTAGTTTTGTATCTAACAAGAAATCTTATTCCAATATTCTCTCTGCATCACTTATACAATATCAATACTCAGCTCCTCAAACACCCGCCAAAGCAGCCTTACTATCTGGCTGGTTCTCTTGTTAATGAGTCAAATAAATCTTTAACACATGTTAACATCATATTAGTATGACAGTCATCTTTATTTTAACTTTCTGAATATTACACTGTACTTTACCAGGGAAGGGATTCAGGATAAGGCTGTTGGAGCAGTCCAGAAGAGAGAGAAAGACCGTGGAGATGGAGCAGCTAAGACATACTAGAGATTTTTCTGAGGTATAATTGATAGGACCTGATGACTGATGATACGGAGGAGTGGAAAAGAGGAGAGAGGATGAATTGTCCTGAAGTCTGGCTAGAAATGGTTGATGAATAAATGAAAAGCAATAAGAAAAGTTAATATATCGAGGTATATGAGGAAGCCATTTGGTTTAAAACTAATTTGGCCTGACCTTGTTTTTCCAGAATGGCCTCACGTGGCCTGTCCAGCATGCATTGTGCATCTGCTTTAAACATTTACAGGATCCCAAAGCAAGGCGTGCTGCCTTTAAAGATAGGGATCGATGACCCCTTCCCACATCAGCATTTCTTCAAAGATAAGCATTCCTTCCCAGAAACTAAGGGTCAAACTGACCTGCCGTGTACATCTGGCGACCGCTGACCTGCTATGCTAGCAAAACAGCTTGTGACTGCACTAAAAAGAGAGATTCCATCATATTTGACGTATGTTCCTTGTTCTAAAATGGTCTGTAACCACACTGTGCACCTCGCGTCTTCAGAGTGCTTCCTTCCTTGGGGAAGGTCATTCTCCTGGGTTATATAGTCCTCAGACTGGCTCATATAATAAACTTACCCCAACTTTGATTATGAATTGATTATTGATTATTTGTGTCAACATGGTGACTAATAAACGACACCGCTCTTCCCAGAGCTAGAAGCACCACCACAGCATTTTCCCTAAGCCTTGGAAAGTTGTATGGTTGCGAGTGGATCTGGGAGGGGTGGGCAAATGGCAGGGAACCAGGCCAACCTCTAAGGTCACTCATCCTCACTGGCTCGTTGGAAATTCAATTTCCTGTATCTTGACGGGTTAGTATTTGGCAACCTGACACGAGCATTCAAATAAGTCATTTCCTGGAGTTTTGAGTTGCCTCTGGGTATTGCAGGCCTCGTTTTTAGGGGAGTGCAGTAAGAAGGTTCACTGAGTACTGCTCACGGGGAGGGGTTAACAAGAGGAGAGCTTTGGCATTGGCGCTCCTCTCCCAGTGGGGCCGTGTGGTTGGAGGGTGCAGGGTGCCAGCCGGGGGCTCAGCCCTTTGCGCTGTGCTTGATGAAGACCAAGGTCTTAGCCCTCATGGGGCTTACATTTGAGTCGGGGAAGGTATTACACTGCCTTTTCCTCACTTCTGGGAATTTGTCCTACAGATGGACCTGCACACCTCTGACACAGCAGATTCACAATCTGTGCTTTCACCAGTGGGCAGCAGTTAAATGAATCCCATCCCATAGAATGCTGGGCTACCGAGGAAAGAACAAGGAAGTGCTGTCTACACTCATGAGGAACGGTCTCCCGGGTAGGGTGTGACTTGGCCGGAGCGAGGTGAGGACTGAGGATGCAGTGTTTTACTCACACCTTAGAAAGGGGCATAGTAAGAATACGTATTTTTATTTGCCTGAAGCATCTCCAGAAGGACACACAAGAAACTAGGAAACGTGGTGAGCTGTAGGGGTGAGGGAAGGTGGGTTTGATGGGGTGGGGTTAGAAGCCAGCTTTTCACAGTACGCCAGTTTATGTCGTTTTGATTTTTGAACCCTGTAGAAAAACGATCTGATTGCCTCTGAAGTCAATTGATAGGGAAAGTGTAGGCTGCCCACAGGAAGAGCACATAACCCAGTCTGAGCTAACAGGGAAGGCCCCTGGAGGAGGTGACATTTAGTCTGAGGCCTAACATTAGTTGGAGTTGGCGACCAGTGGGGAGTGGAGGAGTTCTTCAGGCAAAGGGAACAGCACCTGTGAAGAGCTTAAGGCAAGAGAGGGCGGGGACCTTTTTGTCGTTGTTGTTAGAGAGAGGTAGTTTTTATTTTTCTATTTTATTGAAGTCACATTGGTTTGTAAGGTTATATAAATTTCAGGTGTGCATCCTTATATTTCGACTTCTGTATGGACTGCATCGTGTTCACCCCTCAATGTCTAGTTGCCACCGTAATGGTACATGCACTCCTTTACTCCTTGTGTCCTCCCGACCTGCTTCCCCTCTGGTAACCACCAGTCTGTTCTCCGAATTTAAGGAACCTGGATTCGTCCCAGCTGGCTTGGGGTTAGGGTGGGAGGAGAGAGACTGACGTCTGTAAGGGCAGCTTTAGGTCTTAGCAGCGACAGCCGCAGCTTGCATGCACCTCGGGCGGCCCCCCACCATGCGTCTTCCCTCGCCCACCACCTGCGTTCTCTCATCCGATCCTCTCGTGAGCCAGCACCGTTGTCATCCCCACTTTCCAGGCGAGAGACAGAAGCTCTGAGAGTTAAGGAGCTTTTCCCGGGCCTCGTGGCCACCGAGCAGGAAACAGCAACCAGGCCACCCTCTCCTCTGCTTTGTCATCTATCAAATGAGGATGCTGACTTCTAGGTGAGACAAAAGGCATGGGAAGCGCCTGGCTCCGTGACTGACACATTTCGGGCATGTGCCCCACCTCACCCACTGGTACCTGAGGGTCCCTAAGTCCAGGCAGGCCGCTCTTACCTGTTCAGCACAGTCTTCTGAAAGGCCGAGTCTGAGAGAAAACAGAATTTGGCAGCCAAAATTCATTACTAAGAGAACAAAAAAAAAGTTATTCTAAAGAAATAGGCGGGTGTCCCTCCCAAAGCCACATCTCCTAAATTAAGATCGTCAAACCCCTCTCCTTTCGCAGCCTGGGGAAGGTCAAAGGTCATTTAATTAGGTGACACTGAGCTGAGCTGCATGCTGCAGCCCATCACCACCTACATGGTCTCAGTTACTCCTCGTTCCAGCTGGCCAAGGCATGCGTTGTGATCCCCATTTTACGGGCAAGGAACTGAGGCTAAGAAGGTTACCCAGTCTGCCCAAGGTCATGCAGGCAGTGAGCACAGAACCAGAACCTGAACCCTGGTCTCTGATGGCTGACAGAGCTTTTTGCCTTCTAACATGTGCCGAGGTGATTAGGACACAGTATGAAGAGAATTACGATTTAGCCTAAGTCCATGGCTCAGCGAACCTGCGGAGGAGGGGCTGGAACCTTCTAGGAGGATGACAAGCTGACCTTTGACTGGAGTCCTGAAGAACAAGCAGCTGGTGGCCAGGTGGAGAGGAGAAGAGTGCTTGGGGAGAAGCACCAGCCTTGACGAAGGTTTGCAGGGACGAGGGCCTGCGGCTCCTCTAGGGGGTAAGTGGTCTCGAGTGGCAGCAGAGAGAATGGGACAGAGGTAGCGGGCAGCTGGCAACTGGGCCTGATTTAAAACATGAAGCCACCTCTATCTTTCCCCTTAGAAAGACCATCGTCTCTTTCTAATCTGTAAATGAGAAGAAACACTGGAAATTGTTTCCCATTTGAACCAGGTTGGCATTGAAAGGACCCAGCTGGCTGGTGGCTCGGGGACGAGCGTGTGTCAGGTCTGGAAGGCCTCCCGCGAGGGTCTTTGGAGGAGCAGCAGAGGCTGGCGGGTGCTCTCCTTGCCTCTGTTGAGTCAGCCCGCCCCATGCGCTCTCCTCTGTTCCTCATCCAGTCGCTGCCCCCACACCTCATCAATCACCCAAGGCTCACGGAGAGAGGCCCACCACGCAGCTGCCGAGACCCCAGTGCCTGGCGCTGACAACAGAGAGCTGGACTCCATTGTACCGATGATCTGGGGCCAGATAAGAGCCATTACCACCTTTCTTAATTACAGAACTCCGGAGCAGGGCTGCTAGTCCCCAACAGGCAGAGCTGGGAGGAAATGCGAAGATCCGGGCTTCACCCTATTTTATTTAATGAGTTAAAATATGAAAGCCCTTGGAACAGTGCCTAGCACATAGCAAGAGCTGCAGAAGCCTTCGCTACTCTTATTATTAGTGCTGTCATATTTACAGGTAGAGCGGGGCCTTGCCCAGTTACACGGCAAGTGGCAGGCTGAGCTGGGACAGGTCCAGGCCAGGCCTCTTTCCAACGCATCGTGCTGCCCTGGGGAGGGCCCCCCAGGCTTTCTTTACACTTGGTTTTGATGTTTGGAGCTCTGATGTAGGGTCAGTCCTAAAAAAGGCACAATGAGAAGCTTATTATCTGAGGAGAGGTGGGACAAAGGCTGTCCCTTCTTCATAAAACCTCTCTATTTGATCTCATCCCCAACATCACTGTTGGCTAGGCATCCCCATGCTGTGGATGGGAACTCGGAGTGCAGCAGACCACACCCAGCATCTTCTCTCAGAAGACGCTCAACAAATTTGAACTTCCCCGGTCCTCGGGGGGGGGGGGGCACATGCCTTGACTGATGGAGACGTCAGTGTGGAAGTTTATCCCCCACCCGACGCGACCTTTCTCCCCTCCCAGGGTGAGAAATGAGAAGTGATGACCAGGGGAGTGAGAGAGTCAGCAGCCTGGCGGGGCCCACAGGGGTTGGGGCGGCTGGTGGCTGGTGGGTGGCCAGTTGCTGGGGGGCACGAGAGAACCTCGAGGGGCACCCATCCGTCTTGTCCTTTGACGTTCGAGGTAAACTTGTCCCTGCTTCTCACTCAGTGAAGCATCTGCACCAGCTGCGGCTGAGAAGAGCATCTAAATGGAATGCAGGCCACAGACCAGAGAGGTGTCTGTGTGGCTGGGGAGGTGGGGCGGGGACGGGCCACCAGGAGGTCCTCAGCCAGGAGAGGTGAGGCTGGGAGGGGAAGGTAGGAATACATTTCTTAGGTGATGCTAGGCCCAGGGTCCTTTCTGAAATTCACTAAAGTCGGTTTTAGGGGAAATAAAAGGCAGTTACAGTCACGCGCCGCTCAACCATGGGGACACAGTCTGAGAAATGCGTCGTTAGGCGATTTCATCGTTGTGTGAACACAAGAGTGTACTTACACAAACCTAGATGGTGTAGCCCACTGCACACCAGCTTGCATGGTACTGATCTTAGAGGACCACTGTTGTCCGCGTGATCTGCCATTGACTGAAGTGTCCTTCTGCGGCGCATGACTATAGTTCTGTTTTACGGGGGGGGGGTGAGGGCCGGGGAACAGCTTGCAAAAGGGCGCAATATAATACACTGGTTTAGGGCCCTGTCTCTGGGTTAGGGTTCAAATCCTAGCCACCCCACCCCCTACTGTGTGACACTATGCAAGTTTCTTAATCTTTTTTGTGCCTCAGTTTCCTCATCTATCAAATGGGAGAATATTGCTATTGCCTCTTACAGTCGATGTGAGGATTAGGAGTTAACATAAATGACGGGCTCAGAATGGTGCCTGGCACATCAACAGCCCTGTATAAATGTGGTTATTGCTATTGCTATTATTTAATACCTACTATGTGTCAGGTGCTTTGCATACATTGGTCTCTTATTGAGCCCTCACAACTGACTCCCCCCACAGAAAGTAGGTGGGCTGAGGTGTGGACCCTGACTGCCTGACTCTAGAGACTTTGCACTTTCTCCCGGGCCAGGCTGACTCTAAAATTCTGTCAGTCATCATCTGAAACCTCTCTGCTCCCTGAAATGGCCCTCACTTTTCCCTGTTGGACGAGAGAGTGGAGAGATTAATGAGAAGGTTGCTTCATGGGCCTCCTGTGTGCTAAGACGAAGCTAGACGTTGTCGGCAGCATGTTAGAGGGCAGCATGCCATGCTGATGAAGAGGTTCTGCGTAGACAGCCTGCTGTCTGACTTCCTGGTTCGCCCCGTCTTGTTCTCGGCAGCTGTGTGGCCGTGCACAAGTCACGACCCACCGCGAGCCTCGTTTGCCTCTGCCTGCTCCTTCTCCTCAGTGTCGTGGCTGGGTGGGCAGCTCCTGGGGGACTCAGACGACATGGAGAGCTTCTTGCAGGTGGAATTTGGCAGAGACTGGAAGAGGCTTTGGCCATTGCCATTGTTGGAGATGCTTCTATAATAAAAAATGAAAAAAAAGCCAAACAGCATTATGAAAGAGGGTGTGTTTAAAGTTCGACCACCATCAACCCCTTCTAATCCTGCTGGTGTGTGTGTCTGGGGCTGGATATATCCCCTCCTGTGGAACCCAGGTGGACCATCTAATGTGCCCTCTGGACCCGTGGGCCGAGGCCAAGGACCCTCCTGACCCCTCCGAGAGAGGTCGTGGGTTCCAGCCCTGCCGCTGCCCCTGGCCAGGCCTAGACTGAACTCCTTGGGTGGGGCCGTGTCTCAGTTCCTCAGAGTGCCCTTCACAACATTACTTGAGGGTCTGTCTGACAGAAGGAAACTGACCTTCTGTCCTTCTCTTAGGGTGCCTGGAGTCGCCTAGCTCTGAGCAGCTCAAACCCTGAGGCCGGATCTGACGATGACGCAGAAAGCCAGTGCCTAGCCCGGAGCCTGGCGCACAACAGGTGCTTATGAAGGAAGGAATCCGTGAGTAAAACAGACCTGGGCCCTGGCGGTGAGGTCCCCCTTGCTGTACCTTAGGCATCTGTTCTTCCTCAGGTCATAACACTGACCCCGTTTCACAACTGGTCTCCCCTCCTTGGACCGTGAGCATGAAGGCCAGCCTTGGGTCTTGATTCAGCACCCAGCACAGTGTCTGGCACATAATGGGTGCCCAATAAATATTTAGGGAGGAATGGATGGCTGGGTCCTACATTTATTCTCCCACGACTGCAACCTGGAGGCCCAAACCCAGCCCTGGACCCCCCCCACTGTGATCTCACCCTCAGGCCTGCCCCCACTGCTGCACATGGTCTGTGCTGTAACTCTGGGCAGCGCAAGGAGAAGCTTCTGGAAGAGCAAGGTGGGAGTCATTTGTGGAGCTGTCAGCAAGCGCTGCTGCCTGTGCAGCCTGCAGGGGATGGCCCAGCCCTCCAGAAGACAGAACAAAAACACACTGGCCTGGAATGATCATTGCTTTCTTGTTCAACTCATTCTCTTTGCCCAGAATTGGTTCATCTCTTACGCAGAAAATGAGGTCCCTCCTCATTGGGGGAGGGATATATTGATAGGGGCCCATTCAAGACTAAGTTGGGCAAAATGTTTCCCGAAGGTTCTATGCTAAGTGTTCCTCGTTTTACAGAAGAGGACATGAAGTCTGACTTAAGTAGCATGCTCAAGGCCACACGGCTAATCAATAATTGTACTTCTAGCTGTGATTTGTTGAGCACTCACTGTATGTTAGCCACCAATGGAAATGCTTTGCCTACATTATCATCTTTGATCCCGGTTAAAACAGCCTTATGGGTTGAATTTAATCATCCCCATTTGATAGAAGTAGAAACTGAGGCTCAGAGAGGTTAAGCACCTTGCCCAGCGCAGCCTTGTCAGGTTTTGGCAGAGAGGGCCTCCTGTCCAAATCTGGCAGACTCAGAGCTTGTGCCACAGTGGTTCTCAGTCAGCAGAATGCATACATTGGAATTGCCTCTGATACTTTAAAAAAACACCCGTGCCAGAGCCCCACCTCAGACCTGCTGAATCAGAGCCTTTGTGTTCTCAACAAGCTCCCTAAGTGATCCTGATGTGTTTCCATGCTTGAGAACCTCCGTACAAACAGCTCCCCTTCTCTCAGCTCCAGGGTTTCTTATCTGAAAAGTGGGGGCCACTGGGACCCAGGGTTCTTTGCAAGGATCGAAAAGAGCTTATGCATGTGAAAGGGTCCGGCGCAGGGCCGTGTGCAGGGGGCTCAGTAATTGTTGACTTCCTTGTCCCAGCATCCCAGCCGTGCCTGCAGGGCTTCAGGTCTCTGGTGTGTGTACATGACCCCACTTTGCCAGAGACCCAGAACACTGTTTTCTGGGCTTCGGGGTTCAGTTTCTTGATTGTTTGTTATTATTCTTAATAGAATTCAGGAGAAGGCCACAAGTGGGCCAGACATCTGTGATAAATCTGCTGGGGTTTTTACAGGAAAGATTTCCCAAGTTCACTATATTCTATATTTCTTGCTTTTCTTTCCAGCGATAACACAGCCAGGAAAATACCTTGCTTGAACTGCAAGAAAACAGCCCGTTAGCCTCTGGTGAAAGTTGACTTAGGGAATATAAGCGTCATATTATATGGCGAACGGGTACAAGGATATTTGGAACCTTCCTTCTAAAACACCGATCCGAAGGGGAGAGGGAGTATCTGTTGCAAACCTTCCTGTTTCTGTCCTTGTTCCACGTGCTTCACGTGTGTATCTCATCTCACGGAGGACCTCCCTCACGGGGATGTGAGGAGCGTTATTATCCCCACTTTACAGATAAGGAAACTGAGGTTCAGAGAGTTTACATGACAAGGTCCTGCAGCCAGTGTGTGGGTTCAAACCTAGTCTGTCTGGTTTTAAAGCCTATTGTCTTCTCTGCACCACAACTGTCTCCTCAGGTCTTCTGTTTCCTTCTAATGTTTTCCAATAACCCTCAATTAATTTCATGATAAAAGGAAACACACTTTGAAAGTGTGTTGCGAAGAAAAATAGAGATCTTTCTAAAATGCAGCATTCTTACTCTGCTTTAGGTATCCCTAGTACCCAATTCCAGCAGGTGTGCAATAAATGATTGACAACTGAATGGACACATGAGGGCACCATCTGCCTGCCTGCCAGGCACCCTTTTCTTCCCATGGGGCCTCCCCGTGCCCAATTTTGCCTGCACTTCAGGCTTCCTCCCCCTCTGTCTAGCCTGCTCCTCGGAGAACTCACTGGCTTTGTGGCAGGTCTGGATTCCAGCGCTTCCCCCATGTTTGGCCTGTCTTAGGAATAAACAAGCTGCTCAGTTCCCCTTCTGGTACTCATGGGGCAAGTCGTTTTTCCCTCTCTGGATCTCCATTCTAAGATGTTAAGTGGTTATCAAATACATGCTCCAGTTTCACTCTTAATACATTAGAGAGTAATAATGATAACAATGCTAGATGTAAGTTTTAGGGCTTCCTTTGTGCCAGGTGCTCTGCTGAGTAATTCACGTGCAACGTCTTGAATACTCACAAGGACCCTATTGTAGAGGATTGAATAGTGTCCCCCGAAAGCAGTGTCCAAATTCCAACCCTCGATAACTGTGACTGTCCCCTTACTTGGAAATAAGGTCTTTGCAGATGTGATTAAGTTACACATTAGGGGAGGAGATTATCCTGGATCTAGAGTGGGCTCTCAGTGCATTGACTGGAGTCCTTACGAGAGAAACGACAGGGAGATTGAACAAAGAGACAAAGAGAAGACCATGTGAGGACGGAGACGGAGATGGAACAAGGCGTCCACAGGCCAAGGAATGCCAAGGCTTGCCAAGAGTCACCAGAAGCTGGCAGACAGGCATGGAAAGGATTTTCCCTCAGAGTCTCCAGAGGGAACCAACTCTGCCAATATGTCGATTGCGGAGTTTTGGCCTCCAGAATTGTGAGAGGATAAACTTCTGCTGTTTTAAGCCAGCAAATTTTCGATAATTTGTTACACCTGTAATACAGAAGTTTTTATTTTACAGATGAGAAAACTGAGCTCGAGAAGGCCTTATGACTTTGCCCAAGGTCACAGAATTAGCAAGTGCCCCAGATTGGATTCTAACCCCATTCTAGGGTGGCTTCAGGGGATGCAACTTGTGTACTCAGAAGGGCACTGTGCTTGTTTTAATGCTCTGCTGTTGCCTTCTTGAAATTCTGAACCTTTTGAACAAGTGGTCTTGCATTTGCACTTTGCACTGGGCCCTGCAAATTATGCAGCCAGTCTTGAGCCGCTCTCTCTGGTCCCCAGACCTCTGCTCTTTCCTTATCATCTGCACATCACGACCCACACACATCCTCGGTCTCCATCCATCCCCACAACTTCAGCCTCCGAACCAGCCTCGCCACTATGGCAGGCTGAGTAATGGCCCCCAAAGCTGTTCACGTCCTATCCCCAGAACCTGCAAGTATGTTACCTGACATTATAAAAGGGATTTTGCAGATGGGATTAAATTAAGAATCCTGACATGGGGAGATTATGCTGGATGATCATGTGGACCGGATGTAATCACAGCAGTCCTTCTAAGAGGGATCCAAGAGGAGTTAGAGTCAAAGGGGACGGCAGTGTGATGACAGAACAGAGATGGGGGTGATGCACTTTCGGGACGGAGAAAGGGGCCGCTACTCGAGAAACACATGTGGCTTCTAGAAGCTGAAAAATGTAAGATGACTTGTCCTCTCAGAGCCTCCAGAGAGAACCAGCCCTGCCGACACCTTCACTTTAGCCCGATGAGACTGAGTTTGGATCCAGAATTGTAAAAGAATAAATATGTGTTTTATGGCACTAACTTTGTGGCAGTTGGTTACAGCAGCAACAGGAAACAAATGCAGCCTGCTCCAAGGACTGCCTCCTACTCTCACCTTAAATCTGCAGAAGGAAAATAAGTCATGCTGGAGGTATTGGGGAAGATGAATAGAACTTGAGTTCGACAGAAAAATATTCCAAAAATTTACATATAATTGTAGAAATCACAGGTTTTCAAAGGCAAGATTCCTTTTTTGAGGTTTATTTAGTATATAGGGGAAAATATTCCAATGTTTATAGTTAAATCATCAAAATTATCAATGTGATACAGTAAATATTGGTTTAGAAATCCAAAGAATATTAAAAAACTCTTTTAAAAAGCTCTCTATGCTTCTGTTTTAATCTTTAATTATTCTAAAAGGGATCACGATTTTAATGTTTGTGTTTTTTAACAGATTCCCACCTAATAAATAAAAGATTAAACATTAAAAGATTGTTTTAAACATGAATTTAAGCCCCTTTAAGAACAAAACGAAAGAAGATCAATCATCAAAATTCTACAACACCCAGCAAATAAAATGTAAAAAAAAAAAAAAAAAAAAAAAATAGAGAAACCAAAGTCCATTTTGCTTAGCCTGACTCTGAGGTTACTTGTCACCTGGCCTTTGCCCAAAGTTCCTTCCACATCTGCCACCAGCCCCCAGTCTACGCAAAGATGTGTAGCTGAGAAAGCATGAATCTGAGGTCCAGTTCTGTTCCATAACTTCCTCCCTGTGTGAGTCTGGGCAAGCCACTCTGCTGGTCTGGGTCTTATTATGTCAATTTCATAAATGAGGAAATCAGTCCTCAGGGTTGGGTTGTAGAGGACAGGAACGGTGCCTACCATGACAGTCTGCATCTCGCAGATTTTGGAGATGACGCTGTCAAGTAGCAATTGCCGTCCCCTATTCCTTTCAGGTAGCAGCAGGCATGTTCTAGACTCCCTGCTCATGGGGCATGGTTGTTAGGGCAGAAATACTGATTTTAAAAAGTCAGCTTTAGGATTTCTAAGTAGGCACTTGAAGCTCCTCGTAGCAGTCTGTACAGAAGACAAAGACCTGACCAGCTGAGAGCATGAAGTTTGTGCCTTAGACAACTAAGCATCCAGGGATGATGCTTGTCGTCTTGCATAAGAAGAGCTTAAACCTTTCTGTTTTGGTAGGAAAAGGGAAAAATTGGTGAGGAGGGCAATAGAGGGAGTCTCTGGTGCAATTTCACCCTGTTCCCTTGGAGATATGAGGCAGAGGACGAAGGAATTCCCAGATGGGTTTGATGACTCCCAAAGAAGAGAGTCTGAGGAGCCTCTGGCCAACATCTAGCTCCTTGTTCTGGGATGTCATGAACTCCACAAGGATCATACCCTGCTTTGTCCTGAACGAATCAGATGAAGATGGCCACACGGGAGGAATAATAGGATATTTGGTTAGCTTCTTTAAATTAGCCCAAAGTGACAGTGACTTAAATGAGATGGGAGGTTATTTCTGTCATATAAAAGTTTAGACTGGCAGATGGTCCAGGGAGGAAAGGCAGCTCTGCTCCATGAGTCCTCTGGGGTTTCACTATCCCCTAGGGTGTTGGTTGGGTCTCTCCAACTGTAGTTAGCTCTCATCTAGCACATCTACATGACAGTGAGCTGGAAGGGGGAAAGAAGGGAGAAAAAGGAAGCAAGCTGCTTCCTTTTCAGAGCATGACCAGAAGTTTCACACATCACTTCTTCTCATGTCTTATTGGCCAGAACTTTGTCGTATAATCATCCCTAGCTCCAAGAAAGCCTTGGAAATGGAGTCTCTAGCTGCACAGCCATGAGACCAGCTGAAACTTATAGGGTTGGGACTTTATAATTAATAAGAATCAGGGTAGAATGGATATTTGGGGACAAGCAGTAACCCTGTTACAGAGATCCTACAAAAAATGACAAATATTTCCCCACTGGATCAGGCAGGGTTCAATCACAGAAGTAGAACCATTGTGACTATTATGGAATAAAGGTGTAACTATAGAAATAAGACTATAAACAATTATGGGAAAAGCTGATGTAATAAGGGTCTGATCAGGGCAGTTGGAGAATTGAGAACTGTCTCTAACCAATATTTCCGAGACTGGGGCAAGTAGACAGTGAAGGAGAGTAGGAAGATGCTACATCTTTGGCACCTCTGCATCTGTTGCTTACCTTGTCTAAATAAAGCAAACTTAAGAGAGAAATATGGTTTAGTTTCCACATATTTGTGATTTTTCCAGCTTTTTTCTTATAGTTGATTTCTAGTTTCATACCATTGTGGTCAGAAAATGTGCTTGATATGATTTCAATATTCTTAAATTTATTGAGGCTTGCTTTGTTTCCCAACATATGGTCTCTCTTTGAGAATGTTCCATGTGCAGTTGAGAAGAGTGTATATTCTGCTGTTTTTGGTTGGAATATTCTATATATTCCACATGCTACTGAAAACTATTGGATCAATGAAAATCAAAGGAGAAATTAAAAAACAGCTGGAGATAAATGAAAATTAAAACACAACATACCAAAACTTATGGGATGCCACAAAAGCAGTACTAAGAGGAAAGTTTATAGTAATACAGGCATATATCAAGCAGCAAGAAAACTTCTCAAATAAACAATCTTTCAATATACTTAAAAGAACCAGAAAAAGAAGAACAAACAAAGCCCAAATTCAGGAAATAATAAGAATCAGAGCAGAAATAAATGAAATAGACACTAAAAAGAAATAGGATCAATGAAACTAAGAGCTAGTTCTTTGAAAAGACAAACAAAATTGATACACCCTTAGCCAGATTCACTAAGAAAAATAGAGATATGACTCAAATAAATAAAATCAGAAATGAAAGAGGAGAAATGACAATGGAAACCACAGAAATACAAAGGAGTATAAGAGAATACTATGAAAAACCATACGCCAACAAATTGGATAACCTGGAAGAAATGGATAATTCTTAGGATCACACAACCTCCCAAAACTGAATCAAAACGAAATAGAGAATCTGAATAGACCATCACAAGTAAAGAGATTGAAACCGCAATCAAAAACTTCCCAAAAAACAAAAGTCCAGGACCAGATGGCTTCTCTGGTGAATTCTACCAAATATTCAAAGAAGATTTAATACCTATCCTTCTCAAACTCCTACAAAAAACTGAAGAAGATGGATGCTTCCTAACTCATTTTATGAGGCCAACATTACCCTGACATCAAAAGCAGACAAGGACAATACAAAAAAGGAAAATTACAGGCTAATATTGCTGATGAACATAGATGCAAAAATCCTCAACAAAATACTAGCAAATCAAATACAACAATACATTAAAAAGATCATACATCACGATCAAGTGGGATTTATTCCATGGACGCAGGGATGGTTCAACTTCTGCAAATCAATCAATGTGATACACCACATTAACAAAATGAAGAATAAAAATTACATGATCATCTCAATAGATGCAGAGGAAGCATTTAACAAGATGCAACATCCATTTATGATTTAAAAAACTCCCAATAAAATGGGTATAGAAGGAAATTACCTCAACATAATAAAGGCCACATATGACAAATCCACAGCCAATATCATACTTAATGGTGAAAAACTGAAAGCTCTTACTCTGAGAACAGGAACAAGAAAAAGATGCCCACTCCCACCACTCTTATTCAACATAGTACTGGAAGTTTTAGCCAGGGCAATTAGGCAAGAAAAAGAAATAAAAGCATCCAAGTTGGAAAGGAAGAAGTAAAACTGTCAGTATTTGTGGAGGAAATGATTCTCTATATAGAAAACCCTAAAGAATCCAACAGAAAACTATTGGAAATGATTAACAAATACAGTAAAGTTACAGGGTACAAAGTCAACATACAAAAATCAGTTGCATTTCTATATACTAATAACAAACTATCAGAAAGAGAAATCAAGAGTACAATTCCATTTACAATCACCAAAAAAAATAGAATATCTAGAAATAAATTTAACCAAGGAGGTGAAAGATCCATATACTGAAAACTGTAAGACATTATTGAAAGAAATTGAAGAAGCCATAAAGAAATGGAAACATATTCCATGCTCATGGATTGGAAGAATAAACATAGTTAAAATGTCCATACTACCTAAAGCAATCTACAGATTCAACGCTATCCCAGTGAGAATCCCAGTGACATTCTTCATGGAAATAGAATAAAGAATTCTAAAATTTACATAGAACAACAAAAGACCCTGCATAGCTAAAGCAATCTTGAGAAAAAAGAACAAAGTTGGAAATATCACAATCCTTGAATTCAAAATATACTACAGAGCTATAGTAATCAAAACAGCATGGTACTGGCAGAATAACACACACAGATCAATGGAACAGAATTGAAAACCCAGAAATAAAACCACACATCTCTGGACAGCTAATCTTCGACAAAGAAGCCAAGAACTTACAATGGAGAAAGGAAACTCTCTTTGAGAAAAAGGGAAAACTGGACAGCCACATGCAAAAGAATCAAAGTAGACCATTATCTTACACCATACACAAAAATTAACTCAAAATGGATTAAAGACTTGAATACAAGACCTGAGACCATAAAACTCCTGGAAGAAAACATAGGCAGTACGCTCTTTGACATTGGTCTTAGCGGTATCTTTTTGAATATCATATCTACTCAGGGAAGGGAAAAGAAACAATAAGGGAAAAAGAAAAAATAAATAAATAGAACTACATCAAACTAAAAAGCTTTTGCACGGTAAAGCAAACCATCAACAAAACAAAAAGACAACCCACTAAGTGTGAGAAAATATTTTCAAATCGTATGTCCAAGAAGGGGTTAATTTCCAAAATATATACAGGACTCATACAGCTCAGCAACACAAAAAATGAACAACCCAATCAAAAAATGGGCAGAGGATATGAACAGACATTTTTCCAAAGAAGACATATAGATGGCCAACAGACACATGAAAAGATGTTGAACATCACTAATTATTAGGGAAATGCAAATCAAAACAACATTCAGATATTACTTTACATCTGTCAGAATGGCTATACTTAACAAGATGAGAAATGACAAGTGTTGGAGAGGATGTAGAAAAAAGGGAACTCTCATACACTGCAGGTAGGAATGCAACCTGGTGCAGCCAGTATGAAAAACAGTTATGAAGATTTCTCAAAAAATTAAAAATAGAAATACCATATAATCCAGCTATTCCACTACTGGGTATTTATCCAAAGAACACGAAATCAATACTTCAAAGAGACTTATGCACCCCTACATTCATCACAGCATTATTCACAATAGCCAAGACGTGGAAGCAACCCAAGTGCCCATTAGTGGATGAATGGATAAAGAAGATACAGTGCAATACTACTCAGCCGTGAAAAAAGACAAAATCGTGCCATTTGTGACAACACGGATGGATCTTGAGGGTGTTATGCTAAGTGAAATAAGTCAGACAGAGAAAGACAAACACCTTATGATTTCATTCATATGTGGAAGATAAACAAATAAGCAAACACGTAGATAAGGAGAACAGATATAAAAACTAGACTATTGGTGGCAAACACAATGCAGTCTAAAAAGAAACTGAAATATGATGTACATCTCAAATTTACACAATGTTTGAAGCCAATATGGCCTCAATAAAATAATTAAAAATCAAAAAAGAGAGCAATGGCCGCCACTTTACTTCTGCTTCTAAATCTTGCATGCATTTCTTGTTTAATCAACTCCAACCTGAAATTGTATAGGAAAGGAATTCTGGGAAATGTAGTTCTAGCTTGGCCAAGTTGATACAGTTACAAACCACCACATTCATGTTGAGAGCAGTAGAGACTGATATGACATTGAGATGGAGCAGATCTGGGGGTTGCAAGGCTGGGCGAGGGGACACGAGTAGCAGGGCCCCTTGGGCAACACTGTTTCTCAATGGACGATGCTGCAGAGAACGAGATTTCTGTGCCCACTGACCCTCTCCCCCGTGCCTGGACGCCATGCACCAGCCCCTCCATTCCCATAAGGGCTAAGGTACAATTTGGGGAACTGAAATGCCGTCTTGGGGTTGGTCTGGGAGGGAGAAAACTCTGACTTGAGAAAACCCTGGTTTGTTTAAGGAAACCTCAAATTGATTACATCAAGATTTCTGCCCTTGGGCAGAATATGTGCTTAGAATAGAAAATAGGGTGCATTATAGAAAAACAAGTTGCATTTCTAATATACTTGAATACGTATAGTGAGAAATTCACATATGCTAAACAGATAATCAACAAATCTTATTGGCCTCCTTCCTTTTTTCGGGGTCCAGCCAAATCAAAGGACACCACTGTTCCCTCCAGGGGCCAGGCTCGGGTTTGCACATGAGCTCCCTTCTTCCGTGAATGTTCTTTCACTTTTGTCTCCTTGATTGTACTTTAAGCAACCCCGGGGTGCATTTCTCCTTAGTGGCTCGTCTCAAAGGAACACCGCCTCTGTTGCTCCTTCCTGCCCTGCCTGCTCTGTGTGCCCCAAGGAGCTCTGTCAAATGCTTGTATGTGTGCCCGACTCGATGTAACGTCTCCCAGACTAAATTATGAGCTTCCTTGGGGAGGGCGCTCGCGGATCCGCGTCTCTGAGTGCCAGCCCCAGGGAGCAGGCCTCAGCGCACACCTGTTGACCAACTGACTGCACCAATCTTTCTTCAGGTTGTGAACAAACAAATCAGATGATTGTCCTATTCTGAAGAGAACACTGCTCCCTAATTGTGTAAATATAAATTACACACACGCGTGTGCGCACACATACACACACGGTTCTCTCTCTGCTAATAGCATTTGATTGTGTTGATAAAAATACAAACCTTCTAAAACTGTATGTGACAGGGACCTCTGGGTCTTCAAGCGTTAACGGTAAATTATATCTCGATCTCCCTTTATTTCCTCCACTGACCCTTTTCCCACGTTCTTGCTTGTGGCCTGTAGTGCAGAGAAACATCTCTTACTTCAGGCTTTTGTTACTGTATTAGTTTCCCGTGGCTGCTATAACAAAGTACCACAAAGTGAGTGTCTTAAGACAGCAGAAATTTATTCTCTCACAGTTCTAGAGGCTCGAAGTCTGAAATCAAAAATGTGACAACAGGGCTATGCTCCCTCTGAAGGGTCGAGAGAATACTTCTTTGCCTTTTCCTCAGCTTCTGGTGGCTTCCAGTGATCCCTGGTTTGTAGATGAATCGCTGCAGTCTCTGGCTCCCTCGTCACATGGCATTCTCACTATCTCCTCCGTGTCTTCACGTGGCCTTCTCAGAAGGACACCAGTCATTGGATCTAACTCAATATGATCACCTAATCCAGTATGATCTCATCTTAACTTGATTGCATCTACAAAGACCCTACTTCCACATAAGGTCACACTCACAGGCATTGGTGATTAGGACTACAACATATCTTTCTGGGGACACGACTCACCCACAACTGTCACCAGAGCTTATGGAGGCAGATATATTCCAAGTTCCGACACCACCCAGGACACCTGCAGTTGGCCAGTGGATCGGCCCCAGCTGGAGCCCAGCCAGCAGAGGGCAGAGCCCTGTCCTCATGGTGATTGGTGGGCATGGTGGCCAACAGAGCAGAGTGATCAGGTCACCGCTTCTGAGTCTCCCTGCCAGCCTCCAGCATGAAATCGCACAATACTTGATGTAATATAGTAGGAAGTACAGAGGCCTGGGCATAGCATTGGCTCTGTCACTGACCTACTGTGTGACCTGAACAGCTACTTCTCTGAGCATCAGGTGACTACTTTGTCGAGTTCTGCATGAATGAATGAATGAATAGATACTGACTGAGCATGGGCCATGTGCCAGAGCAGGGGCTGGGTCCTGGGATACAGAATAGAATCCTGCCCTCCATGAACCTAGCATCTAGTGTGGGATAAATCATTCACCCGTGAGGTCTTATGAGGATCAGGGCTCTGTGTGGTCAGTACCGTGCTGAATGCTTGTCGGCAGCGAAGGTGGCTCATGGAGTTCAGGTCTGGAAGGCCTTGTGACGACACCTCAGTTCCTCCATTAGGCCTCTGACATCGCTAAACACAGCACCTTGAAATTCAGAGGAGAGCGTTCAGTTTTCATTTACTTGTTTATCAGTTTGAGCACTGATCGTGTGCCAGGCCAAGGGCTAGGTCCTGGAGGCACAGTGGTGAACACAGCAGGCACAGGCCCTGTCCCAGGCAGCTCGCAGTCTACAGGAGACACAGTCCACAAGCTGCGAGTTCTGACGTCCCCAGAAACTCCTCCTTTGGCCTTAAAGGTTAGGTAATTTTTTCAAGGTTCTCAACCTTAAATCTTGTCTTAGTCCATTCCTCCTGCTATAACAGAGTACCATAGACTAAGTGTTTATAAAGAAGAAAAATTCATATCTCATAGTTGTGAAGGCTGCGAAGTCTGAGATCAACGTGTCATCCGCTTTGGTGTCTGGTGAGCGCCCACTTCCTGGTTCATAGAGGCCGCCTTCTTACTGAGTCCTCACATGGTGGAAGGTGGAAGGGAGCTCTCTGGGGCCTCTTCTAAGAGCACTAGTCCCCTTCATGAGGGCTCCACTCTCATGACCTAATCACCTCCCACAGGCCCCATCTACAAATATCATCCCATTGGGAATTAAGTTTCAATTTGTGGATTTCAGGGGATACAAACATTCAGCCTATAGCAAATTTCAATAGATTCCAGGCACAAACTCCGTCTTACGACTTTTGTTTGAGAATCTTTCCACCTTATCAAACTGGTTCCTGTAGGAAGCAAGGATAAGATCTGCCTCAGCGCAGAGCAGGACTGTTGTGCTCCATTGTTGAAAAATACTCCTGCCTCCTCTCCCCTTTCCACTTTCATCCTCTAAGCAACCTACACGTGACAGCCCTTATGCCAGATTAGAAAAGAAAAAGGCTGCGGGCTCCGTCCTTAAGGAACTCACTGACGTTTGAGGGTCTCAAATGACTAAACAGATGATGACAATGCAACGCAGTAAGTGCTATGCTTGGGCTTGGTGGTACTCTGTGCTTATCTCTGAGGGAGCAGCTGACTCAGACGGGGAACCTGGGGAGGCCACTCCTGAGGACTTGCCCTGGGCTGAGTCTTGGAGGATGCATAGGTTTCAGCAAAACAGAGGAGAAGGAAATTCCAGAGGACACAGTGGGTGCAAAGGCACAGAGCCAGAAAACAGTAAGACGTATGCACCCACCGGAGCCTTGAGTGGAAGGGCTCAGCAGGGAGGCCTGCCTCCTTTTCGCCTCCTCCCTACCTCCTCCCCTTCCCCCAGCATCGTGGATGAGGTGGTCATGGATCCATGAGATCTCAAGGCAGTGAGATAACTCATGCACACTACTGGGGGCATTGCTGTGCACTAAAGGTCGTGCATGGGGCTGTGGCTCTCTGCTTTGCCCTCCTGGAGCCAGGGGCAGGAGGGAGCCAGGGCCCAGCCTGCAGCATGCACTCCTCCCCTCACCTTCAGGCACGTGCTCAAGTTCTTTCAACTCTGGTCTCTTGTCCCACACGGTTGGCTGGCTGGTGACATGATTCCAAAATCTGAATTTGGGCTTAAGAACTTCCCAAAAAGCTCCAGCAAATTCCATTTGGAAGTTTTGGGTACAAGTCCAGCCATTAATATCATCTTTGATCTCTCATGTGTAAGGGGGCCTGGGCAACCCTGGATCCCTTGGTCTAATAAAACCCAAGTGTACCCCACAATTGCTCTTAACACCATCTTCTGTGTGCACACTGGCATTCAGCCTCCTCCAGAAAGACTTCTTTCCTCACTCCCTTTTCCCAGCTGGTCAAGCAGGTCCTGCCCCATCAAGCCAGCCTCCCATGGCCTCCTTTTCTTAGTCTACTTAGCTCATCCTGTCTTGTGTTTTACTTGAGTTCAGATCATCCTGGAGTCTGGAGGGGTGCTCATGTGGTTTTCTCTTTTGTACCCCCCACATCGTTGAGCACATCCAGAGCAAAGGCTTAGGAAACATTTATTGAACTAAACTTTTCCTGGCAGTGAAAGGAGAAACTGACATCAGTGTAATTTATTGTGGGCCCAGGGCTAATGTGATTTGTTCATTCACGTCCCTAACAACTGTTCACGGAGGGCAAGGAAAGTGGCAATCTGTCAGCCCTTCACAAGCTACCTGTCCACATGGAGCTGACAGTCTCATTAATCCTCATTAGAATGCTGGGGGTTTGTTTTTACTAACTCAGTGCTTGCCAAATGGGCAGCAGAGAGACTCCGAATAGGAAGGCCCCAGGTTTGCAACTGAGGAGGCTGAACTCGAACCCAGGTCTGCAAGGAGTGGGAGCCAGGCGTCCTGGGGAGCAGCTTCTCCGTCCTGCAGCCATTGTGATCAGAGCCAATGTACATCCCTTGTGACTGCAGTCACCTTCCTCCCCATGTGGCAGCATTTCTAGGAACCGGAGAGAGACAGGCTGTGGACCAAAGCCAGGCCAGTTACAAGAGCACATTTTCTCCTCTCTCAAATGACCTATCTTGAAATGTGTGATGCTTTCTCCACATGGCCATAATTGGAGGGTCCCTCCCTTTTAATAATCCTTTTAAATAAAAGCCAGGGCAACACCCAGATGATTTGTGATTACCAGGGTAAGATGCACTTTTTCCATCATCCCGACAGCCTGGAGATGAGCAAAGCAGAGGAACAGAATGTTACGTGCTGTCTCCATCATCTTCTCCCGGGTGGCCAGGGAAGAACTCGGGTCAGTTGCTTCATTCCCACTGATCTGCTCAACAAACACACATGGAGCATCTCCTCAACTGTGCTGGTGCCAAGGGGACAGAGATGAGTGATGCTGCCCCCGTCCTCAGGGATATCCCCATCTGGTGGTCTGACAGGAAAAGCAGACCTCCCCATCAGAGCTGGAGGAGTGGGTAGCTTTTCACCAGGTGAAGAAAGAGAAGGCGTTTCAGGCAGAGGCCTCAGCACCGGCAGAGGTGTGGAGGTTTGGAAGGTGGCAGTGAGGGGTGGGTCGGGGGAGAGTTCCCCACAGGGACTGTGGCTGGAAAGGGAGCAGGACCCACTTAGTGAGGGCTTGAATAAGGACATGGAGATGGCTTTATCCTTTAGGGGATGGGGAGACACTGAAATGGTGCCGATTCCTGATCCCTGCTTCCCCCAGGGCTCAGACCAGGAAACCTGCTGAATCTTCAAATACGTTTGTACAGCCAGGCATCATTTTAGGGCAGACAGTGAGATCTTTCCTTCCTTCCATTCTTTTTCTTTTTCTGTTTTACAATAAAGATTTAGTTTACTTATTCTCAAAGCTAAGAGGTGTGTCCCGCTGATCCCATGCCCAGGTACCCGGGATGCAGAGGGAAGACGAATTATTCAGGAATTAGAAACTGCTGACTCAATCTTAACTTTACCTCTTCAAAATTGAGGGCTTCTCTGTTCTGGGCACTGTGTTCAGCATTTTTATAAACATTGCCTCTAATCCTCACAGCCCAACAGAGCAGATTAAAGTAACAACACAAACAAATGTCATTTACTTACTGACCAATCACTGGGTTTGAAACGCCACGAGAAGCATTTCAATTGGTTGAAGCCGGTACTGTTATCATCCCTGCTTTACAGATGTGGAGCTGAGGTTGGGAGAGGCTAAGAAACTCGCCCAGGCCAGTGTGAAGAAGAGCCCGGATTTAAGCCCGGGTTTGTCTGATTCCAAACCCACGCCTGCCCATCCCACCATCCCGCCTCCCCGAAGGCCAGTCCTCTCCTCGGCAAAGGGGTATGAGGCAGCCCGGCCGCTGGACACAGGTGGGTGAAGGTTCAGCAAGGAATTGTTTTGCAAACTGCAAAATATGGACAAATATACACTTGTCAGATGTGATTATCATCAAGAAAAATAATGATTCCGGATAGACAAACAGTATCAAGAAATGAATCCCGCTTCATTTTTATAAAAAAGAATCCTTAGGTTTATTTGTTTTGTTTTCTTAGATGTGTAAGCCACAGATTTCTTTATATTTCTATAATATTAAAAATATAAAATTTGGAAATGAGGCAATAACTTACCTGATTTTTTCCACTCTTATAAATATGTTTGTTAATTAAAGATTTCTTATGTGGCTGGTTGGTTTCTGGAAAAGACAAGCACTGATGCATCCTGTTAGTCTTAGCGACACCTTTTCACCTGAAAGGAAACGGGTTCGCACTGCAGCCACGGCTCGGCTGGGCGTTTCCAGGACCAGGTGAAGGAAGCAGTGGCCCCGTTCTTCAAAGCGCTTGATCTCAGAACGCAGCCAGCTGGGCCTGCTGGCAGGGACGGGGGACAGGCCCGGAGGGAGGCACGCTCTGTTCCTTCTTGAGTGCCTTCCTGGACGTCAGGGGGATGGAAAAATGGCCCTTTCTGGTAAACACAGATGGCCTGGGTACATCCTTGAGTTTTTACTTTAAAAGGCTAAAATCACGCCGGGCCTTCAATGAGAGACACGTGGGCAGCCTCCTGCTCAGGGGGCCGGCAGCCCAAGGGGGCGGGGGAGGCCTCCAACCTGCGCTTGGGTCTCCTGGGGCCCCACCCCCAGCTCCTCCTCACCTCTCCTCGGGCGCCCCCCCAATTCCCTGCCCTGGCCGAGGCCCACTTCTCCCCCTCAGCTCTGCTCTGCATGGAATTACTAGGTAAACCTCTGCCAGCCTCGATTTCTTTCTGGGAAAAACTGTGTAATGCAACAGTCCTGCAAGGAAGCCCCTGGGGTTCCGTGGGGTACTCTGCACAAGGTACTCACCGTTCCGGGTGGAATGTGAGCTGAGGACTTCGAGCTTCTGCTCTTTACCTCCTTGCTGGTGAGGAGAGGTGGCCCCATCCCACCGGAGCCTCTGAGTCTGCCTCTTCCTGTCTCCGAGCATTAGCGGGCCCGGTTTCTGAGGTTGAGGAAGCTGAGAGGGGTTTAGCGGGTGGTTCTGGCCCAGGGTTCCTCATGAGGCTGTGGTCAAGCAGTTGGCTGGGGTCGCGGTCGTCTGAGGCTGGGCTGCCCACCTCCAAGCTCAAGCTCAGACCCGGGGCTGTTGGCAGGAGGGTTTGCTTCCTCCACTGTGGGCATCATTATAGGGCTGCTCATGACGTAACTGCTGGTTCCCTCAGAGTGAGTGAAGAGAGAGAGGGCAAAAGGGAATACCACCACTTCCGCCATGCTCTGTGGGACAGAACATCCCTGGTATGATGTGGGAGGGGACCACACAAGGTGAATACTTGGGGGTGGGGATCGTTGGCGGTCCCCCGGGAGGCTGGCTACTGTGGTCACCAGGTAGCGAACGGCCCTAGTGGGTTTACTAAGGGAGTCTGAGTTCCTTCGACTAAAACCCTAGTTCCTCCTTCAGGAAGTCCTTCCTTGTTCATCGTCTTCAGCCTCTTCTGCTCTGGTCTCTTCCTCAGGCCACAGCGTGGTCTGCCCCCCTCCCATGCCCAGCCCACACCACCCTTCCCACTGAAGCTACAGGCGTCTGTTTGTCTATTCACGGCCAAACTTCTTGTCGTCTGGAGCCCACTGGCCTCCACAGTGTCACCAATCTTCACCCTCATAAGGCTGTCACCTGACTGAGGGGTGCTTCACTGAAAGAGCCAGGCACCTCCCTCCTAATGACCAATCCCTTGGTCTGGGCACCGGCTCCTCCTCCCTGACATCTCCAGCGGGCTCTGCTGACCAGCAGCGCTGGCTGAGCTGTGCGCCTCCCCCAGCTTCTGTGCGAGAACATCTCCCAGATGTCCTCAAAGTTCACTGACTCTGGCTGGCCCCTCTCCCTCCAGGCCCTGGATGTGGTGGTGGTGCCTCTGGGTTCTGCCCCTCAGCTCTCTTCTTGATTTGTTACACTCTTACCAAGAACCTCTTTCCTTGGAATTTGCTTCCCTTCCCTAACTGGTCCAGCAGAATACTCTACGTATCCTTCTAACCTCAGCAAGGCAGCCTGTAGCATCTTCTCCCTACATAGCTCTCCCGTCAGTTCCCTCGTTTCTAATCCCGCAGCCCCTGCTCTAGTTCAAGCCTGTAATTTCTCACCTGGGTTTTGCAATAGACCCCTCCCCACCGCTGCCTCTTTAAAGGTCTCTACCTCCAGGTCTGGCCTCCCCTTCGTTCCTCCACAGAGGCATGCTGTTCAGATGATGTCACATCCCTGTTAACTTTTTCCGTAGCTCCGTGTTGGGCACAGAAGAAAATCTAAAGCCCTTACAGGGAACCCAGGGTCCTTTGTGATCTGGCCTTGCCTACGTATTCAGTAATGTATCTCACCCTTCTCTTCCTCTCTCGTTTTTCTTGTTGGATGTAGAGTACTATCGTACTGCACTGCCCCTTGGGGGTCTTGCTGTGCTGGTCTTCAGCTCCTCGGGTCAAGTGCCACCTGTGCAGTGGTGCCCTCCTGACTCCCAGGGAACCACAGCGGGGACTTATCTCCTTCCCTGCTTAGAGCCTCTTAGGGCTCCCCATTCCCATCCACACTGCCAGCCTCTGCGACCATCTGCCTCAGGGCTTTCTCTGGCCTCAGAGCATAGCCTGTGGGCAGCCTGGGCTTTCCTGTCTCCTGGGAGTAGCCCTCTGCCAATGAAGGATGGGAATTGGTAGGTAAGCACCCCCGCTTCCTCATCCCTTAGGTGGGATGCTCTGAAATGTATTCTGCAGTCTCCCAGAAGCATCCAGTGGGATTAAGCCTCAGCTGCCCCGGTGGTTAGCTTCCTTTTCCTGTCTCATTTCCCCAGTCCTCTGAGAATGCTTCTTGAGATTACCTCCTAAAACTTGTGCTCAAGCCCTTGCCTCCAGGTCTGCGCAGCTTGCACACATTTCCACCGCAACCCTTCCTACGCTTAAAACCGCCAAATGCCTGTGCACTAGACTCTAAGGATGCCAGTCACGGCGAGAGCAGGGATGAAAAGATGCAGTGCCTGGCAACGTGCGCAATAGTTGTTTGATGAACGAATAAAAGACAGGTTTTCCTAAAGCTGTTCTGATTATATTTCTTTGCATGGTGTAGTGTGTTAAGTCCAAATTTCTGATCCAGGCATTTATGATCTTTCCCGATGTGGCCCTAGCCTCCAATTTCAGTTTCCCAGCTTAAGGCTTTGCTCATGTCGGAGTTTCTGCCCAAGCTGCCCTGAAAGTTCTGAAATATAGCTCCTCTTCCAGGCCCGGCTCATTACACCGCTCTCACTGGGCCTGGTGCCCCGGGCGGTACTTGTGTCCCTCAGGCTTGCTGCTGACCTTTCCTAAGCTCGTGGTTGGTCCTCAATGACCTTGGCTGGAAAGGAATCTTTCTGCAGAGATTGGCCAAGCATTTCTGACTATGTCTTCCATGGTTTTGTCCAATACAGCTTTTCTTGCACCTCAAGAGGACAAAGGCCATTTTAATTTTAAGCACTTGGCACGGAGCCCTGACTGAAGGGCCTCGTTGTCCATTCTCTTGGAGGAAGTTAATAACAAATTCTTTCCCTCCCACCATTTTGTGGGCAACATGCCAGGCAGGACTTATTCAGATGCAGCCTTCCTACGTGGTAGAATGAATAGTTTTGACTCCACAAGTGAATTCTTCATTTAAACATCAGAGTTGAAGACTTTCTACACAGATTCAGTGAAGTATCTACGCTGCCTAAAAATTGATAAAATCTGCTCCATTTAGATGCCTTTGGGAGCCACGTACTTCATGATATCAAGGTAGAAGAAAATGGTCACTTAGAGGCTTTAGGATCCTTTTAACATGCAACAGTTTAATAAGGTTTAAAATCACAAATTCCAAATGTGACACTTTCTGGATGATCGCTTTTAGTTCAGCCACTCATCTCCATTTTACAAGAAGGAAATGGAGGTTTGGAGAGAGATAAATATCAGTGTGGAACCTGCACAGAGTCAGAGCACAATATTAATGTATGGAAATATATAGGCAGCTTGATTGTCCCTCAACTTCACTTTCTTCTTCTATGAACAGGAATTATGTGTAGTATACACTGCATGCCTCAGTTTCCTCATCTGTGCCGTGGGGGTACTAGCCTGCTTCGTCCATCTCACTGGATCCTCACAGCTCTGGGAGATAAAGAAGGCGGAGTCTCCTCGGTGACAGTGCCCATCATTAACAGACTCCAACGATACTATGTGGACAGGAACATAGGCCCTGAGGTCAGGAAGTCTTGGGTTCAAATTCTGGCTCTGTTCCTTACTAATAGTGGGGAACTTAGCTAATTCCAGAACTTCTTTGATCCTTGGTCTCCTCCCCTGTAAAATGGGCATCCCTCCTTTGCAGACTCTCTGGGAAGCCTGAATGAGCTCCTGTGTGGGAGAGCACCGGCATACGGTGGCACCTTTCCACTCCGCACCCCGCCCCGCCCCCGAAGTTAGCACCTTGCCCAGTGCTTGAGAGGATGCGTGGACAGATGTCTGAGTGAATTTTCCCCAGAGGTAAGCTCAGCAGTTTCTGGTGCAATTTTCAATTGGTCAATAACTGTACCAACAGTGTTAACTGTACCTTAACACAATGACAGATATGGGGGGAAAGCAGGGTTTGGAGGCTGAGCGGGCTGTTGTCTCCAAGATCGGATGTCGCAATGCAGGCGAGTACTTTCTTTATTCCCTGATTGTCCTGGAGAAGAAAAGCATGAAAGCCTGATTCATGGTTTATTCTCATTCCAGAGAGGAACAGTGGGTTCTTTCTCCAGCTGTTCTCGTCCTTAACTGGGGAGGAGCCCAAGGGCATGTTTCACAGCTAAGTCAAGAGCTTTTCTCCCAAGTCAGATTTAAGCCTTGAGCAAAATGAATCACTGATTATGTTGCTCAGTTAAGACCATCATCCGCTTTCCTAATAAAACTGCACTTCAAAAAGGACTCATTTATTCATCAAATATTTATTTAGCACCTACTTCATATCAGATGCTACTTTGGCAGCTTGGAGGGATAAATCAAGGCAGAGAGAGGGGCCCAGAGCGGTATGGTGTGGTGCAAAGAGCCCTGGTTCTGGGGCTAGGGAACCCAGATGTGCCTCCTCGTATAATTTTCCTTTGCTTTCTCTGCAACCTCGGGCAAGTCACCTGACCTCTTTGAATCCGGGTATAATAATTCCCTGATGATTGGATGGTTTTGAGGAGTGGGGGATGCTGGCTAAATGTCCCAGGTCCAGACAGACAGACCTGGATAGAATTCCAGCTATGCCACTTACCAGCCTGTGGCTGTGGATAAGTTACTTCACTTCTTTGAGCCTCACTTTCCTCATCACAAAATGGAAATATGAATGCATCTCTCGAAAGACTGTTGGGATGGTTCGGAGCTGAGAGTAGCAAATGAAAGCACTTTATGAAGTTCAAGGCTGGGAGAAGTTCAGGCCAAACTGGCATCCATTCTGACCTTCTAGCTCTGCTCAAGGTGAATGCTCTCATTATTGCTTGGTTAGGCCCGCGCGATGCAGGCTGAGGAGGACTAGCCTCTTGGAACTTGTGCTTTTTCATTTTCTATAACAAATCCTTGGATGCTAAAACCTGAAGAGGAAGCAAAGTGACCTAGCAAGGTCACTTCTGCAGCCCGCTCCCCCTTGTCATGGGTATCCCTCCTCCCGGGCGTGGCCCTCTGGCTGGCTTTCTCTGCATATGTACAACTGTGTTTTGTATGACCCAAGAGACACCATCTCTCCTCTCCCAGCTCTCAATTCTCCCAACTTTTGCTATCAGGTCGTTTCAAAGAAGTTGTGTCTCTCCGAGGCGTTCCCTCTAGGTGGGGCCAGAGTTTCCATTCGTTGGCTCACTTCGCACATGCAAACACATCTCCTGAATTCTGGCCTTCTGAACCACGGGTAGTCGGGCCCAAAGGCCTTTCTGGGCAGGGCACTATGAGTCAAGAGTGGAAAATCGGAGTAGCTGGGGCCCTGGATCTAAGTGTCCCCATCCGTCCACCCTTAGAGGTGGAGGCCTCACTAAGGCTCTGCAAAGATTTTCCTTAGGGCAGCAGAGGGCAGGGCTGATGCTGCCGAGCTGGAGCGTGCCCTGGAGTCTGGCTGGTGGCAGAACCAAGCCGTGGGATCCTCCTGGGGCTCTGTTTGCTGGAGCTAATATGTGGGACTTTTTGAGGGGGAGTGGAAGGAGGAAGGAGTCTGTGTGTCTGAGGGCCTAATGGGGAAGCCGAGGGTTGTGGAGGATGGAAGGGATAGTGTGGAGCCCGTGTTTCTGCTGTCCAGCAACCTGGGGCATGTAGGTGGGCAGCAGGTATTTGTAAAACGTGGAGGCGAGACTTGCTCCCTGATGCAGCAGGCAGGGCGTTTCTTGTCGTTCCCTCGCAGTCAGCGTGAGCCTTTGCGGCACTGATTCTGCAGTGCCTCCCTGGCAGCTTTTCAGGTCTGACGCCTCCTTGGAGACTGTTCCGAACTCTTCTCTCTGAAAGCCTCAGCTTCCTCGTTTGTAAAGTAGGGATGGTGATAGTTCCTGCCTCACATCCTGGGGGCAGAAGTCAAGTTGGATGTTAAAGTGTGAAATTCTTCAGAAACTTGAGTCCCCTGGGCAATCGTTAAAATCTAGAAGGAACGAAATCAGCTTGTGAAAAGCCTCAGAGGAAAGGGGAAATGGGGCAGTTACGTCTGTGTGGGCTCAGGATCATGAACAGAAAACTTGGCTTCCAGGGCACCTCTTTGTTCAAAACAGAACATTATTCTATGAGCTGACTCTTGAACGGGTCCTTTCCCCGGGTGGCCACTGAGGTTCTGGCCAGGGACGGTACTAGAGTGTGGACATTCACTGGGATGGCCGATTTCGAGCCTAGTAGTGAGAGTGGGTTATCATAAAACCAGAGTGGCTCTTCCTCCTCCTTGAGAGAGATTGATCCCAGAATCTGGCCAAGTTTGGGCCAGCTGGAGCTCTGAAACTAGCTCCCGAGTGTCTTAGAAATCCTTCGGGAAGAAGAGAAAAAGATTTGTTTTCTTGGAGATTTTTCTTTCCTTCCTTCCTTCCCCCCTCCATTCCTCCCTTCCTTCCTTTCTGCTGAGGAAGATTAGCCCTGCACTAACATCTGTGCCAGTCTTCCTCCACTTTATGTGTGGGTTGCCACCACAGCATGGCTGACAAGTGGTGTGGGCCCATGCCTGGGATCTGAACCCATGAACCTGGGCTGCCTAAGCAGAGTGCATGAACTTGACCACTATGGCACGGGGCCAGCCCCTTCTTGGAGCTTTTGATAGCCTCCATGCAACACTTCTGCTCTGTTTGAAAACAGAGGTTTGCATTGAGTTCCTAGAATCATTTGGACCTGGGTGGTGGGAGGATTTTGAGTTCGTCGAATCCAATCTTTTCATGGTAGAGTAAGGGAAATTTGAATCCAGAGTAGGGACAGGGCTTGCCTGAGGTTGCACAGCCATGTCATGTTGGGAGGCAAGGCCGGGACTCTTCTTCTTAGTGAAGATCCTGGAACATATCAGGAAGTAGATCCAAACCCTCCTCTCACCCTTTAGATAACCCTCCAGGCACATAGGGTGTCTTGTGACCTCTACGTCAAGTTTCTTAGGAAGATGCAGCAAGTGAGCCGCTGCAGCTCTGGCCTTCCTGATACCCATATTTTCTGAGTTTGGTGGCCACTCTGCTGCCACTTTGCCAGCTCATACTCATCTCCCACCACCAGGACGTGGACTATGGTGAGGCAAGAAAGGAAGACTGGTAGAGAGGGCACAGAATGCAAGGAGACCCTCACTCCTGGGTGGGCAATTGCGTGGCCCTGAGAGTGAGCACCTCCTTATATTTTGTGCCCTAGGCAGCTCACTTGCCTCACCCTAATGCCAGCCTTGGCCTCCTGGCTGCTCCTTAGACATGCCATGGCCTCTCCCACCTCAGGGCCTTTGCTGTTCCTTTTACCCCCGGGAGCTGCCTGGCTCCCCCTCACTGCCCCTGGGGAACCTCCCAGAGGTCAGGCAGCTGTGCCCTTCCTTTGCATCCCTCGCCCAGCTTTCTTTTCACCCCAGCCCTCGACAATTCCTGACCTATTTGTGTGTTTATTGTCTCTCCCCTCCTTTCAGTGTGAGCTGACACACCCAGCACACGCAGACACAGTGCAGACCCTTGTGCAAGTCTGTTGACGGGAGGACCAGAAGGGTGAATGACAGATGCCTGTCTTTCCTCCCCCTTCAGGAGGCCACTTTCCATCCCATGGGGGCCTCTGGACTAACCTGGTTTCACTGTCTCCACCAGACTCTTCCCGATGTGTTCAGCCTTAAAGTGCTTCCACTTACCTAGTTCATAACACACTCAGTCCTTTTGGAAAACATTTAATTTCACCCATTTTTTTATATTAAAAACATTCTATAATCCCCCAACCCCCACCTTAGAGGCCGGATGTTTATAGAGGTTGTTCCCTGTGTCTTGCACTGTTTGTTAAAATCTCAGTGAAATGGTTGTAGCTGGTGGCAGGTGGACTGCCTTCCAGAGGCGGTGTGCTCCTCTGCGTCCACCCAGGGCTCCTCCGGTGGCACGCGGACTCCTCAGCACCCTGCCCCGCGCCCCTCCGTGGCCACCTCACCCGCAGAGGAAGATCCCCACTCCTCAGCCAGACTTTCGCGGTTCTACAAGCTCTGCCCCCGCCTGCCTTTCCAGTGCTTTCTCCGTCTTGCCCCCTAAGAAGCTTTGCTCCAGCCGAACTTGTCTCCTCATTGTCTTTCCAATGCCTGTGTTTGGGAAGACCCTCACCAGTCCCACAGCTTCAGCTCCCCCACCCTGCTCGATTCTTTGTTTCTCAGCTTCAGCTTGAGTTTCGAATCGCCTGTTGGCATCTCTTTCCATTGTGCCCTGCCAGCAACTCAAATTCAACATGGCTAAGGCCTGCCTTTGTTTCTCCTCCCCAAATTGTCCTCCTTACCCCACCCCCATCTATGTCAGGGGTCCCACCATCCTCTTGACACTCAGTGTGAGATCTCAGAGGCTGCTGGACTTTTCCTTAGCCCCCCACTCCTAGCGAGTGCCCACATTCTATCAGTTCATCCTAATAATACCTGTTAGTATCCACTAACCACAGATCCACTGTGTCTAGTAGCTTGGATGTGGTATCTGCAATCTCCAAAGTAAGGCTGTGGGCTGCAGAAGGTCCAGACGGAGCTGGTGCACGGAGGGCTCAGGGATGCGGGGTCTAACGGAAGCGGGTGTCTCCTCCTCTCTTATGCTGTGGTCCAGAGGTGAGCGGGTGGGCCTTCCCTGTTCTGCCGGAGGAGTAAGTGGTCCAGGGCATCCAGGAACCCAGCTGGGAGGTCAGTCTGTCATCTGCATGGGGTGGCTTTGTGCCTGTTCTGGTTGTTTCCACTTCCCAGCCTGCGGAAAGAATGAAAGAGGTCCCATGGCAAATAACTGATCCTGTCTTTAAGGAGTGACTCGAAAGTTGCACATTTCGCTTCTGCTGTGTCCCATTGCTCTGAGCGGAGTCACATGACTCTCAGAAGCTGCAAACGAGGCTGGGAAATGCTGCCTCTACATGGTGGCCGCACGTGCCCAGTAAAATGGGTTGGCGGTTCTATCATAAAAGGAAGAAGAGGAGGATGGATACTGGTGAGTATTGTTACCTTCCCTTTAAAGATGACAGAACTGAGGCTTGGAGAACTGAAGTGACGTGGCCTAAGGTGCCAGAACCTGCCGGGACTGGCTCCCAGGTCTGCCTAACCTGAGGAGTTCTGCTACCCTGCAGGGCCGCTCGATCAACAGCACAGGAGTGACCACGAATAAGAGAAGCGACTAAGAGAAAGCTCACCAAGGGCGGGCCTGAGCTGTCTGGGCAGACGTCACAAAAGCAGGGCTTGCAGGAAGGAAGGGGGCTCAGGTTAGGGAGCGAGGAGGAGAAAGGAAAGGGGGATCTTTCTTCTTAGCACGTAGGTCTGTAGCCCGCTGTGGGTTTGGCCTCTTCAGTTCACATCAATGAACGCTCCTTGAGTGCCTCTTCTTTGAAAGGTCCAGGTGGGAGGAAGACGCAATGGTAAAATTGGAGCAGAATCCTGTTTGAAACCCTCGGCGTGTGCACTACCTTCAGCTGTCAGTCAGCTACCTGCTCGGCCCGCGGGCCCTGTGCGCCCTGCCTCTGCCTTGGCCTCGCCTGCCTCTCCTCCCGCTCCTTCCCTGACCTGCCACAGCTGGGCTACTTGCACCCGTCTGTGTGCACACCTGGCGCTGCCTGTCCCCACCCGCTGCTGGATAACTGCTGTTTGTGTTTCGTGACAGTGGGGGCGTTTCTTCTCCAGGAGGAGTGCCCGACTCCATCACTCCTGTAGCCGGTTTCAGATAGACACGAAGGAACGCAATGTGATAGGGCTCCCCATTACAGTCCTCAGAAAATGACTACACGTGTGATGCTGTCAGCTGGGCTCCGTAGCTGGAAATGTGCTCCGTGAAGAAGGCCCAGAGCTTTCTCAGCCCAGTGCCTCCAGCACTCAGCACTGGGCAAGGAAGAAACAATACTGGTCTCCTCTTAAGACTGTAAACTTGAGGGTTGGCCCATGGGGTTTTAAAAAAATTTATTGTTGCTTTAATTGAGTAAGCACAAAAATAAATCATAGTCTGCAGATGAGAGTCGATGTGCTAGCTGGCTGTGTAGATCTGCTCAGGCTGCCGTCGGAAAGCACCACAGACTGGGCGTCTGAAACAACAGAGTTCTTTTCTTACGTTTCTGAAGTCCAGAAGTCTGAGATCAGAGTGGCAGGGTCATCTCCTCGGAGGCCATTCTCTCCGTGGCTTGTAGACGCCATCTTCGCCCTGTGTCCTTGCGTGGCCTTCCCTGTATGTCTGTGTCCTAATCTACTTACAAGGACACCAATCAGACTGGACCAGGGCCCACCCAGATGGCCTCCTTTCACCTTAATTATCTCTTTAAGGCCAAGTCTCCAAATACAGTCACATTCTGAGTAACTGGGGGTTAGGACTTAAATATGGGAATTTTGGGGGAGGATGTCACAGTTCAGCCCGTACCGCTGGCATTAATTGTTGTGGAGCAGAGAAGAGGGAAGAATAAATTCCAGGCAGGGGGACATTCGTGGGAGATGTTAGTGGAAGCCCTCAGGACTGTGTGCTCCTCGAGGGCAGGACGGTGGCCATTCCTCTCTGTCTACAGCACGCCTCAGCAGGGTACGGCTTTTGGAAGATGCTCATAAGACAGCCTTGAATAAACAAACGAATAAGCGGTTGACTGAGCTAGCATTTGCTCTAATAGTGCTGTTATCGGACAGCACAAGCCAGCGGGAGAGCTGCTCTCTGTGGTTTTCTCGGGCGCTCCTCTCTTGTGCAGGGTCAGAGAGCAAGGCTCCATGTTCCTCATTTGCCTGCAACAATGGCCATCAGGATCACAGCTTTCCAACCCAATTAAACATTTGGGTGGTTGGGACCGGCCCAAGGAAAACAGGAGTGTGCTCAATCAAATCTTTTATTTGGAAAATCTTTTTCAGCTGAGAGACCTGGGCCCCTTGTCATTGCCTGGATCTAGGATCCTCTTGGTAAAAACCAGAGTGGAAAGTTAGGAAAAGACAACAACTGAGACTTAAAAATGATAATCCTTCAAATCTGTTAAATACTTTACAGTTTTTACAGACGCCTTTCTCTTCCATGATTGGATCCGACCCTTGAAACAACCCTGTGAAGTGGGTGACAGAAAGAGTCGGGCCTTCAAGGGGTGGGTTCCAGTCCCAGCTCTGCCGCTTCCTGGCGCTGAGAACTTGGAGAGTTGACACAGTTCTTCAAGATCCAATGTCCTCATTTGTGTGATGGAGATGATAATGCCTACCCCGGAAGATGGCTTTGAGGATTGATTGATCTCAGATGTTCGAAAGAGCCTCAGTCAAAAAATGGACAAAAGGCTTGAACCGGCGTTTGAACCCCCTGTCCTCACTCTCCCTCCGTTGCCTTTTGTAAAATGGAGAGAATACAGGAATTGTTTCACGGGAGTGTTGTGGTGATTAAATGAACAATGCATGGATATAACAAGTGCTCAGTAAAGGGAGTTATGGCTATTTTTTCAGACTGATGCCTTTTTAAAAAAATGAGACAGTTACTAGTTTCCTTCTGAATGTTTCAAACTTGAAATTGTCTTTGACTTAAAAAAAACTTACAGTTTCCAATTCAAGAGAAACGGACAGACACATGGAAACAACGCCAGACTGGGAGCCGAGTCTGGGCTCGGGTTTGGTTCTGACGCTTCCTGGCTGTGAGGCCTCAGGCAAGTCACTGTCCTTCTCTGGGCCACAGGTTGCTCGTCTTTGCCATGAGCAGATTGGACCAGAGGAACGCTCCTGGAAGCCCCTGAACATCTATGCTTGTGGGTGCATCTTTTGCCCAAGCCCAATAGAAATCCTCAGCACTTAAAAGGGAAAATTTAATCGGAACTTTTTTCTGATTCATGTGCACTTAACCAAACAGAAACTACTTTCTAAGAGCTCTTTGATGTTCAAGCTGCCTTAAGGAGTCTTTTTTTTAAGGGGTATTTTAAAAGTTTTTATTTTAGAAACAGGAAATCAGGTTTTGGCAAAAGGGGCAGAAATTTGAACACGCCAAGACTTGGGGTGGGGGCAGCTGGTTTGTCTTCAGTGGGCAGGAGTTGAGAGGGTTCCGGAGATTGGCAAGAGATGGCCCAGGCCAGCCCAGCTCAGCCCGATGAGGGTCTGCTGACCTGGAGGGCCGAGTGGATGTCTGGGCGGGGGGTGGCGGAGCCGTGCCTGCAGCATTTCCCCAGCCTTTTACGACAGTTGAGTGTTTTCTTTTTGCCCTCTGTCCCATATCTTACTTCCTTCTCTTTTGCGATATTTGGCAATCCAAATAGCCAAATACCTTCAGTGATCTCTAAGGAAAATATTTTTCACTAGATCATCAGTTTTCCCTTCCAGAAAAAAGAGAAAGAAAAGAAAAAAACAGACGAACACACAAATGAGTGTGTGTGTGGCAGAGAGAGAGAGTTCCAGCTACCTCTTTGAAAAGTTCCTAAAATCTTTGTAAGTCGAGTGATTTAGAGAAGTTAAGTTGTCATCAAACAGGCAGCAGGGTGGTGGGGGAGCTCCCAGGTCTGCTTCTAGCAGCCTCCGGACGTGCGGCAGGACCCCTCACCCCTCTGAGCTTCGGTTTCCTCCTCTACAAGATGGAGAGACAAGGACCGTTTCATGGCGTTGCTGATAAGATCACGTGAGATAATGCATACTTTGAGCCCCCAGGTAGCTGCTCAACGAATGCCCCCCTTTCCTGATGTACTGGCTTTGACATTGGCAGTGCTTTGTTGAATGACCGGCCCTGGTCCTTCTGCAAAGCCCTGGTGTGGATGTTGCAGGCAGTGGGGTGCATGGAGAAGAGAGTGTCAGGCCAAGAACCAGAGGACCCAGCCTCTAGCTTCTTTTTCTTTTTAATTGTGGTTAGCAAACCACATAATATAAAGTTTCTCCTCTGAATTTTTAGGTGTACAGCTCCGTAGTGTTAACTATATTCACATTATTGTGAAACAGATTGCTAGAACTTTTTCACCTTGAAAAACTGAAACTCTATACCCACTGAACAACTCCACATTTCTCCTTACCTCAGCCCCTGGCAACCACCATTCTACTTTCCATTTCCTTGATTTTGACCACTCTAGACAGCTCGCGTAATTGGAATCACACAGTATTTGTCTTTTTGTGACTGGCTTGTTTCACTCAGCATAATGTCCTTAAGGCTCATTCATGTTGTAGCATGTGACAGGAGTTCCTTCTGTTTTGAGGCTGAATAATATTGTATTGTATGTGTAGACCACATCTTTACCCATTCATCTGTGGACGGGCATTTGGGCTGCTTCCACCTCTTGGCTATTGTGAATAATACTGCCGTGAATGCGTGTGTGCAAATATCTCTGCAAGAATCTGCTTTGAATTCTTTTGGGTATGTACCTGAAGTAGGATTGCTGGATCATATAGTAGTTCTATTTTTAGTTTTTTAAGGAACTGCCGTACTCTTTTCCAAAGTGTTCCATTTTATATTCCCACCAGCAATGCATAAGTGTTCTAATTGCTCCACAGCCTTGTCAACGCTTGCTACTTTCTGTTTTTTTTTTTTTTTTTTCTGGTAGTGGCCATCCTAATGGGCGTGAGGTGACGTCTTCTTGTGGCTTTGATTTGCAGACGAGCCAGCTTCTAATGTGCTCTTGTTCTCTCTCTGACTTCATGGCCCTGTGACCCTGGTGTGACATCTGGTCTCCTTATTTTGGGAGGGCATGTAGTAGGCCTGTCTAGAGTGATGACCCAGATGCAGGCTATGAATGGGCAGGGCTCCCAGGTATACGAGTTTACTAGGGCTGTCATAACAGAGTACCACAAACTGCATGGCTTAAACAGCAGAAATTTATTGTCTGACGGTTCTGGAGGCTGGAAGTCCAAGATCAAGGTGTTGGTAGGGTTGGCATGAGGGAGAATCTATTCCTTCTGACGATTTGTTGGCAATCTTCGGTGTTCCTTGGCTTGCAGATACATCACCTGATCTCTGTTTCCATCTTCACATGGCATTTTCCCTGTGTGGGTGACCATGTCCAAATTTCCCCTTTTCATGAAGACACCAGTCACATTGGATTAGGCCCACCCTAATGACCTCACTTTAACTTAATCACCTCTGTGAAGTCCCTATTATCAAACAAGACCACATTCTAGGTACCAGGAGTTAGGACTTCAACATATCATTTTGGGGGACGTAATTCAACCCACAACCCCAGCATCTCCTAGCTGTCATCTAGAGGTCACCTGAAACATCCAGGAGCCGAGGAGCTAGAGGGTGATGGTGGGCTGGAAGCACAGAGGACGAGGACCCCAGCTGGGGAAGTCACACTTCTTCAGTTCTTCCCAGAGGCCGGCAGGATGAAAGAAATCCCCAAGCCAGGTAGCTGCTTGGATCTGGGAGTGAGAGTAAGGTCCTGAGCAGAGTGAAGGGGACCGGAGTACCTACTATGCTCCACATTGGTCACTGCGGGTGAGTTGGGTGGGCTCTTTGTTAGCCGATATCAGCCTTTCAGGAACCAACCACAGGTAAGTGTCAGGGTGAGACAAATCTATTCCCAGCCTCCACTTATGGGCTGGTGCAGCCTGGACATTGGCTATGGATTGTGTGTTACAGAGTTCAGGGCAGGATCCCAAACACCAAGAGCTTGACTGGAGGCATGATCTTTACTAGGGTGCACAGTCCCTGTGATTGCCTGAGTGACTCATTTCTGCTTGACTAAAGTCACCCAGATTTTGGAGGCTGATCTTGATCTAGTGCTCATCTAGTCCAGCGGGTCACCCTGTGACATCATGCTGCTTCACTGAACTCCACCTGTGGATATAAAATATGTCGTGGATGCTGTAATGTGTCACCTAGATCCCCCCTCAGCAATGAAGGCCTTTCCTCCATAGTGGCTGGAAACGCTTCTGGCCTTCTCTGGAAATTGCCCTGGGCTGGAGAGAGTGCCTCACTCAAAGCCACACCTCCTTTCTGGGGCAGCCTGCCTCCAATGAGTGCTCAGTGCAGAAAGCCCACTGCTTTTTCTGCAGGGTGGGTAACTCTGAAGGGTCTTTCCAGCTTCCAAGCTCCCTGTGGGGTCAGCTGAAGCTTTTGCTGCAGCCCGGCCTTTCCCTCTGCCCATCCTGCATTCTTCCCTTCCCTTGCCTGGCTGTGGGTCTCAAGTATCCCTTGTAAACTTCCTGCCTGCTAACATCCATCTCCCAGCCCGCTTCCCAGGGAACCCAACCTGCAGCGTGATATCTTCCAAATAGAAGAGGCCCGAACTTGAAGCTGAACATTCCAACTGCACAGAGAAAGGCCCTGGAAGAAGAAATTACTGTATCTGGCTCGTGATTGCAGTCAGAACATGTTTCTCTCATAAATTAAGCAGAGAATAGACAGATCCAATCTCCAACTTTCAAAGACACATGACTAGAGAACATCTTTCTGGCTTTGATTCAAGATCATGAGTATGTGAAGGGAATGGCATGACAGTGGAAGAAATGTCTGAGTGTGTATTTGTTTAAAAATGTTTTCTTAATTAGGGAAGTCTCTTTCACCAAAAAGCATGCCCACACAGAGCTGTTACAGCTGACAGGTGTGAAAAGCAGAGCCTCAGACGGTGTTTTCTGCCCGCCCGTGGCCATGCACAAAGAGGTGGGAGTCCTTTGGCCCCGGTTCTGTGTAAATGCGTCCCATCTGGTGTGAACTTCTCAGCACTTGGCTGGAGTTACTTTCGAAGAAAAGAGGAATTTAAGAGGAGCTTTTGCAAACTCAGCAAGTAGAGCTTCCAGCTGTTTGGAAGATGTTTTGGCAGGGCTGGGGGTGTGGGGCAGGAATAACTGACCGGACGTGGGGCTGTGATGAGAAAGTTCCCACCTGCAGAGCTGGGCAAATAGACACGTGCTTATCTTTCTTTACATCAAAGTGAGATGGGTCTGAAGTGCCCTTTACCTAAAATGCAAATACAGGCCCATGTGCTCACAGGCATTAACACCGCTAACATTTCTAAGTGTCATAGGTTGAAATCAGGCCTCATGGGATACCTAATGCCTGTTTTAGGCCTTAATAGAGACTTAATTCTGAATAATGCCACTCAGTGCTCAGAACCTTCCATGTCTGTCCACTGGCTACCTGTTTAGAGTCCTCTCTCTTCAGCTGAAGCTCAAGGTCTCCCATGACCGAGAGCTGAGGAAGACCTCCACACTGCTCACTAGTATGTCTGATCTCCTTCCAGGCACCTGGGGTGACTGTCCTTCCAGCCCCTTGACATTAGCCAAGCTTATGAGATTAGATTCAGCTAGTAAAATGTGAGTAGTATTGACACAGGTCATTTCTGGGTGGAAATGTTTAAGAGCTGGAGAGCCATTCTCCATGGTTCTTCTTCCCTTGCTCCAGTGATCATGGAAGTGTGCATCACAATGGGCATGCCATAAAATTGAAGAATCCTTGAGTTTTGAACCAGCATGGAAGAAAGCTGCCCTAGATGGTTGCTTGAATTGACAAGGGACTTTGTGTGAGCTGGAAATCAACTTTTTTTGCGCTTGATCACTGAGATTTTGGGCTACATTGCAGCATAACTTAGCTTGTGATGACTGATAATGGAATTTTTTCTACTATCCTAGCTTTACCTGTAGCTACGTCCCTTCCAAGAAAGAATGTGGATTTTGACATCAGAAGATATACACAGTTTTCACCTTTAGAGAAAGGAGATAAATATTTCCATACATACTGGTCTTGCTTGGCTCATCATAGGTCAACATAAAATATCATTTCTACTCCCACCCCAACACTTCAACCACATCAGAACGCTTGCTTTTGCTTCTATATGCCCTGCATTTTTAGATAAGGAATCTCTCCTGAATTCTTTATTTTAAACTTGAGTTTTGATAAATTACAACATTATAGGGGGCGTTATTGGGACCCTGTCAGAAAGCAGCCTGGAGTTTATATATGTCAAAGAAGCTGATCTTGGCTTGTAAACAGAGAAAAGTAAGCATTCCTGAAAGTCAGGAAGATGAATGGATTAAGAGTATGAATTAGGAAGATAAATGCTCTAAAACCAAGCTCTCTTACGTGCATAGAATGTTAATATTTAGTGAAAAGTGAACAGTTCAGTGGCTTTTACTTTTAAGCCTTGAGCAATGTACTGCTTTTAGTCATTCATTCAAAAACATTGACTAGGTTTCTCCCATGTGTCAGGGGGTGCTCCAGGCCCTGGGATAAAGCAATGAACAAGATGAAGAAGGTCTCTACTCTTCAAGTATTGCTTTTTAGGAAGGAGAGAGAGAAAGCAAACAAGTAGGTAGAAATACACAAGCAACTTTCATATGGTGATGAACATTATGAAGGAAGTAAACCCCACATGGCGGAGAGGAATAGTGCTGTGGTAGCTGATTGGTCTGGGTCATCCGGAAGACCTCCCGCTGGGGTGATGGGTGTGCTGAACCCTGAAGCTGAGAGCCAGCCAAGGGAATGTCTTGGGGAAGAGGGAAAAGCAAATGAAAGACTTTGGTGTGGGAAGGGGCTTGGAGAGAGAACAGAGGCCTCTTCGGTGACCAGGGCAGCCGAGGAGAGGATGTATGGGATGAGGGGAGAGAGGCAAGTGCCAGCCGGAATATGCGGGGCCTGTGGGCCGCAATAAAGGAGTAGGATAAAATTCAAATGGCAATGTGATGATGTGGGGCCACTGGAAGATTTTTCTTTTCTTTTTTAAAAAATTGAAGTATAACTGACATGCAATAAATTGCATGCATTTAAAGAGTACGATTTTATAAGTTTTGACATCTGCATGCACCCGTGGAACCACGTCCACAATCGAGGTGGTGGACGGATCCATCACCACCAAAATTTTCCTTCTATTCTTTCATAATCCCTTCCTCCTGGCCCTCCTCAGCTTGACTCCCCACTATCCCAAACTACCACTGCTCTGATTTCCGCCACTATAAGTGTGTTTACTTTTAAAAGAACTTTACATAACGGAAATAATAGAGTGTCCTCTTTTTAAAAATCCAGCTTATTTTACCCAGCATAATTATTTTGTGATTCATCCATTTGTGCATTCCTTCTTATCACTGAGTAGTATTCCATTGTCTGGATATACCACAGTCTTTATATCCGTTGACCTGTTTGTTGATGGGCAATTTTTTTTCCCACAGCTTTTGGCTATTACAAAGAAAACTGCTAGGGACATTCCTGTACAAGTCTTTGTAGGGACTTATACTTTACTTTGTGTCGGGTAAATCCCCAGGAGTGGAATGGCTGGATCACACGGTAGCCATATGTGTAGCGTTTTGAGAAGCTACTGAACTGTTTTCCAAAGTGATTACAGCATTTCACATTCCCACCCTCAGTGTATGAGAGTTCTAGGTTTAAATCTTTGCCAACACTTGGTATAGTTGGTCTTTTTAATTTTAGCCATTCTAATCAATGTGTAATGGAATCTTAATTGGGTTTTAACTTGCATTTCCCTATGACTATGATGTTGAGCCTCTTTTCATATGCTTATTTGACATATATATTTTCTTTTGTGCAGTGTATGTTTAAATCTGCTGATTTTTAAAAATTGGGCTTTTTGTTATTACTGAGTTTTGAGAGTTCCTTTTGTATTTTAGACACAAGTTCTTTATCAGACTTGTGCTTTGTGAATATTTTCTCTCAGCCTGTGGCTTTTCTTTTCATTCTCTTAACATTGTCTATGAATTTATCAATTTTGTCTTTTATGGATCATGGTTGTAGTATCATATCTAAGAAATCTTTGCCTGACCCAAGGCTACAAAGATTTTTCCCGTTATCCTCTAAACATTTTATAGCTTAGATTTAAAAAAAATGTTTTTTGCAAATACTTATTCACATTTTCTTTACCCCTTCATCTGTCGACAGACACTTAGGGTATTTCCATGCAGTGGCTGTTGTGAATAATGCCGCTGTGAAGGTAGGGGTGTAGATATCCCTTTGAGATGGGGATCTCATTTCCTCTGGATATACACCCAGAAATAGCATTGCTGGATCATATGGTAGTTCTATTTTTAATTTTTTGAGGAACCTCTATGTTGTTTTCCATAGTGGCTGCACCAACTTGCATCCCCACTAACAGTGTGGAAAGCTTCCCTTTTCTCCACATTCTCTCCCACTCTTGTTATTTCTCGTGTTTTTGATGACAGCCATTCTAACAGGTGCAAGGTGATATCTCATTGTGGTTTTGATTTGCATTTCCCTGATGATTAGTGATGTTGGGCACCTTTTCATGTACATGGTGGCCATTTCATGTACCTGTATTTTTAATTTGGAAGAATGTCTATCCAGGTTCTTTGCCCATTTTTAATCAGGTTATTTGCTTTTTTGCTGTTGAGTTGCATGGGTTCCTTATATATTTTGGATAGTAACCCCTTATCAGATCATGGTTTGTAAATATTTTCTCCCACTTCATAGGTTGCCTTTTCATTTTGCTGATTGTTTCTTTTTTTGTGCAGAAGTTTTTAGTTTGATGCAGTCCCACTTGTTTATTTTTGCTTTGTTGCTTATGCTTTTGGTGTCATATCCAAAAAATCACTGCCAAGACTGATATCAAAGAGCTTTTGTCCTATGTTTTCCTCTAGGAGTTTAATGGTTTCAGGTCTGATATTTAAGTCTTTAATCCATTTCCAGTGAACTTTTGTGGATGTGCAGTTTAGGAGGTACATTAGGTTTTCATGTGATCTATTTCAGTTCACTTTTCTGTATGTATGAGGTATAGTAAAAGTACCCTCTTTGCATGTGAATGTTTCAGCGCATTTTTTGAAAAGATTACCCTTTCTCCATTGAATCACCATTGCTTCCTTGTAAAGAATCGGTTGTCTATATGTGGGTCTATTTCTAGACTATTTGGTTCCATTGTTCTATTTGTTTATCTATGCCAATATCACACTGTTTTGATTATTGTAGCTTTATAAATAAGTCTTGAAATCAGATAGTTCTTCATCAGAGTTATTTTGGCTATTCTAGATCCTTTCCATTTCCATGTGAATTTTGGAATCAGCCTGTTAATTTCTGCAGAAAACCCTGGTGGGATTTTGGTTGGAATGTGTTGAGTCAATAAGACAAAATGGAGAGAATTGACATCTAAGCAATATTGAATTTTTTGAATACTGAACAGGATATATCCCTCTGTTTATTTAGGCCGTCTTTAGCCTCTGCAATATTTTGTAGTTTTAAGTGTGTAGGTTCTTCACAGCTTTTGTCAGACTTATCCATAAGTATTTCATATTTTTGATGCTGTTATAAATTGCATTTTTAAGAAATTTCTATTTCTGATTTATTGCTAGTATATAGAAATATAATTGATTTTTGAATATTGTAATGTATTCTTTCATCTTCCTAAACTCACTTAGTAGTTCTAGTAGTGTTTTGTAGAGTATACAGAATTTCCTACATAGATCATTATGTTATCTGTAGATAAAGACAGTTTTATTTCATCTTTTTCCAATCTGGATGCCTTCTATTTCATTTTCTTGCTTGATTCAATTTGCAAGAACCTCCAATACAATGTTGAATGGAAGTGGTAAGAGTAGACATCATTGTCTTGTTCCTGATCTTAGGCGGGAAAGCATTCAGCCTTTTACCAATAAATATGATTTCAGCTGTAGGTTTTCATAGACTCTTTATCAGGTTGAGGAAGTTCCATTCTTTTTCTAGTTTTCAGGGAGTTTTTAGAAGAAATGGATGTTGGATTTTGTCAAAAAATTTTTTTTTTCATCTATTGAGATGAATATATATGTTTTAGTTAGTTTGTTCACATAGTGAATTACATTGATTGAGTTTTTTGAATGCTAAAACAGTCTTGCATTCCTGAAATTAACCCTACTTGACCTTTTAAAATATTTTTAAATTCAATTTGCTAAAATTTTGTTTATAATTTTGCATCTATGTTTATGTGGCCATTACATTTAATGTGATTATTAATAAGTCTATCATCTTGCTATTTGTTCCATCTGTTCTTCATTCTCTTTTCCCTTTTTCTCTGCCTTATTTTGGATTGAGTATTTTTTATGATTTCATTTTGTCTCCTTTTTGGCTTATTAGCTATATCTCTTTGTTTTGTTATTTTAATGGTTGCTTTAGGGTTTACAGTATACAGAGCAGCTTATTATTCTCCTTGGGGAACTTGGAAAAGGAGTGGAGAAAAGCAGTCTTGATCTCTTTCCTGGGCCCCAGGATCTTTTCTAGTGGGCCCAAAGCCCAGGGATAAGTTGGGTTGTAATATATAAAGTGGGCGTGGTATACTCAGTGTGAGTTTTGTACTCGATGGGGCAGTTTATCCTGTTTTCAAAACTCTAGTTGGTTTCTCTTTGACCATTATGCAAGGAGAGGTTATGCGAGATGACACACATTAAGAGGCAGCTCCTGGAAATCTACCAGGAATGTTGATGGAGCAAGCTGGACATACAAGGCTAACAGCAGCCCAGGATGACAGAAGCCTGGCTCAGACCTGTCTCTGTGCTCCTCCTATGTGGCAGTCCATAGCCACCTCATTGCTCAAAAGGAGACCTTCTTCTCAGGTGAGACCTCCTGCCCACCTGCCCAACCTGACATGTGGCATGTGTTGGCATAGTTTGACAAAACTCAATAGATTGCAAAGTGCTCGTGGTGTGAAATGTTGATGAACCTTCTAGATTGAGTCTCTTTCACTTCCTCAAGAGTTCCATGCTCTTCTCAGGTAGGCCTTTGCCGGTGCAGGCAGGTGTCTCAGCTTAGAGCACTCTCCCTACTGTTGCCCACTCCATTTGCCTAGATCCTAGAGATCTCAACTTGAGCAGAAGCTGCCCCCAGGCAGTTTTCTTCAGGCTCTCCCCACCCACACGCATACCTTGAAGTGTTAAGTTGCCTCAGTGTGCGTCCATTGCACTCTCCCTCCCATCTCAGAATCTCAGATAATGCCCCTTTCCTAACAGAGCTTATGGTCCAGTGGGGAGAGAGAAAGGGAAATGGGCTATTGAAACACCACAAGACATCTTGTTTACATCTGTTATTTGTGCCAATGTCTGAACGCCAGCCATTGTTCAAAGTGCTGCAGACAGCCAATAATATTGTGGGAATGGATGAATGAGATTGCAAGTAAGTCAGGCGTATTGTTTGCACAGAGAGAACTGTGACCCTAGGATGAGCTAACCTATAGGTTCTGGAGCATTCAAAGCTCTGACGGACAAGGAGAGTGAATCATCCTTAAGAGTGCAGGGAGAGGGAAGGCCTTTTCCCTCCACGTCTTTCTGCAGTTTCCCCTGTAGCTGCATCTCTAAGACATCAGAGGACCATCTGTGGTGTGGATTGTCCCGCATCCCCTACCACAGGAATCATTATCTTGACTTCTAACAGCACATATTAATTTTGCTGTTTTTGTTGGAATTATGTAGAATATACATGTCTTTTGTGTCTGATTAGCACCCCTTTTTATATGACCTAGGACCTAGGAGTTGGACTATTTGAACGTCACTGTAAGAACACATTAAAAAGATAAAGAATACTTTAAGGGAGAGACAGAAGAAGAAAAAAATGAGGTAGGAAAGGAGATACTTTTAATTTTAATGATCTTATTTTTAAGTAAAAGGACATCCATGAGAAATAAAAAAAGAGAATTAAAGATCTAGTAAAATGGAAGGCTAGAAGTTGAAATATATAATGAGACAGTCTGGGTGAGATTAAAAATAAGATAAAAGGCTAAAAACAATGAATAAAAATATGAAAATAAAAGAGGTAAAGGATGATGATTATAGGCCATAACCTACGAGGTGAAAAATTTAAAAAGTAAGAGGATTTTTTTAAAAGTAAAAATAAGAATTAAAAAGGTAAAAAGTTAAAAAATAACATGTATATATAGATACACATACCTATATGTTATTAAATGATTAAAAAATATTTTTTAAAGAAAATAAAAATTTTAAAAATATGAGAAAGAAGGGAGAAAAAGAATAAAAACAAAGCATGTGAATCTTTAAAAAACTCCCTAGAGAGACTGAGCATCTTCTGGTCACCTGCTGGTACAGCAGAAACTCCGATGGACAGAGTCCAAATGGTGGACTTAACCCTTCCAGCCTCCACCAGCCCAGAGGTGTCACTGCTGTCAAACAGCTGGGGACAGGAGCCTTGGGCAGAAGGTTGAGGCAGTGGTCATCTCAGTCTTAGCATTCTTCCCCGGCACACAGGATGATGACCCACTAAGTCAGCTGATAAATCAACACTTGTAAAGCCTTTAGCATCTCGATGGCACCTACTGGATACTATTTGCTAAGTGTTCTCAAGGATTAGGTGTTTGTGGAGACATGCGAAGGGTATACAGCATGGTGACTTTGTCCAACCCCACTTCCCAGGAAACTGCAGAGGGCTCAGACAATTTTTTTTATGATGAGAATGATAATGACAATCACAAATATATATTTGTCCCTAAAATGTGTCTGGCCTCACACTAGGCAGGCATTTTCCCACAGATGGTCTCATTTTTAGAGCTTATAACAACTTGCAAGTGTCATATTTCATAGATTCTAAGACTCCACATTTCCACACGTTAGCATCTCTAAGATCAAGCTGCATCTTACAACCTATGTGATAAGAGAGCCTTATATTATGGTTTAGTTGTCAGTGGTTTTTTTGAATGTGCATAAAACTATGGTGAATCTTACAATTTATGGTGTGTTTGATGTGATGAAATACAGTAGATGCTACCCTCCAGGCTTTCCAGATGAGAAAACTGGGGCTCCAAGAGGCCGAATGAGCTGCCACACATCATAGGCTGATGTTCGTAGAGGCTGGAGTGATACACGGGTTCCAAAACTTGTTCTTTTCCCCCTGGAAACCCAAGGGCTGGAAATTGTCTGACCCCCACTGGGGAGGTCAAGCCCCAGAATACGAGAGCTGCAAAGCTCCCAGGAGACAGGCTGGCCCTGTGCACCAGGGTAGAGGTGGCCGCAGATCCTGCGCTGACTCTCCACGCCTCCCAGTCTCTGTGCCACACTGCCTCTTCCAAGACCTGGCTTCTGCTCTGAACATCTTTCCTGTTCGCCTGCTTTTGACTTGTTCTGGTTTGCTTGTTTGCTTTCTGCTTTTGTCTTCCCAGTGGCTGGTTTCATCCAACAGTCAAGGAGACACCCAGCTGGAGGGACGTATCAAGCTCTCATTATTTTTTTCCTCCACTCTTCTCCAGTTACCTGACAGCTGGCTGGCTACCTCTGGAAATGCATTACGACCTCTGAGAAGGGTGAACTGGAGAAGGAGCAGCAGAAGCACCGCATCATTGCATTGCCAGGCCGGGAGAAATAACAGTGTCTCCTTGCAGGAACTGTTTATTCCCATAGTGCTTTGATTTAAGCTTACAAGGAGAATGGCCAGTTACGAGTAATTTCCCTGAAAAATCTGTTTTATCTGCCTGGAGGTCCTTAGTGCTAAACGGTTATGGCCCACATCTGGAGAAGCCTGAGGGGCCCCTGGACATCTTGGCTCCCTGGTTTCAATCAAAGTGCCTTATCAGCCTCTCACAAGTGTTTGCAAATGTAGAAATGAATTTGTGAAGGAGCAAATGGAAACGCAGAGCTGAAAGAGACCCTTTGATCCAAGCCCCTCATTATATAGATAGGGAAAGGGAGGCTCAGAGATGTGAAGTGGCTTGCCAACGTCACATAGCAGATTATGGACAGGACTGCAATCCAGGTCACCGACTCAAGGTCATCCAGGGTTTTTCGTTCCGATGAGTTATAGAACGTGTTTGACAATGTTTGGCATGACTCTTTCTCGTGAAACCTCCTTGAGCTTGAGCATGCTCTTTGTCCACATTATGCATCAGCCTTCTAACTAGTCTGTCTCTGGCTCGCCCCTCATTAATGTAATTAACAGGGACATGTTGCAAGACTCATCTTCTTGATTGAGCTTCTAATCACGTCTTTCCCTGCTCAAAACCCTTGGTGGCACCTAAAGAATAAAGTCCAACCTCCCTGGCATTAAAGCTGTACACGGTCTGGGTGCAAGCTCCCTCCAGCCTTACTTCCCACTACTGCCCTCCTGTCCTCACTCAGCCTGAACTGCTTGCTGTTCCCTTTGTAGGCCTTGAAGTCTTTGCTGGTGCTGTTGTTTCTGCTGAAACACACTCTCCTGTAGTTCTGCTCCCCATAAGGCCTGGCTTGCTATCAGGGAGGTCTGTCAGGTGGGGTCCAGGGAGAAGGGCATATGATGGTGCCTGCCTATTTGTTATTGACAGACTTCTCTGCTGAGCAAATTATGCAGGCAAGTGGGCACCACTATGTGGTCTAGCGTAGGGCATTCAATGGAACGTATAGGAAGGTGGTTTGGTTTGGGGCCAGTCTGGTAGCAGACGGCAGGTAGGCAGCGAACATCTACGTAAGCAATTTGGCAGCCAGTGTCAGAAGTCCAGCTTCTGGGCTGAGGCATTTTGGTGCCAGGTTCTGGAGACACAGAAGCAAACCACGCAGATGCGGCAGGAAGCTTGTAGTTTGGTGGGTAAGACAAATATTAAACATAGATGATTTCATCAAATATGCGTCAAAATCTTATGATTATCATTTCACAGACATGAAAACTGAGTCTCAGTGAGGTATGTAATTTAGCAAATTCCCTTCCACTGATTTCCACGTTCTATTTTTCTCCTTAGTTCTTAGTATTATCTAAAATTATTTTTACTTATCTTCTTATTTGGTGCTATTTACTTACTTGTTTATTGTCTGTCCTCTCCCACTGCCCACCCCGCCTCTCCGTGCACTAGAATGTAAGCTTCCTGAGGGCAGGAGCTCATCTTGTCTTCTCTTCTATTCTATTTCCAGCCTGTGAAACAGCACCTGCGCACAGAGAATCAATAAATGTTTTGAATGAAGTTTTTAAAAACTTTTGTCTCTGTGTCCTGGGGCATGGTCTCTATTCCAGAGAGTCCTTATTGCCACATCTCCTCGGAGCAGGTGACGGTGGAAGGTGCATGGTAATTGAGCAGTGCGAATAGTTGGGTATAATCACAGGGTTCAGGCATTTCAAAAAAGACCAGAACATTTACCTACCAGCCCGTGATGAGAAGCTTTCCTGTATCTTAATAAGTCCCAATGGTTTGTCATATAAGAGATCTTTGTAGACAAATGATGGGCCAGGACAGGCGTGGGCCAGAGCATCTAATTTTCTCCTGGAATCCAAGTGAAGAAGCATACTTATGACCGCCAAGAAGACGTGAATTTACCCTGAGTTAATGATGCTTAGGCTTTAGGGATGCTCGCTTGTCCAGGTGTCTTCCAAAGCTTGCACAGTCACATAAGTCTGCGCAGTGTTCAAAAGGAAGGCATTTTACTTCAGTCAGTCCAAGCCACTTTACTCCAGCTTCCAATATGCCACACTTCCACTTGTGCTGGATGGGAATTGGGTTGGGATCCATTTGGTTTGATTTTAGTGAGATGTATTGATGTCAATCACCGTTCCCTCCGTGTATAGTAAGTGGTGAGAGCCATCCTGGTGTAGGAAAGACTTCCAGGACTAGAGGTGGGATACCAATGTGAATGTGTGCTATTCTGTGGCAGTAGAAATATATGGAGAGTGGAGGAGAAACAATACTTACAATGTATGGGTCCAGAAGCTAGTCTGTAAAAAATATTTACAATTATCAGATGTTTAAAATTGTAAGTGGTAGATTTGGTTTTTCTTGGCACCCAGTCAAAATGGAAGTTCTCTCCTATTAGGAATATACTCAACAAGACTGCAGGCACAATTATAAATGCCCTTACATTAACTGCACAAAATAGAATTGATGAGCATCCTGCATTCACAGGGCACAGATCTGTATTACTACTACCAACAGTGGGTATGTCTTGTGAAGTCTTGTGTCTTTTGCATCCCAGAGTGTCAGATCCTGTCTTAATGTATCTGATACATCTGGTTCTCACAAAGTGTGTATTGGTTCCATAAGAAATGGTACCTCAAATGATCACTAATGCCGCAAAGTATGCTGTACAGACAAGGGTTTCAGTGGCACCATTCCTGCACAAATTCATTAACAGGTCACTCTACATAGTTTAAGAACAATTTCATTATATCATTATGTGGCTGAATAAAATACAGAGGCAATTTTAAAATGTACTTGAATTTCTCATGGTATGCCTTAATCTTAGATTAACTGTGTATATTTTTTCAGAATTATTGATCATCCCTGAATTCAAATTTTATGAGAAGGAATTATTTCAGTGGGAACGAAAAATATAACCTGAAGAAAGAATGCTGGTTGAAACATGAAATGTCAAAAGCTCTCTTACTATATCCCAAAGGTAATTAAAATCTCTGCTGGTCAAAATCATGAAGATGAGGAAAAAATCTTGATGGCCAAGAAAATACAGATAATGAAATTGACAAGAGAGCTAACGAGATGTGAATCAGGACACTCCTAAACAGGAAGCACGAGAGCAAAAGAGAGATGAAAACAACGGTACAGGATAAGATCATCTGTACTCTCAATGGAACACATCAGAGGTCAAAGGTCAGTAGTGGCCTTATTTTGATGAATTCATTGTGTCCTACTAAAATGAGCAGTAATTTCATTCAACTTGATTTGGTGAAAGTTTTTTTTTGTTTTAATAACATAAAATTCTTTATATGCCATACAAGGACATCAGTGTTAAACTTGTTAATGGATGTCATCAACTCAAAAAAATATTTAAGATTAGTACATCGTAAAACTTGAAGTGCCCTGAAATCTTAGAGCTCATACATGAAAGAAACTTTACAGACATCTTCCCAAATTTGATGATGATCCTGAAAATTTACATGCCATTCTCAGTAACAAATATGAAACTTGTTGAAGCTTGAAACTTCTAATCCTGAAAGTTTAGAAACTTTTTCTAAAATATCTGTAATGAAAAGAAGTTTCAAAGGTCCCTGCTGGAGGGAGAAGGACTCAATTATGTTTGGGTTCCCTCTGCAGAAAATATTACAAAACTGTTAGCATATGAAGAGGTGATCTAAAAGTATGCAGCCAAAAATGTAGGCAAAAAGCTAATAATAAAAACAAAACTTTAGGATTTCATATTTGCCAGCTTTTAAAAATGTATAGCTCATGGTGATTTATTTTCTCATTCTAAATAAATGTTCACTCGAACTAATTTTGTATTCATTTTCTCTAACAGTCCCGTCCCCGCCCCGCCACAGGAACAAGCCAGTGACCTTCAGGCCACACAAACCTGAATCAGCCACCAGCAGATAGGAAATTGTCACCGTGGCTTCTGTGGCCCTTAAGATGGAGAAACGTGGAGGCAAACCTATTCTAGAAGGGCTGAGACACCAAGGGGGTAGGAATTTCTTGTGTAACGTACAATATAAATTTTTTATTTGTTGAAACTATTAGCTACTCCTTGACAGAGCAAGAGCCTCCCCATTTGGCACCACCTGTAGGTCATTGAAACAAAGCATCATTTTATCTGACCACTTAAAATTGTGTTTTCATTTCCTGGTATATTGGGCTGTCAGCCATAAATTCACGTGTACCTGGAACCTCAGAATGTGACCTCATTTGGAAATAGGGTCTTTGCAGATGTAGTTGGTTAGGTTAAGAGGTGGTACTGGATTAGGATGGGTCCCAGCAGGACATAGGTAAGAAGCCTGTGTGAAGAGAACAGAGGCACAGAGGGAAGGGGGCCGTGAGAAGATGGAGGCAAGACTGGAGCTGTGCCGCTGCAAGCCCAGGAATGACGAAAGCCGCTAGAAGCTGGATAGGCAAGGAGGGATTCTGGCCTAGAGCCTCAGCAGGGAGCAGCGCCCTGCCTACACCCTGGTTTCAGAGTTCTTGCCTCCAGAACTGTGAGAGAACGTGTTCCTCTTGTTTAAAGCCACCAGTTTGTGATAACTTATTACTGCAGACCTAAGAAACTAATACACCTGGGAACGGGGATACCTTGGGTGAGTGGCGCGGGTGCCAATGGTCAGACAGGCAGGCAGCAAAAGCCCCTGGCCTCTCTCCCCACTTTGCTGCAGAAATAAACATTCACTCACAGTGCTTTTGGAATACACTGATTGCTGTGCAGGCCATGACAAGGGACAGAGAGAGCCGTCAGACACAGTCCTGACCTCATGGAGCTTACAAGCAGGCAGAGAGGTAAGGGATGGGTAAAAACATGGCTGCTTCCCAGGAGGGAAGATACAGAGCAGGGATCCAGACCACATTTCACACCGGGCATCCTGGGTGGCTCTTAAGATGGCAGGTGAAGGGGGCGTGAGTGGCCTGGGATTGAGCCAACAGCCAGCTGGAGAAGGACGTGGTGCAGAGAGAAAGGGTGAGAGGGAGAGAGAAGAAGATGGACCTTCAGTGTTTCCCATGACAGTGAAACTTTGAGGAGAGGGGAAACTGTCTAAAGGTGACTTTTTGGAAGGATTATTGGGTGGGATACTGTGCAAATGGTCCGGCGTTGTACCTTTGACAAAGCCAACAAGGCAACTCTCCATTATTAGTCAATGCTTTCAGGGTGAGACCAGTGTTTCCTTGATGTGGTGTCTTATAGATACAGGGTCATAAGACCTGGCTCTGTGTGGGTCACCCATGGACACCAATATTTTGCAAGGGAAGGTGGGATGTGAGCTGGCAGGAGAGGAGAGGCAAGAAAGCAGCACTTGAGACTAGGGATGAAGACATGATGCTTGAGAGCTACTCTGGGTCACCTGAGGGCTCCCCACAACCTAACGCAAGCTCCTCCCAAAAAGGCAACTTGTTGTATAGCAGCAATAATCTCTCTGGCTGTTCTGACTATGGGGTGCTCATATTGGTCCCTTCCCTTCCCCGGCCCACCAGCCACAAGCAGGAAACAGCCTGGCCCACTGGTTTTAGAACACGCTCTGACTCTTTTTAGTCTTCTCAAAGCTTCGCAGAAACCCTAGCTTCTCGTTCCATTCAGGGGTAACCTCTGAGAGCCCCCTGCAAACTCTCCTTCCTCATTAACCCTCCTTCCTGCCAGGAGAGCGCATTTGCCATGGGATCTGAACACATCCTTAGTTGCTAACGTGGTATGTCGTTTTTAAGACTTGTGTTTTATAAAGTACATCATGAAATTCAATCCCACGGCCCAGGTGGTTTCGAGAATGTTTCAAAGGTTCTACTTATTTGGAAGCAAGGGGCACTATTCTTAAAACAATATCCCTTTACATCTTGGCCAAGTCCCTGATGTACAGTTGGATCACACCATAAAAGACTCTGAAATGGTTATGGCCGATGTCATTGGACTGAATCATCTCCCTACCCAGATGATGAGTCTGTGGGATTGGGGCTGCTCTCAAATCCAGGGAACTTTAGACTGCACACTTGGGCACCTGGGGAGTTGGCCGTAGCCACCTGCTTTCTTGGAAACTAAAGAGGAAAAGACATCTGTCAATTGCGTTCCCTGGGTGCTAGCCCCTGCTGACTCCAAACACAACATTCAGTTGAAAATAAGCTCCCAAATGATGTCAGAGTTGGGAAGAAATTGCATCCTGAGCATCGCTCATGGCCAGCAGTCAATTCTTGAATTTTTTGGTCTCTCTCTTGTCTTTCCCAGGGAAGCATATTCTCTTCTAGCCCTGGCTCAAATTCTAAAAAACCTGCATCTTCCACCTCAGCATGAACTTAGTGAAATCTATGTTCTTTCACTGCAGAATAGGGGGCTGGATGGGGTTTAGTCCTGGCTCTGCTTCTTGATGGCTGTATGAGCCTGGACGGATCACTCTGCTCTCTGCGTTCATTTTCCTGTTATGTAAAGTGAAGGCAGAAGGCCCAAATTGTGAATTCTCCACATTCTGATGAGAAAGAGACTGCTTCCTCCCAGAGAACCAATAATTCTAATCATCTATGGTATATTACCTCTCACTCTCAATGCCACTGGCAATTTGAGCAGTGTAGCATGGTTCCAAGAGTCTTCTATCTTCCATCTAAGCTAAACTGGCTTATTCAAGAGCTTCTTCTGGGTCACTGTATCAAATAGCTCCAGGGGAATCAATCACACTCCATTCTCTGTATAAATGGCGCCCCAGGGTTGTGCAAACTGGCAGGTGCTGAGGATGTGGTGGGAATCACTGTCTCTGCATCTTCCAGTTCTTTGATGAAGACGCTAATCTCAGAGATTCTTGCCTCCAGGGACATGGCCATGCATTTGGTCTACTATTTTGCTAGGGTGGGGGAACTGCTGGGGCTCCCTTTGGCCTTTCCTACTTGGGTCCTTCTTCGTGGATTTGGAAGCCAGTGTGTGGATTCGGTGAGGGCTTGAGAATGTGTTTCCAACACTATGTTCAGAAATTCCAGGATGGATTTGGAGTTTCCACTGAGCTTACTATAAATTTGAATCAAATTCCACTCATCCCTTGACCTCTGGAAGTCCTCACTCTGTCTGCTGAGCCACAGTAGGTTCTGGGTCCTAGCATTTAATGTTTAATTAAGACCAATGCAGGCTGGCCGGGTGGCACAGCTGCTAAGTTTGCACGTTCTGTTTTGGCGTCCCAGGGTTCACTGGTTCGGGCCCTGGGTGCGGACCTACACAATACTTGTCAAGGCATGCCATGGCAGGCATCTCACATATAAAGTAGAGGAAGATGGGCACAGATGTTAGCTCAGGGCCAGTCTTCCTCAGCAAAAAAGAGGAGGATTGGCAGATGTTAGCTCAGGGCTAATCTTCATCAAAAACTTTTTAAAAAAGAGACCAATGCCTAGTAATTCCTCAGAAGTATATTTACCCTGTTAAAAAGACCCAAGTCCCTTTGGAGAAGGCTAGGAGAAAGAGTTACAGTGCTTACCTCTAATATTTTTACATGGCTTATGGTTCTTTCTTCAAGGGTACTTGGCCATCCCTCCACTCAAGCAGCCTTAGGTTTGTTCAGATATGGAAATTGCCTTAGGGACTGCAACAATATCAGTAACATATTATCTTGGTGTCATAAAACCTGGAGCCATGCAAACTAAGTACGTCCTTGATGAGATAGCAGTCTATTTAGGGCCTAGGGTACCCAAAACTCAATTGCACTCTCCAATCTTATCCCTATAAGTCAGACACTGCGCTATTGCTGCCTATCATCATGTCCACACCTGGTTGACAACTGTAGGTGAAATGCTTCTAATTGACCTTGGCCCCACTGGAGTTCCCTCTTCCTGGTGAAATCAGTGACTCCATCTTACCTGGAATTCTCCCATCAACATCTCTGATCCATAGAGAAATGTCATCAAAGCGCTTCTCAGTGATGCTGGCTCTGTCTTCATCAAGACCTTAAAGTCTTGGTAAGACAGTGTGTTCAGATCCACACGGCAATCATTGGTAGGGAGTGAGCAGGTCACGCATGATAAACCCACTCTAACATTCCTATCCCTTAAAGACTTTGGTTTCCTTCCTTACCAATACCAAAGGATTTCTAGAATTTCAACTTCCTTTATTTGTGTTGTTTCCATGTCTGTGTTCCCATCAACAACTCCCACACGCTCAAGCTGGACATGGAATCCAGAATTACTGGAAGGCTACCCTATTGATAACTTCAGCCAGATGTATTATGTTCTTCTCTCTTTGGCTAAAGCACTCTCAAAATCCATTCCTACACTTATTCCTCAGCTTCTTAAGCCTTCTCATCTCAGGTTTGACTTTGAAATTGTCTGCTTTCCAACCTCTAAAGAACTTACGGATTTGATTCTAATTATAAATCTGAACACAGTGATGGAAGGAGGGTAGTTACCTTGACTTCCGTTTACAGGGTATCTCCTTCAGGCAAGGGAGTAATAGATTCTTCCAGCAATGAAGGAACAGCCTAATGAAGCAAAGGATGAACTGCTGTTTCCACTGCCGAAGGCTCAGTGTGGGCTAGACTTTCAAAGTACCCTTGAAAGCATTCCCTGTGGTGTCTTGTAATTTCTAGGGAACCATTCTTTCTTAATTGGTACCCTAACTTTTACGCTAGAGAGAACTGGTGTGGCAAGCCTGGGAATTCATTTTATATTTTACTTGATCAACCCAAGGATTGGGTTGAATTTGCTTTCTTCCTGCCTCAGCTTTGCAGATGTAAAATATTAGAGGTTCTTTTTGCCTGGGCATGGAAATTTCCTGGGTTTTGGTCCATACCTTGAGTAGAGAATGTAGAGGTTTGCGTTTGTCAGTCTCTTTCTTTGAGCTCTTGTTTACTTTCCACCATTTAGTCCTTGAATTCCACATGCGTGCTTTATGGCTAGTGTTATGGTCCTTTAAATTTTGTCCTCAGGCAATAATTTAGTCATTGTTATTACTGTTTTTTGTTACTGCATGCCACGAGTTTCTCAATTTCCATCCCTGGAAATGAATGAAAATTTCCCTGCCTTTAGCTCCCCTAGATTAGGTAGACAATCCAAAAATCTCACCCCTCCTGAACTCCCACCCACTCTTCTCTCAGGCTTTCTGGACTGCAAGTCAGTCTTGGACACTTAATTGCAAATAACAAAACGACTCTGGTTAACTTCTTCAGAAAAGCAATATATTGGAAGAGTATTGGGTAACACACAGACTCAGTGGGAAATTCTGGAGAACCAGGTTCGGAATGTTGGTAAGAACCAAGGAGCCAGGGCAGTGGGGAACACAACCATGACCATGCTCTGAGCACAGGTTGGTTAAGATACCTCAGTGACACCACCACCACCGCCACCACTCACCACTATGCCACACGACATGTGCTGGTAGTAGACTCATTGCTGCCACCGCCACTAAGAGTAATCTACGGATCCATCTCCACATCTTTGGGTTATTTCTTTGACATTCAGAGTTAGGTGGGATCATCTGAATGGCTGAGTCTATTTTACTTGACCTTGTCTAGGCTTCCAGGATGTGGGGAGAGGAGGAAGTTCAGCTCTCCAGCTTCTGTAGAGGGCAGGACACTGGATCTTACTAATCCTCCATGCTGCAGAGAATTACCTGAAAACAGGAAAAGGGTTTGAATGCTGAGCAGGGAAAACCAAACCAAACCCAACCAAAAATAGAACCGCTATAATTTTCATTTATTCAATAACAATTTATTGAGTACTCACTATGTTATCTGCTAGGCTATAGTTTTCAACCTATTAGTACAGGTAACCTAGTGTTACTTAGAGGTAGCTTAAAGAGTTCTGCAAACAATGAGCAGTTCACCATGACTCTTATCATGCCAAGTATAATCCCACCTCTGGGCCTTTGCACCTGCTGCTACCTCCGCTTGGAAGTCTCTTCTAGAGAGCCCATGACTAGCTCCTCACTTCCTTCACTTTTCTGCTGGATTGTGTTATGTCAACATGGTTGAGATGGGACCTGCATTATCCAGAATCCCTGTTCCTGTAGCTTTTCCTAGGTTAGAGTTGACAAAAAAAGGAACACACATGAGATTTGGAAGGCTGAAGTGGAGCAGTGGTCCTTATTCTAGGAAAGTTGTATGGACAGTGCAGTGATGGACAGAAGCAGAAGTGCCTGGTGGGTCCCAGCTTGTGCTTGCTCTCCTTTCCATGCCCAGATCCTTGGTTATGGCCCTATACAGGTGGTAGCTACACAGAAGCAACAGCACTCCATAGACCTTTCCATGAGGGTTCTTCATGGTCCCCTTCCGTGGCTGCACATCTTTGGTTTCCCAGGGTCCTTGCAGCTGCAATTTGTCCACCTAAACTGATGCATCACAGGACAGTTAGGCACCCTCCCCCAACTGCCAAGCTGGATCTTCACCTTCCCCAGCTCCTCCTGTATTTGCGTGAGGTCTAATTCCTATGATAATTTTCTTATCCCCGTAATAGTCATAGTGGCTCTGCTGAACCCAGATGGCTACATCTCTGCTCAAAGTTTCTCTTATCAGTGAGGCATCTTCTGACCACACTGTATAAAATTAATAACCCTCTGGCTTCAGTTCACCATGCCTCACTTTTCTGCGTAGCACTTGTCACCATCTGATAAATATTACTTGTATTTTTCTCTGTGTCTCTTTCTCCCTGACTGGAGTGGAAGCTCTGTGAGGGCAGAGACTTTGCCTGTTATGTTCCCTGCTGTATCCTCAGTGCCTAGCACAGTGCTGGGCACATGTAGGTGCTCAATAAATACTTTGTATGAATGAATGAGTCTATTACTTTTATTGTCTTATGTTAAATGAGATTTTATTTGAAAAAAATTCTGCTGCTAAAAAAAAGTTTAAAATAGCTCTCTTGGACTTTGTTTTAGGAACTGAGTATACACAGATGAACATTGTCTACTGGCACATAGTAGGTGTTTAATAAATGTTTGTTATATGAATATGAATGAATGAGTGAAAGGATGGAGAAGTGAATGAATAAATAGCTTTTACCTAAAGGACCTCATAGTATCCCCAGCTGTTGCTGGAGAATAAAATATTAAGAAAAAAGGATACTAGAGGTTCACAAAATATATTTTGACCAAATGTCCAATGGCCAAATGTCAAAGTCAATATCTCCTTAAAGCTTAACTTTACCACCACAGAAGGGGAACTTCTGAAAGACAGATTTTAAATATTATTAAAAAGGAATTATTACCTGTTTATTATTGAAATTTATAGTAGTCAAAATTTAAAAGTTTGATAACAAAAGGTGGAAACAACAATTTCTCAGCACTTCTAGTAGTCCTATTTTTATTTAAGCTTCTAGAAAAATTTTAGGTTCAAAAACTATAACATGCTTTTCCTAAAACTATCTAGCTAAAGGACCCTCTCTTAATACGTATATAAAACCTCGATCTATTTCCTTTATAACTATTTGGAAATTTAAAGAAATGTTAACAGCTTTTGTAACAAACATTGAATATTGCAGTATTTACTCTTGCAATAATAATTATACCGACATATTGATTGACTATCACCTTAAGCACAATAGATTTTTTTTCTTTTAAGTTATATCTAGAATGATGATCTTTATTTGAAAATGGTTAACCAGATATTAAACATTAATTCAGAAGACTTTCCTTGTTGGGATTACTGTTGTTACCAGATACAGTGTTGACCTACGCAGTCACGCGATCGCTGGTCACGCACAAGTTCAGGGATACGAGAAATGATGTCAGAAGAGCCCAAAGCCAAGGTCAAGCTGAAGCTGAAAGGAATGTCTGGGCTAAATTCTGAGACAGAAGCTAAGCTTTGCTGCATTCCTAAATGATATCTTGTGTTTTTACAGCACTTTATGTATTTGAGAATTTTTTGCAAACTCATTTTCTCAACAACACTTTTGAGGAATGTAGAAAGGGTAGCTACCATTTAACCCATTTCATGAATGAGGAGAATGAGGTTCAGAGACTCGAAATGAGTTGATGACATGGTAGGAGCTTCCAGAGCTGGTTTTCTGACAGTATTTTCTCGATTCTTTGCTCAGTGTCCTATGTTGTGGGATCCTTCACTGTCTTAACCAGGATTCCTTGAAAAGCGGAACCCAAGACAAAGACTTGTGTCCAGGCAGTTTGTCTGGGAAGTGATCTTGGGGAGCACTTAGGAGCGAGGGACTGAGGAGTGACGTGGGAGGGAGGGGAGCCGACGCAAGAGAGCACCATTGAGTTCACCACTGCTGTGGAACGCCAGCACTTGATCCCATGAGACTTCCCAGGGGCCTTGTGGATTGTGTCTCCAAACTGCCCAGCATTTACATTCTGGATAAAGGGTGGCCATGTAGGCCTCAGCTCCCCACCCCTGCTCTCTGCGTTGCACATATGAGCGTGCCTGTGGCTTCCCATTGGTTCCCCATGACAAGGCGGCAGAAAAGCTTCTGGGACAAGAGGAAAGAAACATAGTGGGGGACTGATTCTATAGCCAGAGTACCTGGGTCAGAATCCTGACACTGCCATCTATGTGACCTTGGGCAAGTTAGTTAATCTCTCTGTGCCTGTTTCTCTATTTGGAAAATGGGATGAAAGTAACAGTCACTGCATCATAGGGTACCTGGCTTGGCACGTGGAAAGTGCTTAGAAGAATGCTTGGCACAAGGGAAATGCTCAGTGGGTGTTAGACACCGCTGCTGGGCCAGACTGCGTGGCTTCCTAAAGTCCAGGTTTCGCACCTGAACTTAATGATGGAAGCAGTTGTAAGCCCCCTCATGTGTTCAGCAGTGGAGTGATGTGGTCAGAGCTTGGTTTGGGATGATTAGCCTGCCAGCTTGCTTTGGGTGTACTCAGAGGCCCCCAAACTAAAAGCATGGGGCTTTAGTGTGTGAGAGGTCTGCCTAACAAATCCCACTGTCACAGGTACAGCCAAGTAATGACCAAGGTCTCCTGAGGATCAACAGAGAGATGAAAAGAAGTTCTTTGGCATGGCGTACCTGGCTTCAGTCCCCAAGGATATTGATATCAGATAAAAGTAACCTGATGCTTTAGGGCCTGGAAAATAGAAGGAAGCCTGTGTTTACACTATTTAGGAGCTTGGCATGGTTGAAGGAACACAGGTTTAGACTTTCAGATTCACATTTGTCTCCTGGCTTTGGTGACCTTCGGCAAGTGTCCTTATGTCTCTGAGCTTTAGGAGGGTTATCATCTATAAAATGGAGAGAATATGTCTACCCCATAGAAAGTTTGAAGGATTAATGACATAATGCTGGACAGACCCTGGTATAGTGTGGGACTCTCAGGCTTTCGACAAATGGGGTGTTTTGAAGTGGATATTAGAATGTTTATTATTATTAGATCGAGTTTTCGTAAGGAGCAAAAGAGACAAGGTATATTAACCACCTAGCCTGGTATTTGGTATGTATTAGGCTCTTAATAAATATTAGTTTGCAGCTGTCCTCCCCTTGTATTGGGCTGCCTGCCTTTCCCTGGGTCTGTGCTGTTGCCAATGGCAGGCAAAGCTTATAGACCCACCTCCAGCTCGTGGTCCAACAACAAAGTGCAAGTTTTCTTGGCTGCTTGGCTCACTGGTGCCCAGGATGTCTTCCCCTGAAGCAGTTTTGGGAGCCCCTTTGAGGGTACCACTGACTTGCCAGCAGCACGGCCTCTTATCCTCAGTGACTTGCACATTAGAAGCTGCAGTGTCTCATGGACCACGCCGTGATCTCAGCTGGATTCACCCCCTGACCACTGCCCTGGCCCGTCTCAGGCTGTTGACACAGAAGCCACTCTGGTGCAGATTTTTTGCTGAATCTCTATTTTGTATGTGGGACGACACCACAGTACGGCCCAATGAGCAGTGTGCAGGTCAGCGCCTGGGACCCAAACCTGCGAACTCTGGGCTGCCAAAGCAGAGTGTGTGAACCCAACCACTGCACCCCTGGCTGGCCCCCTCATTTCATATTTTTGAATGTAGAAAATGAGATATAGTAAAAAACAATGTATATGTTTAAAACTAAACATAGCTGTTATTGATGTTTACAAAGATTTCAAAGATGACATTTACAAGGTTATAAAATATGTTCAATTCTTTTCAAAATGTCTGAATGTTCTTAGTTATGGGGCTTTAGATAGTAGGTTGAACTGCAAACTCGTTTCTCTGAAACCTGAATTCAATCATAGCTAAGGTGCTTTCTAAAAATAGATGCCTATAGTTGCAAAAATACAATTAAAATGGTTAAAAGGATCACATTTGCCAGCATAAACACAAAGGAATATGACCCTTCTCTAGTTACCAGATGGTATAAATTGTATTAGTACATTTTAATAAATGTGCATCGAGCATGTTTAATGCAGTCTCCCCATGTTCTTTTTTATCCGAAGCTACCATTTCCCACACGTTATTACTGAGCTGTGGGTCCAGCACAATGACAAGACTTTCACATACCGTAAGCTAAGTGTTATGTTTCCTTGTTTTACAGACGAGGAACTGAGGCACAGAGGTTGAGTACTTGGTCAAGGTTAGATGATTACTAAGTTCCATAGCAGGAGTTTGAGGAGGTCTGTTTGACTCCAAAGCTCATTTTATTAACAACAACATTCCATCTTTGCTTCTCTTTAACATTTATTTTTTATTTCCAGGGTATGCATTTTTAAACCCTGTCCAGGTTTTGGAGATATTATATTATTAGTTTTGGGATTATGTGTTTAATCATTTTTTCAAAACATCCATCAACAAGTATTCTTTTTCAATTCTGCCTGCTGGGGCCACGCCGACCTTGTGTTGAGCCATAACTTCAATATAACATCGCATCTCAAGTGTTTCGCAATACTGGGCAATTTCCTCTGGCCAAGAATTACCTTACTGGGTCACAGGACACCCAGATTATGCAGGATTTCAAGGCATCCATATATCAGCATAAATCTCTGGGTAAAACAAGGTCAGTTCGGTCTTAATTCTTTCTCTAATTATTGGGTTGAGTAGCTAAGCTTTGATATTCATTGTCAGAAAATTGGTGGGTTTGGTAGAACAAAATATTTTTGGTTATCTATCAGGGTTGGAGAAGAAGAAAGGAGGGATGAACAGTGAGTCAGGATCAGCCATGAGTCAGATACTATGCTTATACTCTTATTTAATCATTACCATGAGCCTATGAGGCAAATATTACTATTTCAGGTTTTATAGATGAGGAATCTGAAACGCAGACTTGTCCAAGGCCACCCAGTTAGTAGGTGGTGAGTGTGAAATTCAAACTGAAGCCCATCCAATTCCAGAGTCCAATATCTTTTCACGACGTGATGCTTGAGTGATTAGAATTAATTGTTCTATTTAAAGTAAGTTCTCTTGCCTATTGTTTTCCAAACTCTGGAGTCATAAAATCAATCTTGTGGATTGCTATTGGCATTGAAAGTAATAGAATAAAAATATTACACTGCATTCCATATAATAAGGACAAATATTGTTTCGTGAAACTCCTGTTTCACTTCTGTGTACGTACATGCATTCTGTTGTGCCTAAGAACGTGTGGCCCGGCTTGCCTTGTGAAGTATCTCATCATAGGCTGCAGTCAGCCCCTCTCTCTCGTGCTCTGGTCCAGACTCAGACGTCCTGTAGATTTCTCAAGTTCTCGGGTTCAGAACCGATCGTCCTCTGCAGCCCTGCTCCTCCTCTGTGATCTTTGCCCCGAGTAGCGGTGTCGTGATCATCCCCAGCAACTGCCGCTTTCTTGTCTAGCACATCTCATCTGCTTTTTAGTTATATCAAATCTACTTATGAACTAAATTTCAAACCTCTCCCTTCCGCCCCATCCCCCCCGCTGTGTTGACTTTGGAGGTAAGGAAACAGTTTAATCCAAACTCATATCCTGGGCAGTGAGACACCTGCGACCCCTCCTTTTCTTTCCATCTCCAGATGCTCTCTGCGGTGCTGCCAGAGTTCATCCCTTGGATTGTTCACTTGTTTTTGAAGAATTAACTCATTTGTGTTCTCATTAAATGTGGATCAAGCAGATAGCACATGTGAGCATATTACCCTCCCTTGTTAAATCCCTCAGCAGACCTTCTTGTTTAGAGCAGAGGCTCTACAGAGGGGTGTGTGTTTCTTGTGAGGTGCTCAAGACAATGTTTGAGGTGTAGGAAGAAAATATCACTTCTCATGTTTAGTCTATCTGTAGAGAAATAAACGTATATAATTTATAAACTTCTAAATACACATGGTAGGGGCATAGACACGTTTTTTTTTTTGTGAAGAAAGGGGTGCAATCAAAATGTTTGGCTGCTGTAGCATGGACCAGCGGTCTGCATGCTTTTTAGTTTTCCACGCAGAGCCCTTTGCAATCTGGTGCCAATTTCGCTTTCGAGGTTCATGTCCAGTTGTTTCCCACGCATCTTCCGCCATTTGCACTCTCTGCTCCAGCCATGCTAAGCAAGCATATTTTCTAGATTCAAAGATGCATTTTTTCATATTCTAACATTTCTGAGATGCATTTTTTAGTTTATTGATAAAATAAATTTGCCAGCAGCTGGTTGGGGGAGTAAATTGCGATAGAGTGGTCACTGCCCGTGTGTGTGTGTGTGAACGTAGCCTCCAAATCCCATATATCAACCTCTCCTATCTTTGAACGTGCTTGGACCTGTGCTGGTAGATTTGGCCGTCACGCACGGGCCAATTCCTATTTGCTAAAGGCATCCAGCCAATTTTTTTGGAGTGTTTTAAAGAAATTTTTAATGTGGTAGGACATTAAAAAAAAGAGTAAAAGAATAATAAAAATGCCAGCAATAGTTATCTATGGATAGTAGAATCAGAGGTGATTATATTTTCTTTCTACATTTCTATATTCAGATTTTGAGTAGTGCCCAGATAGCACCTTTTATTATGACACACTTCATTCACACGAAGAACATATTGTGTACCTATCAGCTACAAAGAAGAACGAAACAAACGCTCATGTTCCCACCCCCAGGTTCAGAAATAAAAGGCCATGGATGCTTCAGAAGCCCCCAGTGCGCTTCTCCTCAGCTGAAGCTTCTTTTCTGCCCAGGGAACCATAGTCGATTACCCAGGATTTGTATTTACCGCTGTGTTGCTATTCGTTACAGCTTGTTACATTTGCATGCATCCCCAAATGCTATCTAGTGAATGTTTATGTATTTGGGGCTTTATAAAAAGGTGTTGTACTGTGTGTGTTACTTGTTTTCCTCACTCAGTAGTGTTTTGAGATTAACCACACGATTCATGAAGCCATAGCTCATTTGTTGTCACTGCCGCATGTTGTTTTGTAGTGTGAATTCCTACTCGAATTCATTGATCCATTTTCTGTTGACAAACATGTGCGTTATTTTTTGCTGTGTTACTGTTACATTATGAACCCTTTTGTCAAGGTCTCTGGCTGCACAGGTCCCAGAGTTTCTCTAGGCTCTACCCACCGGAGGGAAATTGCTGTCATTGGGTATGTATATCTTCCCCAAGCAGAGAGAGTGCCAAATGGTTTTCCAGCATGATTTCAGCAGTTTATGGTACCATCACCAGAATATGGAAATTTCCATTGCTCCACATCTAGCCAATATTTAATATGGTCTTACTTTTAATTTTTGCCAATCTGTGAGTAGATAATAGTATCTTATTGTGGTTTTAGTTAGCATTTTTCTCCTCACTAATGAGGTTGAGCATTTTTAGTTGTTTATAGACCATTTGTATTTTTCTGTTTACTTGTGTGTAAAATGTCTGTTCATGTCTTTTGCTCATTTTTGTATTAGATTACTTATTTCTTTATTGGTTAAGAGAATTCTTTAATATATTTAGATAATAATGCTGTTATTTATTTGGCAAATTTCTCTACTGGTTTATGGCTTGTCTTTTTACTTTTTTACAAGTTCTTTTGACAAACAGAATCTTTTAATTTTAACGTAGCCACTTTTTTTTTTTTTTGGTAATTAGTGCCTTCTGGCTTGTTACAGAATTTTTCTCTATACCAAGATCATTAAGTCCTTCTATATTCTCCTTCAAATTTTTAAAGTTTTACTTTTCCCATTGAAGTACTTAATCCACTAGGATAGATTGTTATGTATGGTGAGAGGTGGTATAAATTTTATATTTTCCCCATAATGGATGCCCAATATTCCTAGCACCATTTATTAAACAGCCCATCTTTCCCCTATATCTGCAATGCTGCTTCTGTCATGAATCACATTTTTATATATTTGGGAAGGTATCTTGCTTCTCAATTCTGTCATATTGATCTGTTTGTCTATCCTTGTGCCATTATATTAACATCTTAATACTATAACTTTATAAGCCATCTGGTAGGGCAAAAATTCATCAAGATGGGTGCAAATCATTTCACGTTTCACAAAACAGTTCTTGTAGGGACTTGCTTGCAATAATTGGACTCTAAGGATTACTACGGGGAGAATGGCATCATTATGATAGCGAATTTTCCCATCTAGGAATATAGTGAAATTTTTATTTATTTGGTTCTTGTTTTTGATATCTTTCTGAATAGTTTTAGAATTTTCTCCATGGAGGTGTAGCATATCTTTTATTATATTCCTCAAAATTATATAATATCATATTTATACATATCTAAAGTATGTTTACGCGTTTCATAATTGGATAAATGCTGTCTTTAAAAAAGTTACTTATTCTAAGTGTTTCTTCAATCTAAATATGCAATTAGCTTTTGCATATTGATGTTTTATCCAATCACCTTGCTCTCTTATTAAAGACAATAATTTGCATTTGTTTCAGTTTTTGATGTAGACAATTACGACATCCATGAGTATTTCCTATTCTTTTTTTTTGTAATTGTTTTATCGAGGTCATATTGGTTTACAACATTGTGTAATTTCGGGTGTACATTACCGTATATCAGTTTCTGTATAGACTGCATCTTGCTTACCCTCAGTAGTCTAGTTTTTAGCTGTCACCATACCTATGAGGCCCTTTACCCTTTCCACCCTAACCCCGACTCCCTTCCCCTCTGGCAACCACTGATATGTTCTCCTTACCCATGTATTTGTTTATCTTCCACATATGAGTGAAATTATGTAGTGTTTGTCTTTCTCTGTCTGGTTTATTTCACTTAACATAATACCCTCAACTTTCATCCGTGTTGTTGCAAATGGGACAATTTTGTCTTTTTATGGCTGAGTGGTATTCCATTTTGTGTATATCTTCTTTATCCATTCATCCATTGATGGGTACTTGGGTTGCTTCCACATCTCAGCTATTGTGAATAATGCTTTGATGAATGTAGAGGTACATAAATCTCTTTGAATTGTTGATTTCATATTCTTTGGATAAATACCAGTAGTAGGACAGCTAGATCATATGGTATTTCTATTTTTAATCTTCTGAGAAATTTCCATACTGTTTTCCATAGCGGCTGCACCAGTTTGCATTCCCACCAGCAGTGTATGAGCATTCCCTTTTCTCCACATCCATCATTTGTTATTTTTGTCTTGGTAATTACAGCCATTCTGACCAGTGTTAAGTGATATCTCATTGTGGTTTTGATTTGCATTTCCCTAATAATTAGTGACATTGAACATCTTTTCATGTGCCTATTGGCCATCGGTATATCTTCTTTGGAAAAATGTCTGTTCATATCCTCTGCCCATTTTTTTGATTGGGTTGTTTGTTTTTTTGTTGTTGAATTGTATGAGTTCTTTATATATTTTGGAAATTAACCCCTTGTCGGATATACGATTTGCAAATATTTTCTCCCAGTTGGTGAGTTGCCTTTAATTTTGTTCATGGTTTCCTTTGCCTTGCAGAAGCTTTTTAGTCTCATGTAGTCTACTTGTTTATTTTTTCTTTTGTTTCCCTTGCCTGAGTAGACATAGCATTTGAAAAAATACTGCTAAGACCAATGTCAAAGAGTGCACTGCGTATATTTTCTTCTAGGAGTTTTATGGTTTCAGGTCTTACATTCAGGGCCTTAATCTATTTTGAGTTAATTTTTGTGTGTGGTGTAAGATAATGGTCTGCTTTCATTCTTTTCCACATGGCTATTGAGTTTTCCCAACACCATTTATTTTTTTTTTATTCAGAC